>NC_064293.1:8747126-8750314 GCF_019186545.1 Solanum stenotomum
GAGATGGATATTGGGACAACCCCAAAACATCCTAATGAACTAAACTAGAAAGCGAATAAAAGAGTCCTCTGGAATGCAATAAGGCTCACCACTGACTCTAAATACTCAAGCTGGGTCAACGAAGCGCTGGATGCTAATCCTGGTTACCTGCGTCTGCATCATAAGACAATGCAGGCCAACTGACATCAGTACATTGAATGTACGAGTATGCGAGTTGGAATGTTAAACAACAACTTAAGCTTGGAAAGAGTAAGAAGGAACACTTACATTGGCTCTGTACAACTCATGAATAACTGAACTCAATATAAAGCAATAAGACACATGCAATATAAATATAAAGCTTGTAAAATAGTGTAAACAACTTAATTCGTTAAAGATAAAGCAATAATAAACTCAACTTTACTTATATATAAAAGTAATATAACTTTTGTGGGAGATTCTCTAACCGACAACCACCACCATGAGTCTAAGTGGTGATACATCGTCTTGCCCACGCTGCCAGAACTGTCCTATACTTTGCCATCATATAGAATGCTTAACTTAGTGGATCCACTAGTCTATGCTAAAAGCATCTTAAGGAGTCATCTAAAAAGTATGATCCTTTACTACCCATGATGACTACATGGTTTATGGAGACTTGAGTTAATATGAACTCGCATCCCCATATCGATGCTCAATACTACTCCCAAAATATACTTAGCTCATATGTTTGTAAAAACAAAACTCTTTCTTTGAATTGAGATAATTACTGAAAGCTTAACTTAAAAGCTCTCTTGGAATTGATGTTCCCTTTTCTTGCTCAAATGTGAAAACATTTATAAACTTTTTGGGAATACTTAGTTCCCTTATAGCTTTTTGAGAAAATGGACTGAAATCTTTACTCTATGCTTAACTTGAAACGGACTTAAAACGTTTGTTAAAGACTCTTGAAAACTTTAAGAAACTTTGCTTTGACTTGCTTTTTAACTTCTAGACTTGACTCTTAACTTCTTTGACTTTGATCTTAACTTTCCCTGAATTGGATTATGGATTCAAGGTTCATGATCTCATGTTTATGGATGATTTCATGATGTTTAAATGTACCTTAGAGTGTTGGAATCAACTAGAAAACATAGGTACATCGCTTAGGAACAAGTACGAAAAGGTAGGGAAAGAATGGGTAGAACTGGCGTACCTGGCGCTCTGAGAGGCGCAAGGCGCCAGCCCTCAAACTTCAGAGGAGTTGCTGGGGCATGCTGGCTGGCGTGTCGCCCCAGGGGGTGAACCTTAGAGCCCTTTTTTGGGGGGCGCTGGCTGGCGCGACGCCCCACCCCCTTCCCCAGGTTTTTGATGATTTTTCTCCTTTGATTTTCATTTCTAAACCCTCCAATCTTCCCTAGTTCTTTTCCCAAACACTTAGGGTCATTAGTACTCTCAACTTACAACAGATCTAGCTTGAAAATCCATTCGGAAACACGAATCAAATCAATAAGAAACTTCAACAACCCAACCAATCATAACTTAAGGATGTCCTTCAAAAACTTCACTTTTTAATATGTAAACAACCCAAAATCGCTGAATTGAAACAAGTTGGTGTGTGGGTGAACTAACCCATCTCTAAAAGATCTCAAATACCTTAATAGGGATCATCCCCGATGAATTCCACTCCAAACGCTTGACATTCTTAGCGAAATCTAGGCTTTTCTCCCTTTCTTTCTTCTTTTCTCTTTTCTCCAAGCCCTAAGCGTGAATTTAATTTTTCTAATCTGACAAAAATAAGTTTTTACCCCAATAAATCCCTAAAAACGAATTAGGAAATAAATTAGAGAAAAGACTACTTTGCCCTTCCTTAATTCCGGATTGGGACTTTCCTCAATCCAACAACCCAACTTCCAAACGACATATCTCACTCATATGATGTTGAAATCGCGCAAACTTGGCGGAGTTGAAAAGATCTCTCCAAGGGATTTCCAATCATATCAAGAGCTACTCCTAACTCATCCTGAGCTAGGAGTTATGGCCGTTTGAAAATCGCAAAAACTCACTTTCTTAACTTATACAAAAATTTCCACATTTCCTTATTCTTTCCAAAAACCAATATTTTCATATTTTAAAATCTTTATAGTCGTTTCTAGGTGCGAGATGTTACAACAACTCACATTCCTCATAAACCATGTAGCAAAAATGGGTAAAGGGTCGTACTTTTTAGACGATTCCTTATTTCTTTTAAGCATATCTTAGTGGATCCACTTAGTTGATGTGTTCTATACCCCGACAAGGTATAACATAGTTCTGACAGCATGGGCGAGACGCTGTATCATCACATAGCTCATAGTGATGGTTGTTGGTTAGAGAATCTCCCAAATAAGAGTAAGGAATAACTTACTATATTTTTATACATCTTGAGTTGATATCTACTGTTTTAAAGCTTTAAATATTGCATCTCTTATTATTGCTTTTATGTTGGGGTTGAGGTGAGGTGAGTATGTCTTCCAGCCTTATCAGTTTAGGTATATATGCTTTCAATTTCCCATTGCATGCTCGTACATTCAATGCACTGATGTCATTCGACTTGCATCTTATTTATGATGCAGATAGAGGTGTTCAGGGTCATCAAGAGACGCTTCGTTGATACCATTTGCACTCCAGCTAGCTTTGGTGAGCCTCCTTGCTTTTTAGAGGGTTTCACACTTATATTTCATGTTTTGTTGAGTTGTCGAGGGTCCTGTCCCGACATCTATCTTAATATTTAGAAGCTTCATAGATAGTTAGAAGTCGAGAAGTTTTTCATTAGTTTCTTTGTTGATGTTTTGAGACTTGAGAATGTTACTTATGTTATTTAAGTATTTCCAGATATTCATTGAGTTATAAGTTATCATTGAGACATTTTGAGTTTAATTATGCACTTAGAGTCCCATTTTTCTTGATTAGGGGTGTGTTTGGTATGAAGGAAAATGTTTTCCTAGAAAACAAGTAGATTTTTAACTTATTTTTTCATGTTTGGTTGGTGAGTAGAAAATATTTTCCGGAAAAGATTTTTAGTGTTTGGTTTATGAATGAAAAATGTTTTTGAGAAATATCTTTTATTTTTACTAGAGTAGAAAATAATTTTTAAAAACAAACTTAATTTTTTTGGGGGGGGGGGGGGGGGGGGGGGGGGGGGGGGGGGGGGGGGGGGGGGGGGGGGGGGGGGGGGGAGGGGGGGAATG
>NC_064293.1:8750673-8792982 GCF_019186545.1 Solanum stenotomum
GTGATAAAATAAAATTTTGAAGTTGAAAATATTTTTTATAAACAAATTTTTAGGGGGTGGGGGATTGGTAGGGGGGGTTCGAGGGTAGGGTGAAGAAATGAAATTTTGAAGTTGAAAATATTTTTTAAAAACAAACTTGAATTTGAGGAAAATGAGTTGATTTGGAAAACATTTAACCCAACCAAACATGAGAAAAATGGATACCAAACACACCCTAAGTCTTTCGCTAAGGAGTCAACCATGCCAAGGGTTTGAGGACCAACGATGGTTCTCGAGTCTCGGCCACATCCAGGGTGTAGGCTCAGGGGGTGACAGACTTGGTATCAGAGCACAGAGTTCGAGAGTCCTAAGGTGTCTATGAAGCCGTATTTGTAGAGTCCTTTTTATCGATGTGAAGTGCCCCACATCTATAATTAGGAGACTACGACATTTAGGAAACATTTCACTTTCTTCTTACTCTTGTTCGTGCGATAGAGTTCAACTCTATAAAAGTTTCCTATAACTCGTGTTTGCGCGTCTCTTTTCTAATCATGCCTTCACGAAGAGCTGTTTGAGGACGTCCTGCTAGGAGAAATGTTAATCCTCAAGATCAAGAGGTTCCCAATGCACCTAAAGTGCAACACCCTCAAAGAGATGTCACCAATGCTGAGTTTAGGATTGCTATTCAAATGTTGACTCGGGTGGTGGCTGATTCGGCTGGCCAACAAAGAGTAGGTCGTCAGGATGTGGCTGATACATCCAGGATCCATGAGTTTTTGAGAATGAATACCCCAGAGTTCAAGAGGTCGAACATCACGTAGGATCTGGAGAACTTTATGTAGGAACTTCAAAAAGTGTTTGAGGTGATGCGTGTTGCTAATGCAAAGCATGTTAAGTTAGATTCATACCAACTCAAAGGTATTGCTAGAATATGGCATGACCAATGAAAGAAGAGCCGAACAAAAGGGGTACCACTTTTGAGTTGGGCAGTGTTTGAAGGTGCTTTCTTGAGGTGATTCTTTCCCCACGAGCTAAGGGAAGCAAAGGTAAGAGAAAATCTAAATCTGAAACAGAAGTCTATGAGTGTGTAGGAGTACAGCCTCAAGTTCACTCAATTATCCCGCTATGCTCCAAAGATGGTGGCTGATATGAGTAGGATGAGTTTCTTGTTTTCTAGGTTATCTCGCTTGTCAAGTAAGGAAGGTAAGACAACTATGTTGATGGAGGACATAGACATATCCAAACTTATGATCCATATGCAGTAGTAGGTTGAGGAAGATAAGTTGAAAGACATGGAAGAGTTCCGCAGTAAGAGGGCTAAGACAACAAATCAAGAGTCCGACCAGCATAAATCTGGAAATGTAAATCAACCATCCTTTCAGCAAAGGTCAACTTGACCTTCTCTATCGTCAGGCGTCAGCTAGTGCGCCTGCACCAAAGAACATAGGTGATTTCAGGAACCAGAACTCCCAGAATTTCATTGAGACAGTTTGAGTTTAATTATGCACTCCCATTTTGCTTGAGTAAGCCTTCTGCTAAGGAGTTAGCCAGGCCAAGGGTTCTCTTGAGGACCAGCGATAGTTCTTAAGTGTTAGTCATGTCCAGGGTGTAGGCTCGAGACATGACAATGGAGGCTTCCGACAATGCTTCTATAAGAACTAGTATCAGCTAAACTTCATGTTACTTATTGTTGACCATGCTTTGGTGCCATGGTGTAACACCTCAGAAAATGTAAGTATAGATCAGGTCATACCTAATAGATAATGATGAATTAAGTGGTTAATGAATGTAAAAATTGGAATTTACGGATGCTATCAGCCGTAAAAGAAATCATAAATGAGGTTCGTAAATCAACTTCAGAAACATGGTTTTGAACTTATGTTTCACAGACTCAAACCACATAACATGAATCAACCATGGACCATGGATTGAACTCATGGAATGAAGTGTAGGAAAACTTAGCTACTATTTCTATTGTCTCACATTTATGGACTTAGTCTAAGGACCGTAGAAGAAACCCAGGACCGTAGATTGGTCTCATAGATCGGACTTTACAGATTAGGTATAATTTGATAGATTTCATAGATGGGATATATGGACCGTAGACCATTCCAGGGACCGTAGATGGTTCCATGGATCATTCTTGTAGATTTTAGTTCGAATTGTTTCGGTCCTTTCCCAATCTTTTAAATCCTAATTAAGCCACAATGATTTGGCCTATCCTTAGTAGGATTTAGGGGAAACCAGTTGAGTAAAACCTCCTCCCTTATGCCTAACACTTAGAATTATCAGACGGTACGCTTTAAGTCATCTCAAGCTTGAAAATATGATTCTTCATCTTTAGACTTTAGTTTAGGAATTTCGTCATTATTTTCTTTTCAGGTATGTGAAATTTTATCAATGGGCATCCTTTCACCCATTGTGTCCCAAAAAAGCTCTGTTATTTTAGTTTTTATAATTCTATAGAAAATTAGGGTTCTTATAATCAACATGGATTTCAATGTATCTTTAGTTTTCCTTTGTTAACTGTCTATAAATACATGTTTTCCATAAATTTATATATCTTTACTAAATCGTATTTTTATGAACCCTTAGAATAAGTAAATTTCATGCCTTTGAATTTGTTTATTTTAAATTGCACGTTTTTATAAGAAAACAAGAATTTTCATGCTTTATTATACGTTCATCTTTTCGGTACAACATACATAAGATACTTTCAGATAAAGTGTCTTTTATTTTAGTATTAATTTCAGTATTCCTAAGCTATTTAGTATTATGAGGTTATCAACATAATTTCAATTGGGAGTATTACTTCACTGTTAGCACCAAACGGACATAGAGATGAAGGTTCACCTGTCAGTTTAGGTTGAGATCTTTAGTAGCAATCCCTAAGTTCTATAACTACGTGTCATCGTAGATTATAAGGGTCATTCATTAGTATAGTCTTGACTCCTTATCGACAAATACAATCTATATAAACGAATACATTCTGTATCTACAAATACAGTCTGATAGTGCATAAAGATACAAACAACAAAATATATAGAAGATTGTATTCATGCGCTCTAATTTCACGTGCATGCACTAACTCTAATATTCAATTGTATTCATGCATGCATTTAGATTGTGTCGATGAATACAACCCGAGTGTATACAAAGATACAAAATAACATTACAATGCAGAAAACTAAATTCATTAACTTTAATTTTACATTCATTCGTTCTAATTTTACGTGTAGCCATTTGTCACTATTATATTAATTGTTATCAATTTGTATCGTTTATATTCATAAATACAAGTGTAATATAAAAATACAACATAGAGAGGCAAAAATAAAAAATTAAAAAAAATAAAAATAAAAAATAAAAAAAATAAATATATATATATATATAGAGGGGNACATAGTCAGAAATTATAATCTTATAAAAGTATAGCTATGCATCATAAATACATAGCATATAAAATGTGATTCTTTTATATCAGAAAAAACATTTTGATTCTTTTAAAAAAAATTACTTATGCAGAAAAAGGGAAAAATATGCGATTCTTTTAGATTTCCTGTTTAAATTTTTTACCTATTCAGAAAATCTTTCAAAGACTTCACGTGATTTGAGTTTAAGAGGCAAGTATTTAGATTCTTTTTTCCTGCGAATCCTTTGAACAAAAACCAAAAATAAACATAAAACAAAGGACGAGTCGTTTAAGTCCAACGACATGCTTGGAAAAAAAAGAGAAAATTAAGGTAAGTCAGTGAAAGCCCAGCGACATGCTTAAAAAAAATTAAGGTAAATCACTCAAAGCCAGTAACTTTTAAGAAAAATTAATGGATAAACAGTCGTTTGCCTAGTTCTTATATATTGGGATAAGTCTTTCAAAATCAAACAACTTATCCATTTTAGTTAAATGAAAAAGGAGTGCCCCTTTATGCATTTTTATTGGAAAAAAACTGCTCTTTTGATCCAAAAACTAATGATGTAATGGCACATAATACTTTTAAGTGTATAGATACACAAGTAAAAGAAATAGAAATGCACATTTCAATAGATTAAATTTACTTAAGCAAATATCACAACGATTAAAAATGTAAAAAAACAAAAAGAACACCCAACTTTTTTTTGGGGTTTCCATCTGGTGTTCGGTATCCATATTGGAGTCCGACTAAATCTGGATTAGTGCCGGAAAGTTTCACATTGGGGGTAAAACGCTCCCTAATAAAAGCGACTTCATACCCAGGGGGACTCGAATCCGAGACCTCTGGTTAAGGATGAAGTACTTACCACTCCACCACAATCCTTGTTGGTTAAAAAACACTCAACTTTTGAAAGGACTGAAAGTAAATTTCCCAAAAAAAAAGAATAAGAAAGGATATTTGTAAAGATAAACTACTTTATTAGACATACATCAGCACGGTATATATTAACCTTACCTCTATTTTCAAACTATTACATATATTACCACTTTAAATATTTTATAACATGCATAATTGAAGATACAATCAGATACTCACATCCCTTAAAACTAGGATTGATTAATTATCTTTACATTTAATAAACTTCACAATTACTCCCTCTGTCCCAATTTATGTGACACATTTCGGATTTTGAGATTCAAACAAGTCTATCTTTGACTGTAAATTTTTCATATATCTTTTAAATATTTTGAATTATCAATTTTTGAGACTTATAGTACTTTTTATGTAGTTTACAAATATATAAATTTCATTTTAAAAGTTTTGAAGATTTCATGAGCAAATTATCGGTCAAACTTAAACAGTTTGACTCTCGAAAAGCGAAATGTGTCACATAAATTGGAACATAAGGAGTAACATTTTAATGATAATCAAATATTTTTCTGTCTTATCAACCTCCCATAATATCCAACGCTATCAATATCTCTCCCTCACCGCGCCCCACGTCCTCCTCCAATCTCCGACGATGAACTTGCTATTGACAACTCGCTGAACTTATGACATTTAGTCACCACTAGGATTTGTCGGGAAGAAGGACACGACGAGTGCGAGTCTAACCAAGTATTGATGCACCCTATATGAAAATCGTGGCCGCACTGCGACAACACTCAAATTTCATCTCTGACGACTTGAGGGCCTTAATCTTCAAACCATTAATAGTCGGAGGGACGAAAAAAACAAAATTGTTGGTGGTATCTGGCGGAGGTCTGTCGGATCTAGGAGCAACGAGCAACATCGACAAATCAAAAGGTGCAACAAATACCGCCGCACTAAGATGTCCTGACCAGCCACGAACGTAATTGAAAAGTTTCAATAAGTGGAGATTTATGCATGTATTTGACACATTAGTAATGTATTTGATACACTATCGAGATACAATTATATGTATCCATTTTTATTAGCGTATCTGATTAAGTGTGTATGTATCTAATAAATGTATTAGAGATTTATGCATTATTGGAGATTTACGCATGTATCTGGCACAATTTGTTATGTCATGTATTTGAGTATTGTCATATATATCTGGCCTTCTATCATGTATCTTAATATTATCATAGAGAAAATACATAAAGTGACACCTGAACTTGTCCTGAATTTTCAAAAAGACATCTTAACTATGCGGGCGTCCTATTACCCCACTAAAAGATCTTGAACTGATATTACTACATCATTTTTTGTCTACATGACATAGAGAGTGTGTGCACTCTCTCAAAGAGAATGAACAACCTAAAATAACTAATATAATTTTATTTTTACAAGTATTTTATTATAAAATATATTTTCTTATTTTTCTTATTGTTTTAACTTTTTTCCTTTTTATTTTTTCTCTTTCTTACTTCTTTCTTCTTCAAAAAGTTATTGTCGTCTCCATTGAAGCTTCTCACTAGGGCTGCGCATAATATGGTTAAAACTGAAAAAATCGACCAAATTGATATTTTTTAAATTTCGATTTCGATTTCGGTTATTTCGGTTGGTTTCAATTTCGATTTTCAATATTTCAATTTTTCGGTTCAGTTTTTGGTTTTTAGCTTAAAAAAATCGGTTAACCGAAATATATATATATATATATATATATATATATATATATATATATATATATATCCTGTANGCCCATTGCCCAGCCGGCCCATAGCTGATAGCCCACAACCTTAATTAGGGAAATATTTTAAAATGTCAATATTTTAACATTTGATAGGATTCATTGTCAACACTTTCAATATTTAGTAAATCTGTCAAAAAATAGTTTATTATGTATCTTATTTATTATTTGTTTTAATTGAAAGAATACAATTGTTAAATAACAGAAAGGAGAAATTTAGGGGAGAGAATAATTTTAAAAAGGAACAATCCCTTAAAAGTCTCATCAGTTACAAAAATCAAAACTGAATACTTCATCGGCGACCCCATTGTTGATCAATTTTCTCATTATCTATATTCAAGATTCAATTGAAAATACTCAATCTCTGATCAATTTATTTTAATTAAAATCTACTTTTTCTATTTGGTAAGATAGATTTGAACGAAATAGGACAAAAAATTGTTGACAAGCAGCTTTGGAGAAGGATTTTTCTACTGGAAGTTCGATAAAATTGGACCATATATTAGTTAATTGCTTCATCCTTAATCTGTTTCTAATAGATTATAATTTTGATATGAATTTTTTTACATAATTGTAAACTGTATCTATTTTCATTGTAAATTGTATGTATTATGAACAACATATGAATAATTAGTTTTGGTGGATTCATTGAATTTTTTTGCTTGTTGAATACGAAAATAATAATGGATTGGTTGAAGACATGTTTTTTTCATTGGTTGTTTGTTTTTAATTTTTCGAATCAAATTGTATCCCTACGAAAAACAAATTGGAGCGGGTACAATTTTTTTCGACAATTGTGTTGTATTTTCATTAATTTTTTGTTATTTGTTTTTTGTTTATTGAACTACATTGTATCTTAGAAACCACATCACATAAATACAAATTTATATCATAATGTAACTTATAATCCACATCAGACAGATACAATAATTATTATGATCTAAAGAATACACCAATTATGCCATACTGAATAGAATTTGAAAAAATCATCATTGTTTGTTTAAAATGAATATACATGTATAAAGTTAATATGTATCTTAACTTGACTAGATACAAACAACACTCTTGCAATGTTCCTAACTAGAAAATGATACATATAGCATAATAAATACAAACACATGTAAATATAGTAACTTGTAAAGCTCATAACACAACTACAACAAATATGCCATAATGAATACAAAACAATCAAATAATAAGGAGTGAATACAATCTGAAATATCATCACTATTTGTTTTAAAGGAATACAAATGTATAAGTTAATATGTATCTTTACTTAATTGGATACAAACAACACTCTTACAATGTCCATACCTAGAAATTGATATACAAAGCATAGTGAATACAAAAACCTATAAGTACAGTAACTTATAAAATCACACAACACAACTACAACAAATATACCATGATGAATACAAAACCACTCATTAAGAATTCATTAATACAATCTGAAATAGCATCACTATCTAAAGTATAAAACTATCATTAATTTATTGAATACATACCAATGTACATACCTAGAAAAGGGTGATTCCAAATATGTGGTATTTTATCAAAACTAACAAAATATCCACAACAATATTTCGATCATATCTCTTCCATCATTTTAGCAGCGGATCCTACATTATCCGCTATTTCTTGAGTAATACGTAGATTAAATGATGGAAAATTTCTAGAAAATTATTGATTATGTTGGACACCTCTAGTAATTCTCTTAGATTATGCCATTGGAGAGTGATTTATAGTTTATCAAACCCTTAAAGTGATTTCAACTACAAACAACAATTTTGAACGATTTAAACAAAAATAAAATATAAAACAAATCTTAAAAAATGGATAAAATGCATATCTTAATCAAAGGGATTGTGTGAATATCTTTATAAAATATATTTTTCAATTTCTGAAAGAAAAAAAAAACAAACAAGAAGGAACAGAGAGGTAGGCTTTGCAATGGAGATGAATTGGTAGATGAAAATATGAGAGAGAGAAAATATTCACTTTTTTTTAAACATATGAGAGAGAATTAATTGGAAAATGTGTAATTAAGGTGAAATAAAATAGGAAGTAAATTAGGATACACAATCTTTTCTAAATTAATGACATTTTGACATTTTTACTAATATTTATAAAGTATGGAGATTTTTACTAATTAAGTTAGGTTTTTTGACTAGTTTGCTAATTTTCCCTAATTAAAATACTGATCTCAGCCCATGCCCAGCCCAGCCCAAATTCCAATCAGAATTCAGAAATCCCTAAATTGATTTCCCTAACACAGACCAAACTCTCATCTCTCAACTCTCGTCTCAGTTACGACTTACGTACACCGTAGCTCCGAGCTCGTCTCTCAACTCTCATCAATCATCTCTCGTGCTCGCGACTCGAAAGTCAAAGGTCAGTGCTCACTATCCATGAGAAGTTATTTTGAAAAAGAAATGTAAGAACCTAAAATAGATGTATCCGGAATTTAAAATTTTCAGTGTAATGCTTCTTTTGCTAATGACATNTCTCTCAACTCTCATCAGTCATCTCTCGTGCTCGCGACTCGAAAGTCGAAGGTCAGTGCTCACTGTCCATGAGAAGTTATTTTGAAAAAGAAATGTAAGAACCTAAAATAGATGTATCTGGAATTTAAAATTTTCAGTGTAATGCTTCTTTTGCTAATGACATTGATGTAATGTTGGAGTTTTTGGAATCCCTGCAGTTTTAAGAGACTCATACGGTTAGTGGCCAAGGAGAAGTATTTGACTTGCTCAAGGAGAAGCCTCTGTTTTGACCTCTCCAACAGTTCTCTGACCCTCATAACCACATTATCCATGTCATGAAATGAGGTTATCTTGCTCTCCAGCTTGTTTAATTGCCAAGAAACAACTTGAATGGTTGAGAGTTGAGACTTGGTGAAACAAATTAAGGCTAAGAAAGTCAGATTTTGATCAGTTTATAAATTTGGTTAAATCGAAATTGTAATAATCGAACCGAATTGAATTTATTTTAGTTTGGTTTGGTTTCATATTTTTGCCAAACCAAAAATCGAAAACCGAACCGAACCAACCGAACGCCCAGCCCTACTTCTCACTTTCATTGTCACCATTTTTACCACAACTTCACCTTCCCTTTTTACTACCATTAGTTTTACCCTTTTTAATTTTAAAACTTTATATAAATATTTTCGTACATTTCGAACAATTTGACAAACCCCTTAGATTTCAAGATGATTAGGAAGTATCATCGTATATTTTTTTTAATCTGATTTCAATTAACTTCTTTCAATTTTCGGGGAATTCATTGATTCTTTTAAAATTATCATTTCTAGTTTTGAAGTTATATGAAAAGGAGTAATTGATGATCCTTCAAAATTTTAAATTTTCTTAGAAAAATAATTAGTTTTGTTATCAATAATTCAATAAAGTCTAGAAAATCGTATGAATTCTTTTTTATAAAAAATAAAATTAAAATAAGTCAAAAAGTAAGAGAGAGAAATAAAGTAAGAAAAAAAGATAAAGAAAAAACTTAAAATGAAAAAAATTACATTTTTAATGAAATTAACATGTATCATGTAATGATTGGTGTGTTGCTTCTTAAAATCTGGGGCTGATCGAAAAATGATATAATAATATATGTTCAAAATTGTTTAGTGGGGTAATAGGACGGTTGCAAAGTTAAGATGTCTTTTTGACAATTTGGGACAACTTCAGTGATGACTTTATGTCTTTTCTCTATTATCATATGTATTTGTTATGTTATTACAATGTATCTGACTATTTTCGTATGTATCTGATCTGCATGTATACGTTGTGTTAAATCAGTATGTATTGTTAGTTATGTATATGTAGATACAAGGAATGAATATTAGCTTTTATGATTATTCTTTCAACTTTTATTTATCTCAGGCAGTGTGTTTATTTTGAGATACATTGTTATTTAAATTTTGTTAGAAACATGAAATGTACATTGTTTTAGAAAGTTCCTCACAAAATGATGAAAAGGATTTCGAGATTTTTGAAACTTTTTTAAGAAGTGGTTATGCTACATACTCTCAAAAGTTGTTAAAGGAGTGATTTACTCCACCAATTGAGAATTTTTTTTATGCTATATAAATAAACACACTTTTGTAATGTATCTAGCCACTAACATATCTCAATACGTGTATCTGGAAGAGGAAACTCGAAATTCAGAGAAACAAATTTGAATTTCTGGAAAGAAAAGTTGTTCAGTTTGTTGTTGTTCGAAAATAAATGAAAAAAATAGATTTTTTTTATATATTTTTTAGAAATTGTTAGACTAGATATACTCAAAAGTTGTTAAAAGATTGATTTCCTTCTTAAATTAAGCATTTTAGTTACAGTCCTTAATTAAACATGTATCTTGCTTTGTCAATTCCTCGGATACATGTATCTGTTGGGTTAAGATACATGTATCCGACCAACGAAATGAGGTACATGAAGTAATATTTGAAATTACGGTAAATACTAATAATTAGGACCTAAACTAGTGAAATTTATATTGTTTGCTTTATTTATAATTGCTTACTGTGTTTTTCTAAATTCCCTTTCATTCCAGTTATAAGTACAGGACAACTTGAAATGATTAGATTCTACATTTAATCATAATATACAATAAAATCTCTATATTCAAATTTGTTGATGATGGTTGCTCATTAAAATTCAAAAATAAAATAAAATAGTGATGTCTTGTCGAATGGGCTAAGCTTTGTTTGTTCTTAGATGTTTCTTGTCCGTCATTTTTTGTTTTTACTTGGAGCTTCTCTTAATTTTGGACAGAGAAATCGAAAAATGATTTAAGTTATATACATTAATCATGTCAAAAAGAATTATATGTTATTGGTATAGTTTAATCCTTATAGCAAATTGATTATGCAGATTTTTTAGCTAATTTTTTTTGTTTCCCACTCAGTGTTTGGAGTCTATATTGAAGCTTCGACTAAATTCGGATCGTGCACTGCAGAGCTCATCCAGGGGTGACACTCTTAACATGATTAACTCCATACCAGACTCAAACCTGAGACCTCTGGTTAAGGGTGAAACAATCCCACCACTGCAGCACTGCAGAACTCAGAACTTTTTGGATCGCGCACTGTAGAACTCATTTGAGGGTGATGTTCCTAACAAAATTTTCTCCATATATATCCAAGGCTTGAGCCCGAATCCTCTCATTAAGGATGAAACAATCTCATCACTATACCATAACAAATTATGTTTGTAGAAACCCTATAGCACTTGTGGAATATGAGAGCATTGGAGGCAAATGGCACCAAAATCATGTATATATGATGTGATGGCTCTTTGATTAGCCAAGATGTGTGTGAGCAACATTATTAGCTAGCTAGCTACAAGAGAAAAATATCATTTGGCATATTCGGATTTTTCCTTTCTTTCACATGAAAACAAAGAAAGCTATTGTTATCAAAACAGATGCCAAGCTTTTCTAGCATTTCTACATTTATTTAAGCAGCTTTTTCAGTTATTTAAAAATTTCAAAAAAAATGCATTTCAAAAAGTCATAGACTTGATAATTTGACGAAACTACTATATATTAACTATTGTTAAACACACAGGATGAATTAATTAAAAAGAATTATTGAAATTTAATTCTTGTGAGAAATCAAATTAATATCAATTATGGGTCTAATAGCTATGGTGTTGAATATCTTTTGCAATATACTTTCTCTGTCCAACAATAGTACTTGTCAATTATTGATTTGACACATGTCTGACGAAACAATAAATAATAAGGCTAATATTATCAAATTACCTTTGAATATATTAAATTAATGTTTCGGGAAATATATTAAATATTGAATAATATTTAATATCAAGGGTATAGAATAGGCAGAAAAAGATTAATTATCTCTTGATTTTTTAAACTGGACAACTATTTATAGTATAGTGGACAAGTAAAAATTGAGGAAGGAAATATATGTCAAAACAACAAGATAGATACCATGTCAAATTATTCTTAGCTAGTTCTCAACTTTCCTATTCCATACAGCATGCATGCATGTATGAACTCTTTAATTAATGTTAACTATTGACCATCAAATCAATCATTAAATTATTCTTTCTTGTAAAACTCATTATAATTTTCAATTTTTTTTGACGTGTATGAATGAGAAGACTCGATCGTATTACAAATTTGACAAAATCATTTGATTTTTGAACATGACCAAAGTTTCTAACAAGTCAGAAACCTAAATTGATTTGTGATTACAAGATTATACAAAAAGAAGTGTTGCTAAATCAACACATAGGTCCTATATTTATGTGCATATATATTATAGCCTAGTTTTTTGAACCATTAGAATTCTTTGGTAGGTCAATTCAACAACTTATTTTGTGATATTGATGTAATTCAAATAGATACAAAGTCCCTTTTTCTTGGTGGGGGTAAAAAAGAAAAGAATGTTTGGCTGATAATCTTAATGTGAAATATAATATTGTAGCCTTTGCCTGTCTATTTCTTTGAAATTGACTTGTTCCTTTAGAGCCGTTCACAGTTTTCCAAGGTCCAAAATCCTTCTTTTCTTTTCTATTTTATTTTAATTAATTCTCTTATAAAAATTAAAAGGAGAGAAAAAAAAATAATTTTAATAAATGACATTCCATATTAATTGTGTTTCCTTCGCCCTCCAACACACCTCAGGTTTACCCTACTGTCCACTCCTCATAACCCCCATCTCCACCATCCTGCTCTTCTATCTCACTCCCACTTCCAATTGTATTTATCTAGATCCTATACACATGATCTTTTTAGAATAATATTTTTATTTATGAATCGAACACAAACAGAAATAAGAAAGTTTTTTTATCTATTTTCTTAGAAAACATTTTTCAAGAAAATATCTTTCTATATCTATACCAAACACAGTCAGAATGCCTAATACTATTAGTTTGACCTTCATGTCTTGCAGCCACATTTTTTTTGTTTGGTTTGTGAGCATTTTAATATTGATTGGGTTATATATTAAAGTGCATATTCCAATTCCTTTACTGCTATTCCTATTAGAACGTTAAAAATTATGTGTCTTATCATCATGTTTGAAATCAATGTTCAGTGGCTTAATTGCCCATTCTGATGTTTGTGGCATTTGCATTTGATGTGCATTACTTTTACATTGAAGTGTATTGATCAATATTTTGTCCGTTGATGGCACTGGTTGCTCTTCCCTTTATTTCACTCTTTATTCCACCATTATACCTAGAGGTGTCAAAATTGAGCCAAATTATAGGTAACCTACCCAATTCGCCCATAATTTTAAGGGTTGACCTCAAGATAATTTGAATTCGGTTTAATCTCAACTCATTCAAGTCCTAACCCATTTTAACAGAATCCTCAATTGATCCCAATTTAATCTCCAATTTCAACCCGTTTTAAGACTCTTTATTTGCATTGTGTTAGTTTCGGGGTTACACCCCTATTATTAGATTTGTCGTTAGTAGAGTTTTGGTACATGGACTTTCATGTTCTAGGGGTTGTTTCCGCAAATGTTTTTGATAGTTGTTTTGTTAAACTTTCGGAGTTTATAGGAACTCCATATTTCTTTAGACATTTAAACTTGCTTCGGTATCTTTAAATGCTTAGTTTTTCGTTAAGTTACTTGGTTGGATTGTAGTAATGGTTCTCCCACTGGAGGGTTAGTGTGGGTGCCAATCACGATGGTCTGGGTCGTGACAAAGTTGGTATCAGAGCCCTAAAATCGTTGATCTCTTTGTACCAAAACGAGTCTTGTAGAGTCTTGCGGAATGATATGGAGACGTCTGTACTTTCCTTCGAGAGGCTATAGGACTTTAGGAAATCTCTCTATCTTTCTTTTCTTCTTTCGTGCTATGACTTGATTTCAATTGGTATATGGTGATCCAAATTGGTATCCAATCTCCTTCACTCTTCTGTCCACATATGGTTAACATGTGATTCAATGGTGTCAGACCCGTAGCTCCCGTCAATGAACCAACTAAGGAGCCCACAACAAGAGGCCACTGTCGAGGTAGGGGTTGAGGAAGAGGAAGGAGTAGAGGTCAAGGAAGGGTAGCACCCGCCAGGAGTGGAGCCCCCATTGAAAATGCTCCTAGGGAAGAGCCCCCTCATGCGCCCGAAGAAAGGGTACAAGAAAATGTGGAAATTGAAAATGAGCAGGATGTTGGACCAGAGGAAGAGGTACAAGCTGAGACTACAGGTATTCCTACCTTAGATCCAGTGTTAGCTCAGCAGATCATGTCTTTTTTGAAAGGGATGGTCGATCATGGAATCCTTCAAACAGTGCAAGCTACTCAACCTNAGGCTTCATAAGTTGGGTATTATACATCAGCATGAAGTAGAGTTTGTGACCTTCCAGCTTCAGGGTGAGGCTAAGCAGTGGTGGACAGCTTATGTAGAATGTAGATCGTCAGTCTTGCCCCCACTCACTTGGACGCAATTCCATGCTTTGTTTATGGAAAAATATGTACCCCAAACTTTGAGGGATCACAAAAAGGATGAGTTCATGGCTTTGGAGCACGGTGGTATATTTGTAGCTGTTTATAAGGCTAAGTTCCATGATTTGTCTAGATATTCTACACAATTGGTGACTATAGAGGAGGAGAGAATTCGTCAAGGGGCTGGACTCTGAGTTACAGGTATTATTTGTTCACATGACCTCTGCAGGGAAAAGTTTTAATGAGGTGACAAATTTTGTGAAGAAAGTGGTAGGAGTTCGACGTGATTGGCAGGTCAAGTATTTGGCTAAGAATCCCATAAGCACATGTAACATCAATGGTTCCTACTCCAGAGGTTCAAGTAAGCCAACACTTGCAGCCCGACTAATTCATTCAGCCTTGCCAGCTTCTACAGGTAGTTACTCGGGAACTTTACATCAAAATTTTATTCAGGATAGCCAGGGAGCCGCATCTTTGACGGGCAGCAGGCCGTCTTTTGATCGCACTTGTTATAATTATAGAGAACCTGTGCATATGAGGAGAGACTTTCCCCACCCATGCATGTTTGACCCCGCGCAACAGCAGACTAGAGTAGTAGTACCAGCGGGCAATGGTAATAATGATAGAGGGCATCCACAAGATAGCGAGGAAAAAATCAACGAGGCTGTGGAGGCTAGGGAAATGGTAATGCATGTAAAGGAGCAGTGCAGCCAGGCAAGGAGGTCGCCCGTCAAGATGACAGGGCTCAGTGTTATGCCTTTCCGGTCAAAAGCGAGACAGAGTCTTCTGACGTTGTGATTACATGTACCATTCTCATCTGTGATCGGATGACTACTGTTTTGTTTGATCCTGGTTCTACTTATTCATATGTGTCAGTTTAGTTTGCCTTGGGATTTGATATGGTTTGTGATGTACTTGATGCCCCCATCCATGTTTCTACCCTAATGGAGAGTTTGTCATAGTCACCCATGTCTATCGTGCTTGTCCTATCTTGTCTATGGGTTTTTAGAATTGGGCTGATTTGGTTATTTTGGATATGACTTCGATATAATCTTAGGCATGTCTTGGTTGTCCCCCTATTATGCTGTGCTTAATTGTAATACTATGTCTATGACTCTAGAGATCCCAGGTAGGGAAAATTTAGAGTAGGAAAGGGTGTACAAGCCTATGCTAGCTAAGGTCATATCCTTCATTCGGGCTAGGAAATTGGTGGGGCAGGGATGTTTGGCATATTTGGCTCATATTCGGGTTGTTGAGGTTGAGTTTCCCTCTATTGAGTCTATTCCTGTAGTGTCTAAATTTAAGGAAGTGTTCCATATGGATTTTCCTGGTATGCCTCCGGATAGAGATATAGATTTCTGCATTGATTTGGAACTGGGCACTCACCCCATTTCCATCACTCTATATCGCATGACTCCGGTAGAATTGAGAGAGCTTAAGGCTAAAATCCAAGAGCTTTTTGATAAAGGGTTCATTCGTCCTAGTGTTTCCCCGTGGGGTACTCCTGTCTTATTTGTTAATAAAAAAGATAGTAGTATGAAGATGTGCATAAACTACCGACAGTTGAATAGGGTCATCATTCGAAATAAGTATATGTTGACTCGGATATATGATCTTTTTGTCCAGTTGTAGGTGCGTGAGTTTTCTCTAATATTGATCTAAGGTATGGTTACCATCAGTTAAAGATTAGGCTTGAGAATGCACCCAAAATGACATTTTGGACCCGTTATGGACACTATGAGTTTTTAGTGATGTCGTTTGGATTGACAAATGTGCCTGGAGCTTTCATGAGTTTGATGAACGGTGTGTTCAAACCATTTCTGGATAGTTTTGTTATTGTCTTCATTGATGACATTTTGGTGTATTCAAAGAGAAAGTAAGAGCATGCTGATCATCTTCTCATTGTGTTGGGTGTCCTTGGGAAACAAAAAATATATGATAAATTTTCCACGTGTGAGTTATGGTTATATTCAGTTTCTTTTTTTGGGGCATGTAGTTTCAAGGGAAGGGGTAATGGTAGATTCCCAAAAGATTGAAGTGGTTAAGAATTGGGTCCAGCTTAGATCTATGACTGTGGTTAGGAGTTTTGTGGGGCTCGCTAGCTACTATCGTCGGTTTGTGAAAAACTTTGCCTCTATTGCTACACATCTGACAAGGCTGACCTAAAAGGAGGTACCTTTCGAATGGACTGAAAAATGTGAAGAGAGTCTCAAAAGCTCAAGACTCTTCTGACCACAGCACCTATTCTGGCACTACCGGTGGAAGGTAAAGATTCCATTATTAATTTTGATACTTCACATTTGGGTTTGGGTGTTGTGTTGATGCAGGATAAGAATGTCATAATTTATGCATCGCGTTAGTTTAAGGTGCATGAGAGGAACTACCTGATACATGATTTGGAGTTGGCAGCGGTATTATTTGCCCTTAAGATCTGGCGGCATTACCTTTATGGTGTCAAGTGTGAGGTGTTTACTGACCATCGCAACCTACAACATGTATTCACTCAAAAGGACCTAAATCTGAGACAACGAAGGTGGATGAAGTTACTTAAGGATTATGATATCACCATCCAATATCATTCGGGTAAGGCTAACGTGGTGGCAGACGCTTTGAGCCGAAAGACAATAAGTATGGGTAGTCTAGTTTGCTTGGGTGTACTCAAGCGACCTTTGGTAAATGAGATTTAGACCTTGGATTCTAAGTTCATGCAATTGGGCATCTCAAAGCAAAGCGGTGTGTTATCTAGCATTGAGGTTAGACCTACGTTCATTGAGGACCAGACACTGTCTTCTTTCTGAGGTTAGACCTACGTTCATTGAGGAGATCAAGGCCAAACAGTTTAAGGATGAGAATTTAAATGAGCTCAGAAAGAAGAGAGTGTCTGGCAAGGCACAGATGCGACTCCTGATACGAATGGGGTGCTCAGTTTTAAGGGGATAATTTGTGTTCCCCGAGTGGATGACTTGATTCATAAGATGATGACAGAATCCGATGGTTCGCGGTATTCCATTTATCCGAGTGTGAATAAGATGTACCGAGACTTGAAACGACTTTATTGGTGACCAGGCATGAAAACATAGCTGAGTTTGTGGCTAAGTATCAAAACTATCAACATGTAAAGTATGAGCACCAAAGGCCTGCAGGTTTGCTTCAACAAATGCCAATTTCGGAATGGAAGTGGGTGATGATAGCTATGAATTTTGTGGTTGGTCTCCCCAAGACCTCGGGGAATTTTGATTCCATTTGGGTAGTGGTTGACAGATTGACTAAGTCATACCATTTTATTCCAGTTAGAGTAGACTATAATGCCCATCAATTGGCTAAGGTTTATATGAAAGAGATAGTGAGGCTACACGGGGTGCCCCTTTCTATCATCTCGAACCGTGGTACGCAGTTCACTTCCAAGTTTTGGGGAAAATTACATGAGGAGTTGGGCTCAACTCGCTTTTAGCACATCTTTCCATCCATAGACAGACAGGAAATCAAAGAGAACAATTAAAGTGTTAAAGGACATGTTGAGGGCATGTGTGATCGACTTTGGAGGGCATTGGGATAAGTTCCTACCTTTGTGTGAGTTCTCCTATAATAATAGTTACCACTCCAGCATAAACATGGCACCGTTTGAGGCACTTTATGGGATGAGGTGCAGATTACCCATAGGGTGGTTTGAGGCTGGAGATGTGAAAACTTTTGGGGGTTGATTTGGTGAAAGATGCTCAAGATAAGGTGAGAATCATCCAAGCTAAGCTTCTAGCAGCCCAGAGTTGACAGAAAAAGTATACAGATCGTAAGGTGAGGGACATGACATTTCAGACTGGTGAGCAAGTCCTTATTAAGGTGTCACCCATGAAAGAGGTGATGAGATTCGACAAGAAGGCAAGCTTAGTCCTCGATACATTGGACTATTTTAGATCATTGACTGTGTAGGGCCAGTGGCTTATAGGTTGGTCTTACCTCCTAACTTATCTAGAGTTCATCCAGTGTTTCATGTGTCTATGTTAAAGAAGTATCATGGTGATAGAGATTACATCATTAAGTGAGACTCAGTTTTGTTAGATAAGGACCTTCAGTATGAAGGGGAACCAGTTGCAATCCTTGATCGTGATGTACAGAAGTTGAGAACCAAGGAGATAAAGTCCGTGAAAGTTCAATGAAAGCATCATCCGGTTTAGGAAACTACTTGGGAAATCGAGAAGGACATGCGAGACAAATATTCCAGTTGTTCGACGATTCAGGTACTACTTTACTCTTACAACTAGTTTTTCCTAGTTTATCACTCGGAGCGAGTGATGGATAAATTGGTATCTATTGTAACAACATGTTCTCGTCGTTATAAAAAAGCCAATGGGGAAAGAATTTGGGCCAGAAAACTTTTGGGTAGTGACTTGAAAAATTGTAGCCTAGTCGAGATTTGGACAAAATCTGAGTCAGGTGAGGTCTAGGGAAATTTGGTAATGAATGGAGCATCAAATTATGAATTTTATCACATGAGTAGATAGTTAAGATATTAAGGAACATGCACGACTTTATGGAATCAAATTCGGGCGAGTAAAACTCCTGAAACTAATCTTAGCGTAAATGGGTAGTTTTAGAACGTCAAGGTTTGAAGATGTATTGTGAAATGAGTGTTTGGGACTCAAATTTTGACTTTCTGTCACGTTCCAGCACATACATTTGATCGGGTATCACGTTCTTACACATATATTGGATTAGGTGTCACGTTTCGACACATACTTTTGATCGGGTGTCACATGCCGACACAGTAATAGTTTGGGTGTGGTTTCCATGAGAAGACCATTGTAATTATTATGGTATGTCTACTTTTCATTGATAATGGGAGACTGTATGTTACTCTAAAATGATGATTGAACTGTATTTTGTATATGTATGCTTATTGTGTTGTAATTGCTTGTGTGTATTGTGCTTATGAGAGTGGCCGCGTGATCCTACTAGTACATTGTGGTTGTGTAGTGCTACTGCACTTGCTCTTTCTTTGTTGAGTACAGGGTATCTTCAGGCGGCTACTGACATACCTCAGTTAGGAGATCACTGATCGAGCCGAATTCAAGGGTGAGCCAATTCTTCCAGGCTGTCATGAGTCCTCTATTGTTTAGTCCATTCCTTTTGGACTCAGACTTTATAGTTAAATTTATTGTGTTAGTTTCGGGATACACCTTTATTCTTAGATTTGTCGTTAGTATAGTTTTGGTACATGGACTTTCAGGTTCTAGAGGTTGTTTTCGCAAATGTTTTTGATAGTTGTTTTGTTAAACTTTTGGAATTTATCAGAACTCCATATTTTTTTAGACATTTAAACCTGCTTCCATATATTTAAATGCTTAGTTTTTCATTAAGTTTCTTGGTTGGGTTGTAGTAATGGTTCTCCCACCGGAGGGTTAGTATGGGTGCCAATCACGACAGTCTGGGTCATGACAGATTTTATCGCTACAATTGAAAAATTTACCGATGTAATAAAGATGTGAGATCTTAACAAGCCATTTCGGTTCAATGGTATCCATTTCAAGGGATGGATGGGTAAGATAATTTTCTACTTAAGTCTTCTCAATATTTCTTATGTGCTAACTGAGAAGAATCCTCATAAAGTTGACAACACCTTTAAGAAAGATGATGACCATATTTCTCTTCAAGAGAGAGTTAAAAGTACGATGGTAATTTTTATAAGCATTGGTATTATATTCTTAATTGTTGATCTGATAATTTTTATGATTATTATGATAGAACTTACTCTAGTTCAAAGAAAAATTAAAAAGCATTGCAGAAGTAAGTATGATATCGAAATTGGAGATAACCTTATTTTTTGTGGCATAATGGATAAACTTTCACCTTCTTAGAAAGAATTTCAAAGATCTATGTGCCACAAACAAAAGGAAATTTTTCTTGAGACATTGATAGTGAAAATCTACATGGAAGAGGAGGCGATGCACTTTTACAATTATAAGAGAGCAACATCACAACGAATGTAAATTTAATTGATTCAAATAATTATGTGACTCCCGATTCTCACAAAAATATCTCTATGAAGCCTAAAAAAAAAATTTTCAAGAAAAATAATGGTGAAAACAACCAAGCACAAAATCAACAAGTTCAAGTAAGGGGTCGCACTTTGTTTGTGACAAAAGTGGGCATATTGCTTGGTTTTATAAAATTTTAAAACGTTAAACTACATCTCAGACAAACATTACTAAAGAGCCTTTTGTGGAGGTGACTACAAACATAAACATGGTTGAGAATGATGATGGATGATGAGATGATTTTGGTGCAAACATCATGGTTGTTATGAGAAAAATTGATTTGAAATGTATACTCCTTTTGAGGAGTACAAAACCATCATGCTTGATGATTCTCACACCACTCAAGTGCTTGAAAAAATATGTCGGATTGTGTTATACCTTTGGAAGGATTAAAACCTTGAAAGATGTACTTGATACTCCTTTGATGAATTTATTTTTGATGTCTAATTTTTTTCTTAATAAAACAGGCTTCAAAATAGATTATTGAATCTGATTAATATGTAATTATGAAAAGGATATTTTTGTGGAAAAGGGTATTCTTGTGATGGGATGTTCAAGTTGAATGTCAAAATGAATAAAGATTCGACTTTTGCTTACATGCTATCTTCTACTAATGTTTTACATGCTTGTTTGTGTAACATCAACGATCGTTATGTGTGAATCATTTGTGAAGCCGCAGTCACAAGAAGGCCTCCTTTTCAAGTTGAAAAAAAATGATTTAATAAAATTAGTTCACATGGATATTTGTGAACTTGAAGAAATTTTAACTCGTAGAGAAAATCGATATTGTTAATGAAGTATCGTGATTTACTTTTTTTAAATTCACTTTTGAAATGTTCTAAGTATAAAACAATTAAGAAAATATACTTAGAAAGAGACACTAGCTACTTAATTTTTTTTAAAAATCTTTAATAAATTAACCTTTAAAAATTTAGGAAAAATGGGTAAGTGGTTCATATCTCCAATTTTGAGAAGGTGTTAGCACTTAAAGTTTCCATAGTATCCGGTTATCAGACGATTTGACTAAATATATTGACTAACTTTTGGAAAAAATTCAAAGTAAAAGACATGCATTTTTAAAGTAATTTTGAGGAAAAGTTTAACTTAGAAATGATTTTTAAATGTTTGAAAATGAACCAAACTATAACATCTCGCACTTTGAAAAGAGAAAGAGAGGTTCGTACAAGTCACCCATCAGTTTTAAGTTTGGGTCAACTTCGAACGACCATATCTTTTAGCACATAAAAAGTTAGGTGGCCAATGACCTACCATATTAAAGGTCTTTTATCCCTCTCTCCAACGCCACCAAGTTTGCTAAATTTTTAGTTTGAAGTAAAAAGTTATGCCCGTTTGAGTGAAGCCTCTCTTTTAAAGGCATCCCAATCATTTTTAGAGGGGTAGTTTGGTCTTTTCCTATTCCTACTAAGCCTAGCCACATTTTTTCACCCAATTAAGGGTCTAATCAGATGCTAAACCACCTTTTCATGTTCTTTAACACTTAGAGAAATTAGAAAAAGTTTCCCAGAGGAGAAACGACTAGGTTTCAAGTGTTCGTCAAGATTCCGTCGATTTTCGCCAAGAACATTGTTCTTTTCAGCTATGTAAGGATTCTCACAGTGTTGGAATTGTTTTTACTCACACAATACATCTAAATTATCCACGAAATTGTTGTATCTAAAGGATTCTTGCGTAGTTCTTGATGTTAGTTCAATTATTTGACAATGGAGGTTGTTGATTCTTTTGTGTTGTGAATCTTTGATAAAATTTATATTTCAAAAGGGTTTGTATGAAATTTTCCATGAATTTGTGTTGGATTTGATAATCAAGAAGAGTTTAGGAGGAATTCCTCAATTCTAAACTAGTTAGGGCTAATTTGAGCTGAAATATTCATCAGATTTTATGGGTAAGGAATGGGGTGGCGCGCCACCAAGGTGCTAGGACTGACGCCTAGTAGTTCGGGGACTAGCTCCCCGCACCATCAGTGCACCCCAAACTTGGTCCAGTAGTTTGGGGGCTGACGCCCCACGTCAGTAGTGCGCCAGGGGTCGCCTGACCTATTTCCTTCTGTGTGTCATTCCAAACGTGTTCCTTTAAGTCGTGACTATGTTTTTCCTTCTTTGTATTATATCCTAAAGGATCCGTTCACCCTTGAGAATTCCTACATGTTCTAATCACATGTCTTAATCTACATTCAAAACTAAAGTGAGAGAAGTTCAAGAAGTCTTTTTGAGTTATTTTGAGGATCTTTTTAACCAACAATGGTTTTAAACTAATTTTCTGAGAGAGAAAATATGAGTAGTGAGAAGAGTCGTATTCGTGATTGAGAAAGAATATAAGGGAACTAAATATTCTCAAATGTAACACTTTTACACTTAAAGAGAGAAACTTGATTTCTAAATGAGTTTATGAGTTCAGAGATATTTTAGAGAAGTTCCTCTTTTAAGACTATCTTTGTAGTAATTACCTCAAATTGAGAAAGAGAATGTTTTAAAAAATTGAGCATGAGCATATAATTATTGAGAGTAGTATTGAGCACTGATATGAGGATGAGTTCAGACAACTCACATTCCTCACAAACCATGTAGCCAACATGGGTAAATGATCGTACTTTTTAGACGATTCCTTATTGATTTTAAGCACAGCTTAGTTGATCCACTTAGTTGAGGTGTTCTATATCCCGGAAAGGTATAGGACAATTCTGACAGCTTGGGCAAGAAGTTGTATCATTACATAGCTCATAGTGATGGTTGTCGATTGGAGAATCTCTCAAATAAGAGTAAAGAGTATTTTATTGTATTTTTATATACATCCTTGAGTTAGTATATGTTAATTAAGAAAGCTTTAAACATGGAAATCCTTTGTTATTGCTTTTGAAATGAGTTGCGTTGAGGTGAGTATTCTTCCAGTCTTATCATTTCAATTATCTATATTTTTAGTTCTTCTTGTATGCTCGTACATTCAATATACTAATGTCGTTCCACCTGCATCTTATTATGATGCAGATACAGGTGTTCAGGATCATCAACAGGCGCTTCGTTGAGATCACGTTACACTCGTAGACAGTATTTTGTGATGCCTCCTTGCTTCCGGGGGACTCTATTCTCCATTTCAATTTTAGTAGTATTTGAGCTGTCATGGGTCTTGTCCCAACATCTATCTTGAACTATTAGAAGCTTTATAGACGGACAAAACTAGATGGTTTTGATTTTTTTTCTCAAGATGTTGATTTAACTTATGAATTGTGTTAAGTATTCTCAAGACAATATTTTAGAGTTTTCTTAAAGATCTAAATGCTCATCTATTTTATGCTTCTGCGTATCTTTAGAGTCATGTGAGTTATGGTCAGCCAGGCCAAGAGTTCGCTTGGAGATCAGAAATGGTTCTCGAGTGTCGGTCAGTCCAGGGTATAGACTCGGGACGTGACATAAACTTAGTCAAAATTGTATAAAATTTGTTGAATTAAGTAAATCATCATAAAACAGAATTGATTCATTTTTCGGGAAATTTAATTAACCTAATCTAAAAGTTAAAGTAAGAATTGAATAAATTACAATTAAATAGTTAGACAAATAAAGAAAATAAAAAAATGAAAAAAACTACCTAACTACACATCCTTTTTTACTCTATTTTTTATTATTCCCTATCATTTCAAAAAATTACAAAAATCCCTCTTTTCCACAATTTTTCTCACTTTTCCGAATACACCACTGTAAACTATCATCCCCACCATTTTGTTTCCCTTTTTCACGCCTAAAATCACTCCATGATATCACCAATTATATCCATCACACTATTTTTGAATTTCAAATCTTTTATCTTTCCGATTTATCGCTTGCAAGTTATCGAAGAAGTAGTTCTTCATCTTCTTCTTCGTCCATTTTTTTCAACTCCGCTACAAATCTTCTCAAATCTCTCCCAAAACCTCTCCCTCTCCTCCATCACACCAATCACCATCCTCTGTCTACCTTCCTCTAGCCTCAACCTCCATTTCCACCCTCACCCATTCATCACCAGCCGATCCGCCCTCTTCTGTGACGATGACATCGAACCCGATACAAACTCAATAAATTTTACTTTCAACATCTGGAAATCCAATCTAGATCGCTTAATTGGATTCTTCATTAGATCTCATAACTACGGCTCAAGTCATAAATCCTGGATCTACACAGTGGAAACTCATAAATACTCAATCATGTTAACAAAATTCATGATCTTAAACGTAGAAGGATTTCTTCATCATTTTTTTTGCTTTCAACAGATCAGATTATGGGTTCAATTTTTAATGTATCTAATTGTTTTTATTTATTAAATTAATATATAATGCCTTCATTTCATCATTATGAAATATTACAATTTTATCAATAGTTGTTGGTGGCTCTGACAAGTGCTTTGGGTCGAGATCCATGGGTGATGTCATTGTTGAAAGTGAAAACAAGCTACAAGAATTGATACATAGCAAATGAGAAAGTGTGGAAGGATTTCTTCATCAATTTTTCTTTTTGCTTTTATCATATCAAATTGTTGATTTTTTTTTGTTGCTTTATCTTTTAATGTATCTAGATGAATTCATTCCTTTCACATTTATGATACATTACAATTTTATCATGTACACTTATCTTTTTCAAATATTAGTTTTGATACATAACCCTAATTTATTGAAACACAAATTAGTATGTATCATGTTCATAGTTACACATTGGATACACAACTATTACAAATTTCATTATCTTTTACTACACCCAACCTTATTCAACTAGAAGACTATGTATCTGTAGACATTATCAAATATTACTATTGATACATATAAACACTAATGTTTTATAACAAAATCAGTTTATATCATATTCATAGTTATGTATATGACACATACCTTTGTTATGTATATAACATAGTTATGTATCAGATATTGTTTTGTATCACATGTTGTCGACTATTATTTTAATCTGTTACGATTTGGGAGAGGTTTGAGAGAAGAAAATTTTGTAATTTGAATTGTTTGGACCTGTTATTTGAGAGAGATTGACATCAATTTGGTTTGCATGATTTGAGGAACTAACATTAATTTTTTTATATATATATATATATATATATATTTTTATTTTTTATTTTTTATTTTTTTTCTTTTAATCTCAACAAACTAGTTGTATAATGTGTCAAATGTGATGTATCCAGAAGAATGAGATGTATCCAAATGACAACAATTTTAGGACATTTTTGTAAATTGGAAAATAGTAGGGATAAGATGTAGTTTGCTCCTTGCACGATGAAATTCTTAAATTTTTGTCTTATATAGGCCCAAGTCTAATTTCTATCCGCCTGGACCAAAACTTGGGCCTTCAGCTGCTGATTGGGCTTCTGGCCCATTTTCACAGTATATACATGAAATGTATATCGAGTGTATATCATGTACATATTCTATATATTGTATGTATATAGGCTCGTATATCATCTCTGTTTCCTATATATATGTTTCCTTTTCATGGATTGATGTCAATTTTATTTTTCTCGAATAAGAATGATGTTGACTTTGAGAATGTTGGGCCCAAACCCAACAAAGAAAATGCAACTGATGGAGACTTGAGTCCAAATGACATTTTAAAACTGTTAGGAATTTGCTTTTGAACTATAGTAAATTTAATTTTGCTGCCTATGTTTTAAGTAAGACTTAGTCAATTAGTTGTTAGTCATGCTTTCCTATTTTTTAGGAGTTGTTAAATGAACTGCTAGATCGTGTGTTATTATTTTTTTACTTTTCATTCTAGGCTCTTATATATCTAATCTGAAGTATTAATAAAATTCTACTTCTTCAGCTTCTATTCTTTTTCTCTCGCTCTCGTCTTTTTTGTTTTACGCACAATCTTTGATTACCCTTTGTATTATTTAGCTTAAACAAATTTTTAAAACCTTCAATTGGTATCAGAGCTTTATTTCTTAAGGGATCTGTGTGTGGGCGCCAATCAGATTTCGTGAATACCATGAACGGAGAAATAAGTTTTTCTTCAATGGCACCTCCAACTTTTGGTGGAGAAAGTTATCGAATCTGGGCTGTTAGAATGCAGGCATATCAGGAAGCTTTGGATCTTTGGGAGGTTGTAGAAGATGAATACATCATAGCTCCCTTGCCAAACAATCCCACAATGGCGCAAATTAAAAATCACCAGGAAAGGAAAATTAGGAAATCAAAGGCAAAGGCATGTTTATTTGCTGCAATTTCATCCGCTGTATTCACTCGTATCATGTCTCTGAAGTCGGCAAAAGAGGTATAGGATTATATTAAGACTGAGTATGAAGGAGATGAGAGAATTCGAGGGATGCAAGTGCTGAATTTGGTGCGTGAGTTTGAGCTGCAAAAGATGAAGGACATTGAAACCATAAAGGAATACGTTGACCGACTTCTTAACATTGCCAATCACGTCAGATTGTTGGGTTCCACTTTTAACGATTCAAGGATCGTTGAGAAAATCCATGTAACGGTACCCAAAAGATTTGAGGCGACCATTACAACTTTAGAAAATACTAAGGACTTGTCCAGTATTACACTAACATAGCTCTTAAGTGCCTTTCAAGCACAAGAGCAACGACGTGTTATGAGACAATAAGGAGCTGTTGAAGGAGCTTTACCTGCCAAGCATAATGAGGATGAACGATATAAGAAAAAGAAGAACAAGAAGTACCAACCAACAGACGGAAAAGGTGCAGCATGCAACAACAAAAACAAAACAGGTAGCTTCAAAGGAAACTACCCTCCATGTAAGCATTGCGGCAAGATCGGACACGCACCTTTCAAGTGTTGGAGAAGGCCTGAATCTAAGTGCAGTAAGTGCAATTAGTTTTGGCATGAAGCAATCATTTGTAAGAACAAAACTCAGCAGCAGGATGTAGATGCTCGAGTTGTAAATGAACATGAGGAGTATCAACTATTTGTTGCATTATGTTTTGCAAGCAATATTTCTAGCGAGTCGTGGTTGATTGATAGCGAATGCACAAATCACATGACTCATGATAAAGAACTCTTCAAAGAATTGGAGCCTACTCGAGTTACAAATGTTCGAATAGGCCATGGTGGTCATTCCAGTAAAAGGAATGGGAACTATTGCAGTTGAGACACAAGTAGGTACAAAAACAATAACAGATGTTCTTTATGTACCAGACTTAGACCGAAACTTGTTAAGTGTTGGTCAATTGTTAGAAAAAGGTTTCAAACTTTATTTTGAAGATAAAAATTGCTTGATCAAGGATCCCTTGGGACAGGACTTGTTTAAAGTCAAAATGAGAGGAAAAAGTTTCTCATTAGATCTATTTGAGGAAGAGCAAATGTTGTATTCAGTAAAAGAAAATGTCGCTGAGTTATGGCATAAAAGACTCGGGCACTATCATTATCAAGGGCTTGTCAAGATGCAAAAGTTGAAGATAGTGGAGAGCTTACCTGATCTGGAAGCAAATTCTATTGAATGTCATGCCTACCAATTTGGTAAGCAACACAGAAAGCCATTTCCAAAATCAACCTGGAGAGCCTCACAAAAGCCACAACTAGTTCACACTGATGTCGGAAGGCCTCAAAGAACTCAATCACTACAAGTTAGCATCTATTACGTTCTTTTCATTAACGATTTTACAATAATGTATTGGATTTTTTTCTTGAAATTCAAGTCAGAAGTTGCTGGTGTATTTTGGAAATTCAAGAAATTGGTGGAAAATCAAAGTAATTGTAAGATTCAAACTTCGAGGTCTGATAATGGGAAGGAATACACTTCAACGAAATTTGATTCATTCTGTGAGGAGGCCGACATTGTTCATCAGCCACCAGAACAAAATGGTGTTAGTGAAAGAAGAAATAGATGGATAATGGAGATGGCTAGATGTATGTTGCATGAGAAGGAGTTGCCTAAGAAAGTTTGGGCAGAGGCAGCAAATACCGCAGTTTTTATGCAGAATCTACTTCCAACGAAAGCTTTGAAGGATAAAACACCATTTGAAGCTTGGTACGGGTTTAAGCCTTCACTAAGTTTTCTTAAAATGTTTGGTTGTGTTTGTTTTGTTCATGTTCCTCAGGTTAAATGTGACAAACTTGACAAGAAGGCAATCATAGGCATCCATGTGGGTTACAATGGAGTTTCTAAAGCCTACAAGGTCGATCATCCTCAAACAGGAAAGATGAAAATTACAGGAGATGTTCATTTTAGTGAGAATGAACAGTGGGATTGGAAGAACTCTCAGAAATCAGGAAAACGTTCTCTAGAAGCAAACATCAGCCCTCCTGAAGAGCAAAAAATAGAACACTGGCAGCAAGAACAAGGAGATGATCATCCAGTCAAGGGGAGAAGATTGTTGTCATATATCTATCAGAGGTGTAATGTCGCCATCTATGAACCTGTTGGTCCCATAAAAGCTTTTCAAGACCCAAAATGGAAGAAAGTAATAGAGGAGGAGATCTTCATGATTGAGAAAAATAAAACTTGGGTGTTGGTCGACAAACTGAAGATAGAAAAGTCATTGGTGTGAGATGGGTCTTCAGAACAAAGTTAAATGCATATAGTTCCATCAACAAATACAAGGCGATGTTTGTAGTTAAAGGGTACGCACAAATTTATGGTGTTGATTACTCTGACACTTTTTCTCCTGTTGCAAGATTAGACACAATCAGATTGCTACTTGCAATAGCAGCACAAATGGAATGGAAGGTGTTCCAACTCGATGTCAAATCAACCTTCTTAAATGGCATACTGGAGGAGGAAATATATGTCGAGCAACCATCAGGATTTGTGAAACACGGTGATGAACACAAAGTCTATCTGCTAAAAAAAGGCTCTGTATGGCCTAAAGCAAGCACCAAGAGCTTGGTATAGTAGGATAGATGATCATCTGTTAAGCTTGGGCATTGAAAAAAGCTTATCTGAATCCACTTTGTATGTAAAACATAAAGACACTGATATCCTTATTATGTCGCTTTATGTGGATGATCTTCTGGTAACAGGGAATAATACATGGTTGGTTGAGGAATTTAAAGAAGAAATGATGCAAGTTTTTGAAATGACAGATCTTGGTCTTATGACCTATTTTCTTGAAATGGAGATCAAGCCAAACAAAAATGAAGTGTTCATTTGCCAAAAGAAATACGCAAAGGAAATTCTGAAGAAATTTCAAATGGAGGAATGCAAGTCGATGAGCACACCGATGAATCAAAAAGAGAAGCTTTGTAAAGAAGATGGAGCCGACAAAGTTGATGAAGGTTATTATAGAAGATTGATTGGATGCTTAATGTATCTCACTACAACAAGGCCTGATATTTTATTTGTTGTAAGTCTCTTATCTCGTTTTATGCACTATGCAAGTGAAATGAATTTAAGAGTAGCAAAAAGAATATTAAGATATATCAAAGGTACTATTGACTATGGTGTAAAGTTTGAGAAGTGTCCAAGCTTCAAGTTACTTGGATTCTCATATTGTGATTGGGCTGGATCCACAGATGATACGAGAAGTACCTTTGGCCATTGTTTCAGCCTAGGTTCAGGAATATTCTTATGGTCATCTAAGAAACAGGAAATTGTTGCACAATCAACTGCAGAAGCTGAATTCATAGCAGCAACAGGAGCAGTAAACCAAGTCTTGTGCCTTAGAAAGATCATGTATGATTTACATTTGGAACAGAAGGAAAGTACTATCATTCTTGTCGACAACCAGGCAGCTATTGCAATCTCAAACAATCCGGTGTTTCACAAGAAGACCAAGCATTTCAACATCAAGTTCTATTTCCTGAGAGAAGTGCAGCAAAGGGGAGAAGTGACTCTAGTCTACTGCAAGTCTGAAAACCAGCTAGCAGATCTGTTTACTAAGCCTTTACCGATCAGCAAATTCAAGCTTCTTAGACAGAAAATTGGAGTTTGCAGTATCCAAAGCAAGGATGAGTGTTAGGAATCTGCTTTTGAACTGTAATAAATTTAATTTTACTGCCTATGTTTTAAGTAAGACTTAGTCAATTAGTTGTTAGTCATGCTTTCCTATTTTTTAGGAGTTGTTAAGTGAACTGCTAGATCGTGTGTTATTATTTTTTTACTTTTCATTCTAGGCTCTTATATATCTAATCTGAAGTATTAATAAAACTCTACTTCTTCAGCTTCTATTCTTTTTCTCTCGCTCTCGTCTTGTTTTTTTTATGCACCGTCTTTGATTTCTCTTTGTATTATTTAGCTTAAACAAGTTTTTAAAACCTTCAAAAACAAAAGAAACAGAGCACAAATTAGCATGCTAAGACTTTTATAATCGAGAAAGGAATAAGCTTAAATGTAACTAACTCATGCAACTAGTAGGTCTTAATCATTTACATAGATCTAAAGAAACTATAAAATGAAACTCACATCTAAGGATAAGTAATCATATTAATCCTAAATTGATCAAAGCCAACTCAAGCTATGTATTTTACTAAGAAACCATTTAATGCACAACTTAAAAAACACAAATGAGAATTATTATTTTACTTGTCATGAATAAAATATATTCATTGAATCCATAAAGTACGGTTCACAGTATTCAAACAGCATATGGATACGAAATAAACTTAATTAATAGCTACTACTATTCTTTCAATTAATGCATATCAAAATGGTGGATGAATACTTAGAATTTAAAGCTTAATGACAAATCAACATTAAACTAACTGATGCATCAAACATGCAGAAGTCAAGAGAAAGCTAATACGACCCAAATGGTTTGAATCTTAAGAAATCGAGATTAAAGGAATTGAGGTTCAAAATGAAAATAAAATACGGAAATGAGGCTAGAATTAGTATTAGAAAGTGGGAAGGAAGAGGATTCTCTTTCAACAATGACTTTTAAAGGAAATAAAGAATATTAATGGAATTTTACACCAGCTATGGTCACAAAAGCAGTCAAGTGACCGCTTAAGTGACCACCGCTAAAGCGGTCAAAACACAGCTTAAGCAGTAAAGCCCCAGATGGCCTACCACCGCTAAAGCGGCATAGGTGTTGCTAAACCAGTCACACCAACATCTTTGGCATCAACCAAAAGCTAAGGTGAAACATTCTCAAAATGGGTCCTTAGAATTCATTCGGAATCCCATAAACGCAAACGAACTATGTTATCCTACCAAACATGACATTTCTTAAAAGGTAGACTTATTACTGAAAAAATATATTGCTTACTCAAGAAATTGTTCAGGGCATAAAGATTAAGAACCTAGGTGGCAATGTGTAATCATGACATGACTAAAGCTTACCATAGAATGTCATGGTCTTTCATTTGTGTAGTTTTTAGGAAATTTGATTTTAGTACGGATGTTATTAATTTGTTCATGGGTGCCATTGATAATGTCCGGTATTCAATCATCATTAATGGAGCTAGAAATGGTTTCTTCACATCCTCCCAAGGCCTAAAACAAGGTGATCCTCTCTGTAACACCCCAAATTTTTTTAAGCTAAGGTCTGAATTATTATGTATTTGTGTGTAAGATCGTATCAGGTGATTCCTAAATTTTTCTTATGTTTTAAGGTCATTTATTTAGTGTGGGAATGGATTTGGATATGAATTAAGGTCACAAGAATCCCTTAGCACAAAGTTGAGTTGAAAACTTCCTTACCGATTAAGTTTTGATATAAGATTCTACTTAGATCAACTATAAATGATCATATCTCTCATTAAATAATGAATTTTGTGGCCCGTGACCTATTAAATTAAAGTTCTATGACTCCTCTTTCCAACGCCACCAAGCTTGCCTCATTTTGAGTTTGTTGTAAGAAGTTATGACCATTTTACGAGAGACTACCACAACATGATTTTCTGAGTCATCGACTCCCTTCTATGAGTTTTAGAAAGAGCTACGACCCATACGGTTTACTCGTGGAAAAAGTATTGAGATTCAAAATTTAGGGTCCAATTCATACGGGCCCATCTACAGGTCGTAGAAATTTCTACGGGTCATAGTTTGAGACCATAGAATAAACTTCTGAGCCTTAAAATGTCAATATGAATTCCACAGATAGATCAAACCACAAACAGTAGATGGAGCCGTGGAAGGTTTTTGACAGATTTTTAAGAAAGATAGTTCAATCTTTTTACGCCCCTTCTAATCCTAAACCCCAACATTTTTATACCAATCATATTACTCTCATTAACACTTCCAAGTCTTAGAGCAAGGATCCAAGAGGAGAAAGCTAGGGTTTTCAAGTGTTCTTTCAGTTTGGCCAAGAGCTTTAATTAATCTTCCAGGTATGTAAGGCTAATTATAGTGATGGACTGAGTTCTTTCTCACACCGTACATATAAATTCAATTTGTAAAAGTTTAATATAGTGTAATACCCTTAGTTTCGAGAATTTCTGAGATAAGTTAAATTATTGATTATGAGTTCTAAGTTCTTAATTATAAGTTGTTATATATTATGCATTGAGATCTTTGAGTTGGTGTTCATGTTTATATTCCCACATGAACTCCATTTCCTAAGTATTCATTGAGAATCTTTTGATCAAATATTTTTTCTTAAATTGATTTTCAGAAGTTAAAAGTGAGTTCAAGAGAAAAATTTAAAGTATAATTTTTTTAGTAGAGTTAAAGGGAACTAAATGATTCTCAAATTTATCATTTTTACATGGAGAAAGAGAGCACTAATTTCAGAAAAGTATAACAATTTTTCAGAAAGAGTTAATACAGAGCAATTACCTCTTCAAGAGGTCCTTTTGAGAACTTATATTAACTCATATAGAGTATTTTTACTTGAGTATTGAGCTAAATATTTTAGGAGTAGTATTGAACACTGATATGAAGAAGAGTTCGGACAACTCACATTCCCCATAAATCACGTAGCTAGTGTGGGTTAGGATCACACCAACTTTCAGGCGAATCCTCACTGCCTTTGACCAGAACTTTATAGTGGATCCATGAGTTGAGTTTGTTCTATACCCCGATAAGGTATATGACAGATCTAGCAGTGTGGGCTAGACATTGTATCATCACAAGTCTCATAGTGATGGCTGTCGGTTAAAAAAACTCTCAAATAATCTTTTTTTTATACTTATATTGGGGTAAAAAGTATCTTTTTTATTGTACTCATATATACTGTTCAGTGAGTTAGCATATTTTATGTGTAAGGTTTTAAATTATCTTATCTCTATTTATGTTTTACATCCAATTGAGTACTGTTTCAGCCTTTTCAGTTCATCTATTGTTCTTTCGGCTATATTACATACTCATACATTCAATGTACTAATGTCATTCGACCTACATCATTTTATGATGCAGATATAGGTGTTCAAAATCATCAACATGCGCTTCATTGATATCACTTTGCAGTCATTGAAAACTTTTGGTGAGACCTCCTTGCTCACAGAGGACTCCATTTTTATTTCCAGTTTAGTTGTTTGGCGTGTCGTGGGTCTTGACCTGACATCATCTTGAACAATAGAGGCTTCATAGATAGATAGTATTGAAAGTCTTTTAGCATTTCTTTTGAGATGTTTTGCAAACTCTTACTGCTTTCATTCAGTAAATTTCAGACAGTTTAAATTGAGTATTTTGAGAGAAGTGAGTTATTTAAGCTTTTAAAGCCTGTATTTGCTTGAGTCGGTCTTTTGTTAAGTAGTCAGTCAGGCCAAGGGTTAGCTTGGGGACCAACAATGGTTCTCGAGTGTCGACCACTTTCAGGGTATAGGCTTGGGGCGTGACACTCTCTCTCCCTCTCTATTTATTATTGGAGTTGAAGTGTTAGCTAGATTACTTAATAATTTTATTGGCAATGACCAGTTCTTATCCTTTTCAATGTCTCACATAAAACCTACTTATCACCTCTCATATGCTGATAATATTGTCATTTTTACTAGCGGGAGCACCAAATCCATTAAAATGGTAATGAAGCAAATTTACATGTATGTAAAAAATTCAGGGAAAAAATGAATTCTAAGTGTTTTTTTCTCACTGATGCAGGTATAGGCCCCACTAGAATAAACAAGATCAAAAGTGTCATTGGTCTTCTCAACAGAGATTTCCTTTTTGATTACCTGGGTTGTCCAGTTTATGTTGATATGAAAAAAATGAATATATATATTGAGAAAATACTCTTTAGAGTGATTAAAAGATTGTGTGAATGGTAAAGTGACATGTTATCATGTGGTGAGAAAATAATCTTAGTTAAACAAGTACTTTATTCACTCTCTATCTATACTATCACTACACTTACTCCTCCACAAGGTATCATAAAACTCATGAAGAAACATTTTGCTATATTCTTTTAGGGTTCTTCTACTAATATACAAAGAAATGGTGGAGGTTTAGGGTGCAAGCCTCACTATGGTCCAAGTTCACTAAAGCAAAATATTGTATGATTGCTCACCCTATTTCAAAACTTTAAGTCTCACAAATTCCCCATGTGGAAAGATCTTACCTGAATTAGAAGCACAGTTGAACCCAACATGATTTGGAATATATACAAAGAAAATACTAGTTTTTGGTGGGACAATTAGACTGGCCTAGGTCCATTAACTAAATATTTGCTTGAATAGGGACACTCTATCAACATTAAAGTGAATCATTTCTGCAACAATCAGCAATGATATTTTCACACCCTAATCCTATATCCTAGGCGTGGCCAGCACTCGAAAACTATTACTGGTCCTTAGTGAATCCTTGGCATGGATTACTACTGAATGGAATACTAAACACTTATGCGGAAGCTTTAAAGGATATAAACATTTACACCTCTGACCATGCTTTATGAAAAGTCTGAAATATAAGTATGAATCATCATAATAATAATGTTTAAAACATCTGAAGATCAAGACTTAACTGACTCGCTAATTTATCTATGAAGCCTCTACTAAACTAGGATAGGTGTCGGGATAAGATCCACGTCTACCTAAATTATAACTAAAACGTCTAACAATAAAGAAGTAAATAATTGAACTGGAGCACTCCAAGGTCTCACCAAAAGCTAATGGAGAGGATATCTACGAAGCACCTGTTATCAACCCTAAACACCTGTATCTGCATCATTAAAAGATACAACGCCGACTGGTATCAGTACATGGAATGTACGGTATGTAAAATGACTTCATGAAACAGTGTTTAGGCTGAATACTTAGTTGAAAGAGTAACTAAAAAGACTGTAAAATAGATAATTTTAAAGTAAAGTATGCAAATGTATTGGAAACAATAAAGCTTTACAACTTAGATATATGCAATAATATCAATGCTAAAATAGTATACTTTTCTTTTTTTGGGGAGTTTCTCTAACCGACAACTATCATTATGAGCATCGTGGTAATACAACATCTTGTCCACGTTTCCTGAGCCATCCAATACTTTTTCAGGTAGAGGACGAACTTACGAATAGATTTGGTATCTAAGCCCTTACCAGGGGCTTATGAGGAGTCATCTAAATCAACGACACAATCCTATCCTACATTGGCTCCGCAGTTATGGGGTTTGCATTATCCGAAGCCTTACCCAACTCGATACTCAATACTACTTCCAAAATAATGCAATAATGCTCAATAATGGTATGATGTCCCATTTAGGTAAAATGTCCCACTTTAAGGGAAAAATGATACTCTATCTTTTGAGTTAATACTCAAAAATACTTCTTTATAAATGTATTGAACTAGCTTTAAGAGACTATGCTTTATGAAAACTCACTTTACTTTCTCAAAACTAAGATACGATCTCTTTAAATCTAACTATGCTTTTCTTTATGAAAATAATGCACTTGAAGAAATTCATGCTTTATTTAAACTCTTTCTGAAATAGTACTTTAAGATTTAGAATTTACTTTACTAATGAAAATAATGTATAAGAAATCAATATGACAAGGTCTTCAATAATTCTTAACAAATAAAGGGTTCATGTGGTTTATTAAACATGAATCAATAGTCAAAGATCATTAATATTGTGAAGTAATGAAACTCTATAATGAAATCAAGAATTCAACAATAGGGATATAGAATAAATTCAAAAATATGAATCATAGGGTAAAATTCCTAGCTTTGATCTTACTAATTGAAACTATAGATGTAGGGTGTGAGGAAGAACTTAATACCTCCCTATGATATCCTTACATACCTTAAATATTATAAAAATCTTGATGAAGAACCCTAATTTGAAGAAGAGTGATCAAGAAACCTTTTCTTGAGATTCTTGAATTCTTTTCTTGAAAACTGTTTGACCAAGAATTAAGATTTCTATCAATGACTTATGAATAGATGAAAGAGTTTGAGTTAGATTTAATTCCATGAAAAAGGACTTACCTTGATGGAGGAGAATGAGATAAGGAGAGAAAATCGCTTCTACTGCTTGAAAAATGGTCAAATATGAGTAAAATTGGACTAAAACCAACTTAAATGATTTCACGTCGTCCAACCGGCGTTTTAATCGGTGAATTGCCTATACAACATTTGTCAATGTCACTAAAAACCATGTTCAAAACATATAACCTCTTCATTTTCCTCAACCGGCACTAGACCAACGCTTCGCCAGTTCAAGATTATTCATCGCTAATGAAATGCATGTCCAAAACAGAATGTATGACAAAACTAAAATTGATCATAACTTTTTAATACATGCTCTTGTAAATGCAAACTTGGTGGCATTGGAAAGAAGACTCATACATTTTTAATTTTATAGGTTAAGGATCACCTAACTCTTTATATGCTTAAAGATATGATCATTTGAAGTTGACCCTGCATGTACTAATGCGAAAAATTTAACCAGTAGGAAGGCTTTGAACTCGACTTAGTGCTAGAGGTATCGTATGACCCTAAACCACTTTTGATACACTGTATACACTTGGTAAAGGACCTTAAAACATATAATTATAAGTAGGACATCACCCGGTTCAAACTCATACACTTAAGATGAATGATTCGGATTCTAAGAGTTGAATTGCGAGGTGTTACATGTATTTTCAAAGAATTCAAGACATCATACCTAATTGGTTGATACAATACATTCCAAACTTCGAGAGAGGAAACCAACTCAAGGAATGATGTACTTTACTAGAATTCTCAAGTGATGGAGCCTTCATAATTAAATCAGCCTAGGATAGCATCAGAGATAATACAGAAACAAATTGTTTGATCACTTAAGACTAAATTACCTTTTAATGATACTATATGCTTGTTTGGAAACAAAGAACAACAAAAATGTCGATGTTGCAATACACCACAACCCGGAAGCATCTAACATGTCTTCATAGACAGTGAGCAAATGCAAAAATTATGGATAAAATACCAAAGCAAGCCACTGAAGAGCTTCATGGACAACTGGTCAATAGCATTCAAAGGGTGATAATACAGGTGACACCAATTGTGATTTGCGGGTAAATTTGAAAGACCATATGCTCATGTAAATATGGGACCTATAAGAAAGTCTACATTAGAGGAATGGAACAACAAATTTCATGGTATATGAAGGCTGCTATGGACAAACCTTTCCCTATGCAAAGAAATAGAGCTTCAATGGCATCAAATGTGTGAACTAGTGGAGGAGCTTAGACCAAAAGTAATTGTCAAAACAATTACTTGGACTAAGCCACAAATTAATTAGATAAAAATAAATTCTGATGAAAGATACTTTGGACACAACGAAAAAACTGGTATAGCAAGAGACGACAAAGGAAATGTTTTGTTTGCCTTTGCTATCCCGTGCAATGTAAGGATCATAATAGTGCTGAATCAATGGCTAAAGAACATAGGCTACACTAAAGGCATTGTGGAAATGAATTCATTGATGATATTAAATATGATGAATGAAAAAAGCTCGAACAACACAAACTTGAAGGTTGTTGTTGAAGACACTACTAACTGGATTGATGATAATGAGATTTCCTTCTCCCACTACTATAGAGAAGCCAACATGGTGGTGGATTTTCTAGCTAAATTATCCACAAACCTTGTGTGACGATTCAAAAATGGATGTGATGACACTCGTCTATCCCACCAAGACAAGTCAACCTCAAACCCAACAATTCGAAAGAAATGAGGAAAGCAAAAGAAGAATAATCAGAGTGGAAACTTAGTTATTCTAATATACCCCCAAAACCTGATTGCCACGTGTACAAGCCACTAATGTATTAATACATAATTGAAAGATAAGTACAAGTCTAAAAGTCTTTGTTTCTCAAATAAAACAAAGCATAAACATAAAGGAAGAAGAGGGCCCGCCGGGATGATAAACAATTACCTCTCAAAATCCTTTGAAAGCCACAGAGAATGATGAAGAAGAAGAGCAATCACATGGAACTGGGCTTGAAACCTATACAAGAGTATAAGAAATGAGTGAGTACCAAACAACGCGGTACTCAACAAACAACCTACTAAACAAAGCAACACTAACCTAGAAAACAAGTACTCCTTTCATCCCAACCAAACCACCTCAACTACAACCTGCATAGAAATCAACCCAACCTAACCGTTTATAACTACGATTCACAAGTTTCCATAATCACAGTGCAACAATTATAGTTTATCAATCACAAGTATAAAATATGTCAATTACAAGTGTCTAGTAGATCAATTGCGATAATCAAGTAGATCATTCATAAGTATCAAGTTCATCAAATTTCAATAGTCAAGTACACCAAATACAAATCTCAAGTTATCATACACAATGTCAATCGGGACTCATGAGAAATGCCCATAGTCCATGAACTCACCGGTAATGACCTCGGCATCAATAACACTCACCGACAATGACCTCAACATCAATAACACTCATTGATAATGACCTCAACATCATTAACACTCACTGACAATGACCTCAATATCATAACACTCACCAACAATGACCTCGGCATTAGCAGCACTCATCAGCAATGAACTTGGCATCAATATTACTAGCCGAAACAATTTTTCTTTGGCATAATAATCACATGTCTTTTTACTGTGCACATAAATCAATGAAAATAAGCAATTACACGCCATAAGTAAGAGACAATAACTCAATCAATTCATATCCAAAAAAATGTCATCAAGCTTTTCATCAATCAACAAATTAGGTCCACAATACTGCAATTCACAAAGTACAATTATCAACACGTTGCCTTTTTAATTAATCCCCTTTTTATTCACTACACAAGATCAATCAAGTGGAATAATTGAACTCATCACCTCATTCTCATTCCTCCCCAACTCACACAATGAAGGGAAATACATTATTCTACTAGTTTTATAAGGTTTATGAAGCACTTGCCTCAATTCAATCAAAAGCCAATTCAAGACTTGAGCCTTCCCTTTACGAACAATGTCCAAAGTCACACAATCTAATTCAATCAAGTAATCATAATAAGATTTTGAAAATAACAACACCCAAATCATTCACTTTGAAAAATGGGTCAAATCAACTCAAAAACCCAATTTTGAAAATGAGGTTTGAATTCGAAAATCCTTACTTGAAAATGTTACCCTAGACATTTGAAACTCATTAGTGAAAACCATTTCAAAAAATGAATTAAAATCAGTTCATAATCACCATGTTACTATAGAAATCAAGTTCTTGAAAAACCTTGTCATTTATCAATCAAAATCTCAAGTTTTGATGTTAAAATCCACAAATAATCAAAGAGAATGAAGTTTTAGAGTTACAAAGACTTACACAATTGATTCACCACGAAAAATCTCTCACCTCTAAGGGTTTTACAAACTCAAAAATGGGGGAAATAGGGCAAAACCCCAATATATCATGCCAAAAAGGGTCTCAAATGTCGCTTAAGAGAACCCCGCAAAAATTGGGGGTCTCACTTTCGCGAACTAGGGTTCGCTTTCCTGACCCTCGCGATCACGACCCATGGTTCGCTTAAGAGAACCCCGCCAACAAGGGGCCCTTCGCTTTTGCGATCAGGGTCTCGCTAATATAAACCTCATGATCGCGGAGTACCCTTTGCGAAAGCGAGGCATACTAGCATTGTAAGTATTAGCCAACTCTCAAAACATCAAATGAACCCTCAGGATTTGTTTAGAACCTCGTACACACAAATCATATATTCTAATTGCCTATAGTCGACGTTTTGAACACAATGGAATCATCGAAACACAAGTATGAGGTCTCCTTGATCTGAGTCCCATGTAAGTCACAAGAAAGGAACATAACGCCTAAGAAGGCCAAATCAAGCTTTGAACTTCTAAAAATTCAACCAAGACCTCATCTAGGCCAAAAATCATCCCCCGAATCTAATAGAACTCTCAGAATTTTGATCCGAGCATCCAAATCCTGAATGTTGACCAAAGTCAACCCGAAGACTAAAATCTCAATAATTTCCAACTTAGGATCTCAAATCCTCAAAAAAAAAACTCCGAATTTGAAACCAACAACTTTCATAGACCAAATTCCACCGTTCGGAGCTGATGAAATCGGAGAAATTCTATTCTGACACTCGAAACTCTAATAGACACCGAAAACCACTTTTTAACAACTTAAGTCTTTCAAAATAAAAACTTCCATAATTCATAACTTTTACCTCAAAACTCGAAACTAATTTCAAACTCATCAAAAATTACTCGGGGCCAGTATTGAGAGGGGTAAAACGATAATTTTATGAAGAATACTAAAAATGACCTACCGGATCATTACACCTTGATTATCTTAAGCTATACAACAACTTTGATCAGATACCGAAAGGGGCAAATAGTTTTTATTTTTTGGATAAAATGCAAATGTCTAACATGAGGATTAGATATGATAAGTCCAACTTTTTTGTTAGCTATATTTATAGAATATAGAACTTTGAGAACGCTTAGCAAGTGAAACTTAGGGTGTGTTTGGTAATGGAAAATGTTTTCTTGGAAAACAAGTGGATTTTTAACTTATTTTCTCATGTTTGGTTGGTGAGCAGAAAATATTTTTTAATGTTTGGTTGGTAAATGAAAAATATTTTCAGAAAATATCTTTTATTTTGGACTTGAAACTAGAGAATATTCTTTAGAAAAATAATTTCTGACCCGGTGGCGTAAAAAATGAAATTTTAAAAATTTGAATTATTTTTCAAAATTTATTTTTTTAAAAAAAATAATTGTCGGTTGTGGTGGTTTGGGGATGGCTGGGGTAGGGATAGTGGCGGAGCCAGGATTTTCATGGAGGGGGTTCAACTTATAAGAAGTAAGTAAAAAACTGGAGCAAAACGGAGAAAAAAATTATCCTTAATCTATTAAATATAACTTGCCTTGTCATGCCGCATTTAGCGTTTCTTCCTACTTTTACCGTGCTTCATTGATTCTTTTTCTAAAAAAAGTGATTTTTTTCTTTAATTTTTATTATTTTACTTTATTTTGAATTTTTAAAATAAATTAAATTAGTATTCATTCAATCCTATGTTACTTTAAAAATTGTTTAATACTCTTTAAAATGTGTGGGGATTGAGTTACTAATATTATAATGCATATTAAAAGGATAAATAAATGGCATCGCCAATTTTTTGTTCATTTATTCAATTTATAAGGTTTTCCATCGGTAAAAAAAGTGAATAAATCATATAAATGTAGTTTACGTCTCTCTAGAATAGAACTGAAAAAATGAGAAAGAAATATGATGAATAATCATGCCTTTCAAATTTATTCGTTCGATTAAGTTTAGTTTAAGTTATCTTTAATTTATTTTTTCTCTATCTCAATTTCAAGTTTAAGAATAATTGACAGTTTTTTAAAAAGTTCCTTTGAATTAGTATATAAAAAGAGAGTTACGTAAAAATAAAATGAGCAATAGAGATAAAAATAATAAAATACAAAAATGAAAATAATGTGCCTTAGAAATACAAACAAATGAATATTGAAAAGGAGAAATAACATTAAAAAAATGAAAAAAAAAAAAAAAAAA
>NC_064293.1:8793602-8818220 GCF_019186545.1 Solanum stenotomum
GGCGTAAAAAATGATTTTTTTTTTAAAATTTGAAATATTTTTCAAAACCATTATTTTTTTCAAAAAAAAAAAATTGACGGAGGGTGGCCTGGGTGGGGAGGGGGTGGTGGGTGACATTTAAAATTCAAAAATATTTTTTTAAAAAATAATAATTTGATGGAGGGTGGCCTAAGTGGGGGATGGCGGGGCGTGGAGCGGGGGGTAAGGTGTGGTGGGTGGCGTAAAAAATGATTTTTTTAAAAAAATTGAAATATTTAACCAAAACAATTTTGTTGTGGGGGAGGGGGTGTAGGGATGGTAGGTGTTGGGTGAGGAAAAAATAATCTAAAACTTTAAAATATTTTTCAAAAATAATTTGTAATTTTTTAAATTATTTTTGTTTTGGGGGAGGGGAGTGGTTTGGGGGTAAGGGTAAAAAAATATTTGGAAGTTAAAAAATAAGAAAATTTAATAAGTTAATTTTATTTTTGATGGGAAGGGTGGGGTACGGGGTAGTAGTGGCAGAGGGAGGATTTTCATCAAGAGGGTTCAAAAAAAAATTAATCACGTAAATAATATCCACAAATAAATGGGTTGAATCGGATATAAATGTGTCGGATAAAAAAAATTAATTTAGAGCACATATATCTAAAAACTTAAATAGATCATTACAATTGTACTCTACGAGGTTTCATATCTTGAAATGTCTTAATACTATTGGCGAATACTATCAAATACATCTTTTTCTACAAAAGGCACCAAACAACCACTAAAAAAATCTTCACTCATTTGACTTCGCAAGTCATTTTTGATAAACTTCATTGGCGAGAAAGCTCTTTCAACGGATGCAATGGCAATTGGTAGAAGTAGAGCAAGTTTCACTAAGCGGAACACCAGAGGATAATTTGAATGTTTTTTTGTTTGGACTAATCTTTTGGAAAGATCACAAAGTCCATTTAGATCAGAGAACCTTTCATCAACATGCATCACGAACATCAACAATGTAACTTGCAAGTTGATTCTCAAGAGTATCCATATTAAATTCATCAAAATCATCTGGATATAATTCAGTCATCCTCATTATTGTTTTGATGTCAAAACATGAAAACGAGTTAATTGGATTCAAACAAGCAATTCCATGGAGCAAATCAGTAGCTACTAGGTGTGTACATGACTAGGTTGGTTTGGGTTTTTCAAATATCAAACCAAACCATTAGTGTAAAAAATTTAAATTTATAAATCAAACCAAACTAATAAAATTTGGATTTTTTTGGGTTTTTCAAATACCAAACCAAACCATTGTGTCGGATTTTTAAATTTATAAATCAAACCAAACTAATAACCTCGGATTTTTTCGGTAAAGTTTGCATACAACCATATAATTAACTTGTGCTCCAAATATTTCTTTAGTCCAACCAAAATGCAATTATCTAAGGTGTTTCTTAAGAAAATAACACAAAATATGAGATGAGTACTGATGACACTAAAATATTCAATAAAAAATAATAACGAAATCATCATATAAAATAAATATTGCAAAGTCATAATGAAAATGATCATAATTTAAAAGTACTAAATCATGCTAAAATAAGTTTAATAAGTATTGGTTACATTACTAAATATTTAAGGAAAATTAAAATTAGATTATGTATTTTAATTGTCTAAACCAATGTAAAACTAAAGAACAACTATTCAATATTATTGTCATTCTTAGTGTTGAAATGATTTTCTTTTTGCATTAGTACTAATTTGATTTTGATTTAAGTTTTATTATAATTATCAACATCTATGAACTATAATCTTTATTGGACCATTCCGAATTCTAAGTTTTAAACTTGAAATAATATATTAAAAGATAAAAACTATGAAATAATATAGGAAATATTTTAAAATTATATCAAAGTAAATATTTTTATGTATAAAATAAAATTTTAAAATTACATATATANTAGTTAAAACCAAACCAACCCAAATATAGTCGGGTTTTTTTTTCCAATACCAAACCATTAGTCGGATTCTTTTTCCGGTTTGACTCAATTTGCGGTTTGGTTCGGTTTTCGGTTCGATTTTGTACACCCCTAGTAGCTACCTCATTAAAACGATCGTTAAGCTCTTGAAGTTGCCAATCAATAATATTGCAAAACACTTCAACACTGTAATGATGTAAGACAGTATAGTGAGCAAGACTTCGCCATGATCTTAAAGAGCTAACATATGGCTCCTCAAAGTTAGGTATCAAAATTTCATGTTTGGTACAAAATATAGATACCTTAGCAATAAGAGAATTCCATTCATCATCCCTTAAAACTTGCAACCTTTTCTTTGCTACTTCAACAAGTAGCATGGCATTTGCAACATTTTGCTCCTTTCTTTGTAAGCGTTTATTGAGCTCATTTGTGATTGCTAATACATCTCTCATCAAATGTACCATGAACGCAACCTCAAATGTTCGACAAGATTCAAGATGTCCCGTTGCTTTGGCTCTTTCATCCATACTTCGTGCATCAAGAGCAAGTGATTCAAGAACTTCAAGAATAGAGCCAAACATAAGAATAAAATTGTTAAAGGATTTATACTGAGATCCCCAACGAGTATCACAAGCTCTTGAAAGACCAAGTTGTTGATTCAGGCCCCTACCGGTTGTCAGTTCACCCATATCTAATGCATCTTAAATTTCTTCTTTTTGAGAATCTCATAAATCATCCATACGCTTAAAAGAAGATCCCAATACATTAAAAATATTTGAGACCAATACTACAAGTTTTCCCACTTCAACACACTTTTTAGAGACCCCAATAAAAGTTAATTGAAGTTGATGAGCAAAACAATGCATAGAATGAGCCGATCTACTTTCTTGCCTAATCAACATTTTAAGTCCATTGACCTCACCTTACATATTGATTGCCCCATCGTAACATTGTCCACGCACACTTGATGGACTCAAAGAATGTTGAGCAAGTAAATTAACAATTGCCTCTTTCAGGGATAATGCACTAGTATCTTGAATATGAATAATATCAATAAGTCGCTCCATCATATATCCCATTCTATCAACATATCGTAATACAATAGTGTAATGACCCTCTTGGTCATTTCTGTGTCTTGCCTTCTGTGTGTCGTTTAGAGCGTTCCTATAGAGACCCCAAGTCATTTTATGACTTGTTGGGACTGACAGTTTGGTCACCTGGTCGTTCGTTTGGTCTTGGTACGAGTTTTTGTGTTTTGGAGCTTATGAACCTTAAATGATCATTTTCGATCAAAAGTTCAATAAGATGAGATCGGAACCCAATTCTGACAATTCCACCAGCTCCGAAAGGGTCATTTTAGGCTAGTAGCATGGTCGACATGACTCCCGAGGTTTTCAGTGTGAGTCGGTGCGATTAGGCATTTTAACTTTAAGTTTAAGCCTAAGTTTGACTTTGGTCAACATTCTGAGTAAACGCGTTCGGATGAGAATTCCGTCGGCGTGGTTAGCTCCGGAATGTCGAGTTTGTTCTAGATTGACCCTTCTTTTGTGTCTGGAGGTTTTCGATATCTTTCCGAGCCCTTTTGTGGGTTTTGACTTAAAATGGCTTTTGGAAGTGGGACCCACTTTTTATCAAGATGACCTCTAATGGAAATTTTAACTGCACCGCTGAGTGTGAAATGTCGAATTTGGTATGGTTACATATCTCGTTTGCATGCACGGGGTTCCGAACAAGATTGGAGCACCCCATCGGAGATTTAAGTTTTGGAAATTATTGCAGATTTTCTGCAATAAATGCAGAAAAATAGCAACATATTTCCAAACTTCAAACCCTCATAACTCTATCATCTCTCAACCGACTTGGGCGATTCAAAAGGCAAAGCTATGAGATTTTTCGAGGACAACACATTGGTGATCTTGGACAGTGATTTGGGGTCCCCTTTTGAGGTAATTTTCGTAAAATACCTGCTGCCACACCCTTTTTGTGAGCTTGATTTTGAGAATTTTTGAGACTTGATATTTCAGTCATTTTAGATACGATTTTGATGATTCTTGGGGCTATCTTGAGTGGTTTTTCAAGGAGAACGCATTGCCATGGTTAGATTTCATATTTAACTTTTTGTTGGAGGTAAAAAGTTGTGTTTTAGCTGCTGTCTTAGCTCATTTCAAGCTCAAATTTTTGGGAAAATTTAGAGGTGATTTCGTGGTCATTTTGGGTGCTAATCTGGTGATTCAAAAACCTAGATTGTGGGGTTTTTCGTAAGGATCATCATGGTGTGATTGGTTTCAACATCTGGACCCTCGTTTATGATATTTTCTTGTAAATAGCTGCTGCTATTGTTGTTCCGTTTTAGTGTAATTTGAGTTTTGGTTGCATGTTGATAGTGTATTGTTCCCGAGCCCCGAATTGTGTCCCATTTTGGGATAAGAGCTAGGGGAAACTGGTGAGGACCCACTTTTGGGGTTAATTCCAGAATATCCAGCGCGGGTCCAACGATTCCCGTTTAGACTCCAAAATTGACCCATCTCCGTTTTTTGTGATTTGGGTGTCTAAATGACCGAATTAACGTTGTGACTCTATTTTTGATAGCGGGGCAGCGTTTCGAGACCGTTCGAAAAGGGAAAGCTCCGAAGGAGTGATTTGGGAGCGCGTGAGATTGGCCTACAGGTAGGCTAAGATTTCCCTCTCTTAGACTGAGCTTGAGAGTCTGAATGCATGTTGATTAGTTGGGATTTGGGTTGGTAGTTATTGAATCATGCATAGGTGTTTAGAAATCATGTTTTCGGTGTATTTCGAGAATTATCGGGTAACTGTGAGCATGCTTTGTGTTATTAATTGACCCACCTCGCTATGTGAAGTCTTGCATGCTTAATTACTGTTTATTTGAAGCATATTGGGCCTTAGTTTAGGTTTGACTAGGGCTTGCCTTAGAAATACATGATTCAGATCCGATAGGCCTTAGTTTTCCCCCGACGTCGCTCGATCGGCTTAGATCCCTGTAGACTGGTGTAGCAGACTTGAGTCTGATAGTTTGGGCCTTAGTTAGGCAATACGCTTGATTTGATGATAGTTATCCTTATTTACCCGATGTTACGGCTTCACGAGTTAAATCGGCGACACTAGTTCTGCTTCGCGATTTGAATTTGATGTTCAATTCGGTTCCAAGGACTTACATTGATTGGCTTAGTATGAACGGCGTTCCACGGACATTTATGAGCGTGGGTCGATTGGGACTCTTTCAGCAGCTATGGCACCTTTATAGAGCATCCGGTTAGAGTTTCAGCCTCTATTGCCCAGTTACTTATATAGAGCATCCGGTTAGAGTTCCAGCCTCAGATACTTTATACTTTTGATTGGTTACTTGAGTACTTCTGGTGAGCATCCGGTTCGAGGTCCGGCCTTTGTACTGTCAGATTTTACTAATTGGGGTTGAGGTTCTGATTCGTGTTCTCCATTCTTGGGTTCTCATATGAAATTCTCTTTAGTTTTAGTTATTTTGTGCACTCGTCGGGCATATGGGGGTTCATTCGGATTTTTATTTAACTTGCGCACGAGTGTACCTTCTGGGCTTATGGGGGTCCAGTTAGGTGTAGTTAGCTTATAGATTACTTTAGTTAGTTCTTTGTACACTCGTGTGCATTCCTTTGTTTGTTAGATTTTTTTTCTTGACCTCGATTTGCGTATTTCTTCTTTTTATATTGCCTTTACTTTTCAAGTTCAGTCGGCCTATGATGCCTACTGGGTACCTGTGATTTTGGTACTCATGCTACGCTCTGCATCTGTTTTGTCATGCAGGTCCGGGCACTAGTAGCCAGCGTTGATCGAGCTTGGAGCAGACTGATTCGGAGATAGGAGTGAGCACACGACGTTTTGTACTATTTCAGTCTCCATCTGTATATATAGACTTGTCTTTTACCTTCCGAGACAGTCCAATCTCTATTGTCCACTTTTGGGACTTGTACTCATTTTATAGTAGCTCTGTACTAGTGACTTCTAGATTCTGGGAGGGATCTTTATTTGTATATATATTTTTGGTTTGCTTCTGCCTGTTTATATTGTTATTTGCCTACTCTTGTTTAGTTTCTACCCTTAGACCCATTACTTGTTGTTTCGGGTTACGAGTTGACTTACCTGCTGGTGGGTTATAGTAGGTGCCATCATGACTTGAGAAATCGGGTCGTGACAAGTTGGTATCAGAGCCCCAGGTTTATCGGTCTCACTTGTACAGAGCTAACGTCTAGTAGAGTCCTGCGGATCGGTGCGGAGATGTCCGTAACTTATCTTCTGTAGGCTACAGGATGTCCTTAGGAAAATTTCCTCTTTTGTTTCGCTTTCGTGCAACGTGTGTCTTATTGGTTTTTGGAAATCTCACTTGTTTCACTCTTTCACAGGATGGCTCGCTCGCGAGGTCGCGCGGCCAGCAGGGGTGGCGCACCTGGGCCTGCAGGCAGAGCCTCAGCTTGGGGTAGACGCCGACCCCGAGATAGGGAGAAAGAGCCTCAGGCAGCATATGTACCTCCATAGCCGGTGGGGCCGAGGCCAGCCTAGCCACCACCTGCAGCTCCTGATCTTCATGCTCTGCTGACTCAGATACTAGCAGCTATTGGGGAGATGCAACAGGCACCAGCCCCAGCAGCACCAGCTCCAAAGCCGCAGGGTCAGCCTGCCGCAGCGGCACCAGAGGTTCAGCCGCCACCAGTTCATGTGACTGTCGTGTCAGACTTAAAGGACGGGGAGATGCCACTGCGCGAGCAGAAGATGCTCGGGGTATTCCAGAGGTTGGCACCGCCGATATTTTCAGGGGCGATTGGGGAGGATGCCTATGAGTTCCAGCTCACTTGTCAGGAGCAACTACAGTCATTAGGCCTCTTGGAGTTAAGAGGAGCCGACTTTACCACTCATCAGTTTCGTGGGCCAGCCAGGCAGTGGTGACGCTCGTATCGAGAGTCCAGGCCAACTGGATCGCCTCCTGTATCTTGGAGTGAGTTCTCAGAGGCTTTCTTGGCCCGGTTCATGCCACGGAGCGTCAGAGATAGGCTTCGTGATCAGTTCTCCATCTGTATATATAGACTTGTCGTTTACCTTCCGAGATAGTACAATCTTTGTTGTCGACTTTTGGGACTTGTACTCATTTTGTAGTAGCTCTGTACTAGTGACTTCCAGATTCTGGGAGGGATCTTTATTTGTATATATGTTTTTGGTTTGCTTCCGCCTGTTTATATTGTTATTTGCCTACTCTTGTTTAGTTTCTACCATTAGACCCATTACTTGTTCCGAGTTACGGGTTGGCTTACCTGCTGGTGGGTTATAGTAGGTGCCATATTGACTTGAGAAATCAGGTCGTGACAAATAGCCATTTTCTCCTTGCGTGAAATAACAAAAAAATCATCAACCTGTAAGGCAAAGTAGTCACCATTTAGTTCCTCGAGAATAGCTTTAACTGTTTCTATCTTGCATGTAGTCACAATATCTTTTTGAATTATTGGAGAAGTCATTTGATCATTTTGAGGAGCATGTTCAAGTACAAAATCACGAATTTTATCACACCTTTTTGCATACCATGAGAGAATCTGAAGAAAATTACCCCTACTAAGTGATGATTTAGATTTATCATGACCTTGAAATGGGAGTCTTTGAGTTATGAGAAGTCTTACTACATCAACCGAAATACTTAAGCGGATATAATATTCATGCTTAATTTGAATAGATTGCCTCTCAAATGCAGATTCAATAGACTGTTGTTGTGGTAGAAAATCTTGACATTTCTTTTTTGATCGATTATGTGATCTATTCGGCAGACCAATATGCTTGTCAAGACCACTCTTTTTATTCCAATTCTTAAATCATGTACATGAAAATATTTCACCTCCACCTTGATTAATGTTATGATCTTTAAATAGATAGCAATACAAACTATAGGCTGCATCTTTACTAACACTATACTCCAACCAATCATGATATACATCATCAAACCATTCATGATTAAAATGACGCATTGCTCTAGAAATATTTGTTTGAGTGTACTCCTGCACCTCCAAGCGAGGTTGACACGGACCATTCACAAGGTATGCTCTTCTAATAACATTACGATGATTTGGATGATAAATCAATAATGGAGTTCTTTCACCGGGATCTAACTTTAAAGTGCTCAAATCAAATTTTGGAGAAGAATGTGATGGTATTTCTGAATGATTGACATTTTCTTCTTGGTTAGATTGACTATGACTATGAGAGGCTAAACTTGATTTCGATACCAGGGTAAAATACTTATTCATTGAATATTAAGACTGAATTGTAAAGTAAAAGTTTAGTTAGAATTTAAGAGAATTAAACACACAATAAAAACAAAAAAAAAGCACACACACAATAAGGACCAAAACCAAAAAGTTTAAGCAATGGTTATTTGATTATTAAATTATATTTCTCTATCTCTCCAATTTTAGATTAAGAAAATATATAAAATTAGCCAAACAAAAAAATTGAAAGTTCAATGAATCAATAAATCAGCTAACTAAAAGAAAGTACATCAAGAAATAACGAAATAAGGTATATAGAAATCTAGTAAGAAAAAAGGGAACCAAAAACTTACCAAAGTAGTTATTAATGGAGATGAAAGAAACGATTGAGGATAGACTTCAAGTTTTCAATAACGACCAATCCAACAAAAGCAGCAAGCAGCAGCGACAAGTAGCAGCCAGCAGCGTTCACGACAGCAAGGAAGAGACGATGAAAAAATAAAACATGGAAAAATCCTAGAAGAAGAAAAGGGTTTTTTAATAATTGACTTTGTAATTAGGGATTAAACTAATAAATCCTAAATTCCCTATCATGGTTTTAATTTTTTGGAACTAAAGTTGTTTTCTGATTCCATTAGTATTTTAAAAAAAAATTAGAACGCCTAAAATATAAGCTGATAAAAAATTACCTCCATCCGGATTTGAACACGCGACCTCGCGTGCAGCAGCGTGAATTCTTGAACCCCTAACGCCACTGAGCTAGCCTTTGGTGTATGTTCAGGGGGTTCAATATTATATATATACACATAAATTAAAAATTTAATCGTATATATAGTGTAATTTTTCGACAATGGGGGTTTCGATGAACCCCTGGGTTCAACGTAAATCCGCCCCTGCGGGGTAGGGTAAGAAAAAAAATTGAAGGATGAAGTAGATTTTAGAAAATGTTTTCCTTAATTTTTGAAGGGAAGTCATTTTCCTTAAATTTGAGGAAAATGAGTTGATTTTCCAAAACATTTAAGTCAACCAAACATGGAAAAATTGGAAAACATTTTTTGGAAAAAACACACCCTTAGTTGTAGGGGTGTACAGGACCGGGTTGGTTCGGGTTTTTCAAATATCAAACCAAACCATTTGTGTCGGATTTTTAAATCTATAAACCAAACCAAACCAATAAAACTCGAGTTTTTCAACCTCGGGTTTTTTCGGATTTTTTCGGGTTTTTCGGATTTTCGGGGTTTTTCGGGTTTTTTCGGTAAAGTATTCATACAAACATATAATTTATTTGTACTTCAAATATTTCTTTAGTCCTACCAAAATACAACAATCTAAGGTGTTTCTTAAGAAAATAACACAAAATATGATATGAGTAATGACACTAAAATATCCAACAAAAAAATAATAATGATGAAATCACGTAAAACAAATATTGCAAATTAACAAGTCATAATGAAAATGATCATAATTTAAAAGTACTAAATCATGCTTAAATAAGTATTAGTTACATGACTAAATATTAAAGGAAATTAAAATTAGATTATGTATTTGAGTTGTCTAAACCAATGTAAAACCAAAGAACAAATATTCAATATTATTGTCATTCTTAGTGTTGAATTGATTTTCATTTTGCATTAGTATTAATTTGATTTTGATTTAAGCTTTATTATTATACCAACATCTGTGGATTATAATCTTTATTTAACCATTCAAAATTCTAAGTTTCAAGCTTGAAATAATATATTAAAAGATAAAAACTATGAAAAAGTATAAGAAATATTTAAAAATTATATCAAAGTAAATATTTTTATGTATAAAATAAAATTTTAAAATTATATATATAATGTCGGGTTGGTCTGGTCTCGGGTTGGTTTTTTTAGTTAAAACCAAACCAATCCAAATATAGTCGGGTTTTTTTTTCAATACCAAACCAAGTCAAATCAACCACTAGTCGGGTTTTTTTTTCTCGATTTGCGATTTGATTCGATTTTGTACACCCCTACTTAAACGTTCTCCTTTTGCTGGATTGTTTATTTAAGCAATCACTGATGTATATAGTGGGTTAAGGTCTAGTCCTCCCAACCCCGTGTTCATCATAATTATATGCATCACCAGGAGACTAGTCTTGGAAATATTTTACTATATAAGAAGAGGGAATAGCACACGCCTCTCTGTCAACACATGTGCTTCCCTGAAATTAGCATGGAATTTGAGGGGCATTTTGGACTTTTCACCGTTACATGTTTATCTTTCTGCTGCCTCAACCTTATCGCCTTCTTCCATGTGAAGCACTTCCACACACCTCTATTTCCACCGCTATTCTCTCCTCTTCCTCTCCAATTCCCTCTGCTTTTTAGCAAAGTTACAAGTTGCGTTCTTCACTGAATCTAACAACACCTTCGTCTTCAAACGTCTGCCCTCACTTCGGCTTTCTTCTTCTCGATTTGGTACTTTGATGGCTACTAGCTCAGGTAAGTTGTTTATGGTAATCGCTGGCTTGTGCATAGTTTAATGTCATTTTGCAATAGGCAAAAGGGTATGATCGACCCTTATACTTGTTGTGTTTGTATTATGGACCCTTCTACTTGTTATCAATTGGACCCTTAAACTCAATAATATTCAATATACTAAATCCCTCTGACCATTGACCATGCTTATGTGGCATTAAGATGGCTGAGTTGGCTAGAGAGCGTGAATACACGCGTGTTAAGGCAAGTGTACACCATATTTAAAATTATAAAATATTAAAATTATAAAATAATAAAATAATAAAATAATTAATATAAAAATAAAATTAAAATTAAAAAACCTTCTTCTTCACCCCACCCATCTACTTTTTCAGGCATCCCCATCCCTGCTCAACCTTTTTTTTTTTTTTCATTTTCTTCTGACAATCCATACGCCGGAGGCGGCAAGGAGTCCCATGGCATGCTGGTTCGACAAAGGCGGCAAGGAGTTTCCTTCTGGTTCGAGGGAGGAAGCGATGATAGGCGGTCCTTGGTGTTTTGTGGGGGATCACTGGTGGTGCAGAGAAAGAAAGACAGTGAAGGGGAGAACGAGGCAGGTGAGCGGCGAGGAGCTAGTCACGCCGGGTGAAGAGGTTTGGCCACCGGAGTTGTGGTGCGGCGGCTTAGATTTATGGAGGTTGGAGAAGAATGAAAGGAAAATGTAGAAGGTGATCGATGGAGATAGAGACGTGTGAGGGAGAAAGTATTTGTGGTCTCCCCGGCAAGAGGAGTGGTGGCTATGGCAACTTTCTCCGGCGGATTTTGGCCATTTCATGGCTGGATTGGGTAGAAGACGAGTGGAGACCTAAAATTTACTTTAAAGAATAAATTAATAATTTTTAAAAATAGTTAATACATATAATTATGACGTGGTATTAATTTAAGTGACATGGATTTGACATGTCATCTATTCAAGGGAGAGTGAGCAATAAACATGGTAAGAAGGGTTTTAACAATCATTTTTTGATTGAGTTTAGAGGTTTAGTTGGTAAAGGGTTAAGTAGAAGGATCCATAATACAAACACATACAAGTACAAGGGTCCATCAGACCCTTTTGCCTTTTGCAATATATTTTCAATTTGTTTGTGTCCCACAATTTTTGGGGGTTTATTTCATGCTTCCAATTAAGCAAAGAGAAGATTTTAGTTGATCTTATTTATATAAAAAAAAAGGCTTGCTAAAATGGTGCTTGCAAAAATCATATAGATTGATTTGTGTAGCTTGGGTGCTAGCAAAATACATAGGCTTCATATCTAATATTAACTGAAATAGATCACTAAACAAAAAATTATTTTTAAAAAAATAATGAACCTTCTTTCCCTTTTTCGTTCGGTGTTTCATTCCAACAATTTGTATCCCATAGATGAGCTTCATATCGCCCGGTCCATGAGTGCCTATCAATTATAGTCTGAAATGAACTGACCCTCCATTAAAGGAGAAAGAAAAAATATAATTGTACTGGGAAAAAAATGCCGACTGGGTGCTCTGTAACTTGAGCTGCGTTGAGGAGGTGGACCCATCAAAGGCACATAATCATGGTTGTATAGGGCAAGCTTGAAGTACCAATTGCATGTGAATTGCAAAGCCCTGTTGGAGATACGAGCTGCCAGCCCTGCATAAGAGTGCTATATGAGATTTTAACTTGGAGATTTGCGATGTATTTAACTGTGCAATAGACATGTTTTGAGGATTCTTCAGGAATCTAAATTTTTATATCCTTTAGTATTGTTGGTTGTGTGCCTACACTGTTTAACAAATTTAGTATTTCAAATGCAGATACTTTGCAGTGAAAAGCTTGTGAAGAAATGTCTTGCAACCAACCAAATAAACTATCACGTACAGAAGAACAAACTTTAAAATAGCCTCCTTCTGTTAACATCCAAGGTTGGAATGAAAAATTACTGCCTCTTTATTTTTACTAATATCAAATTAGAAATATCTAATTACATATTAATCTAATGGATAATGTTTATTACATTTCATCCAAAAAATGCCTCCAATCAAATTAGAACTTCAACATGTTCTTCTAACAAAGCAAAACAACTCTTCCCTCCTTTTTATGCATTTGAAAAAGGTAAGCCTGTAATCTCTGCCTTTTAGGTTTTTAGATGCATCGTGCTCTAGATATGTCTAAATTTTCCCATTTATATCTTAGGCACAACATCCAACACTTGTAAGGCGCAACAAAATGTCATTCCTGAGGTCATTTATATCTCGGGTTCAACATCCAACACATGTTCGGAACAACAAAATGTCACTCCTAAAGTTTCTACAAAGAAAGGTTAGTATTCATTTTATGCGAAAGTAATTTCTCCTGTTACTTTGTTAGAATATTAGGCTACCCTCAGTTTTAAAAGTACTTATAACATACAGGTTGTACGTTGAGCAAAAACACCCATAAAAAAATTAATACTTATGTGTGTTTAAAAGATGTTCCCAACTGTAAATTTTGCAATGCAAAAAGGTTTCAATATGAATCACCTGGCTTTTGTTGTGGTAATGGCTCGATTAAGTTAGTTTCGTACCAACTGCCTGATGACTTATCTGATTTATATATGGGAAATACTGAAGAATCTATACACTTTCGAACTTACATTAGAACATATAATAATATGTTTGCATTCACCTCGCTTGGCGTAACTTATGACAAAGCTTTAGCTAAGAGATATCATGGCATATATACATTTCGAGTGCAAGGTCAAATGTATCATTTTATACTTGATTTACTTTACTCCTCTGAAAAACCAAAGAACCTACAACTATACTATTATGATAATGAAAGTAAACTGGCTAACAGAATGGCTTATTCAACGCATATTAGCGAATCAACAGTGAAGAAACTTATGACTATACTGTCAAAAAACCCATATTCTATTTTTATAAAGTCCTTGATGAACATCCCAACAATATCTTATTTTTGTATCGCACTTAAATGCCATTCAGGTTTAGATCAACGTGTTTATAATTTACCATCTGCATCTGAGGTAGCTGGAATATGGCTTGAACATGATTCAACTGAAGTTAATTCTGGGCCACATATTAGTATATACACTCATAGTAATAACACTCGCTTAGTAAATTATTATTATGGTTGTTATGATCCTTTACATTATCCGTTACTATTTCCATATGGTCAAAACGGATGGCATTGTGGTATAAAAAAAATTATTCGACGAAATCAACCTTACTGTGAACATGAAGAATTACCAAGTGTAAATAATATATGCTCTATTGATGGAGTTCTTCATATGGAGGCTCAAGTCTTTAATAAAGGAAAACGAAAAAGAGATATGGTTTCTTGTTGTGAATATTACTGTTACAGAATTCAAATAAGAGAAGATGATGAAAATGGAGTATTGCATTGTGGTAGATTATTTCAACAATTTATAGTTGATGTTTTCATAAAAGTGAAACACAAAGATTGGATTTTGTCTCACTTAATCAAGACTTATTCCGAGTAGATATATTACAAGGAATTATTGAGTTTTTGCGAGTTGGTGAAATAGAGGCTTCCAAAATAGGAAAAAAAACATTCCTCTCGGTTACTTTCATAGGTGGACCAAGAGATATGCGGCATCGATATATGGATGCTATCGCCTTAGTACAACACTTTAGAAAACCTAATCTTTTTGTGACTATGACGTGCAATCCATCTTGGCCAGAAATAAAACAACATATGTTATCGATTGATGAAACTCAAAATAGACCTGATTTAGTCTCACGTGTATTCAGAGCGAAAGTAGAAGAACTAAAAGTAGATATTTTAAAAAGACACATATTTGGAAAAGTTGCTGCTTTTATGTATACTATAGAATTTCAAAAACGGGGTCTTCCACATGCTCATTTTCTTATAATTCTTACTAATGAATATAAATTGTTAACACCTAAATCATATGATAAATTTGTTTGTGCTGAAATACCTGATTCTAATGAACAATATCTTTATTCACGTGTCCTTCAACATATGATGCATAGTCCTTGTGGTGATATAAATCCTACATGTTCATGTATGGGAAAAAAGGGCTTCTGTAAATTTCAATATCCAAAAGACTTTGTTGAACATACATTAAAGGGAAAGAATTCATATCCACTTTATAAGAGACGTAATACTGGAAAAATTGTATACATAAGAAAACATCATATGGACAATTCGTGGGTTGTCCCATACAACCCATACTTGCTTTGTAAATTTGATTGTCATTTAAATGTTGAAGTTTGTTCAGATATTAAAGTTGTGAAATATATTTATAAATATATTTGCAAAGGACATGATAAAATTGCATATTCTCTACATGACAATGCAGAAATAGACGAAATAAAAGAACATCGATTTGCAAGATGGATTTCGCCAACCGAAGCGGCCTGGCGTTTATTTGGTTTTCCTATTAGTGAAATGACCCCAGCTGTGTATCATCTTCAATTACATTTAGAAGGACAACAATTTGTTTCTTTTAAAAGCACCGAAAGCGTCAATAGAATCTTAAATAATCCAATGATAAAAAAAAACTATGTTAACTGAATTTTTCTCTATGAATAGAACAAATGAGCATGCTCTAAATATGAAATTATTATACAAGGAATTTCTGCAACACTTTGTATGGTCTTCAAGAGATAAAATGTGGACACGTCGAAAAAAACGTGATGTAATTGGACGTGTTGTGACATGCCACGTAACTGAAGGGGAAAGATATTACCTCAGGCTATTGTTAATGAATGTAAGGGGACCAAAATCATATAAAGATCTTCTCACTGTTGATGGAGTACCTTGTAGCACATTTCGTGAATCTGTAAAAAAAAAGGATTGTTATATTGCAACAATAGTTTAATTGAATGTATGTTAGAGACTGTCAGTTATCAAATGCTATACAGTTTAAGACATTTATTTGCTACATTATAGTATATTGCAATCCTTCTAACCCAAAATAATTATGGGAAATGTTTGAGGATTCACTTTCAGAGGACCTCAAAAGTTTCTCCAATACTGAACCAAAAAATGTTCGATATACGGTTTTAAACCATATCAATGATGTCTTACATTCTATGGGGCATGACATAAATGAGTATAACCTTGTCTTAGAGAATATTAGACCTTCTGAAACTACGAAGGACACAAAAGATATCCATTTTGAGAGAAACATAATTGTTAGCGAAGACGACTTGCTCTTACCAAAAAAATTAAATGCTGAACAACTTATATCGTACAATACAATTATGATAGAATATCTTCTAAGAAGGCAGGAGCTTTTTTCGTTGATGGTCCCGGAGGAACAGGTAAAACTTACTTATATCGGGCATTATTAGCAACTGTTCGATCTCAAGGATTCATAGCTTTAGCAACTGCAACTTCAGGAGTAGCAACTTCTGTTCTTCCTGGAGGACGAACTGCTCACTCGCGTTTTAAAATGCCTATTGACATAGATGGTAATTTTTGTTGTAATGTTAGTAAACAAAGTCCACTTGCTTGTTTAATTAAAGATGCAAAATTAATTGTATGGGATGAAGCATCTATGGCAAAAAAAAAAACATGATTGAAGCTCTTGATGTACTTTTGAGAGATATAATGGATGTGAAGACACTTTTTGGTGGTAAAGTTATTGTATTTGGAGGTAACTTTAGACAGACTCTTCCAGGAGTGCAAAATGGAAAAAAAGAAGATTTTATTCATCAAATCTTATTATATTCCAACATTTGGAATGATCTTGAGAAATTACATCTATCTGAAAATATGCGTGCAAGAACAGATCCATCTTTTTGTGAATATCTACTTAGAATTGGAAATGGAAAAGAAACACCTCATTGTGGAAACAAAATTGAGATTTCTTATTCTCTTATTATTCCTTTTACAACTGAAGAACAACCTTATTTAACGTAACATATCCTGATTTATGTACATTTTCTTTTGATTCATCTGCAATATCTTCTCGTGTTATTTTAACAACAAAAAATGATTTTGTAAATGAAATAAATGATATGCTAATCAGAAAATTTCCAGAAAGAGCTAGAACATATGTCGCAATGGATGAAACTGTTGAACCAAATGATCAAAGCCAATTTGAAGACTTTTTACATACTTTACACCCTCTTGGCTTACCTCCTTATAAGTTGACTTTAAAAGAGAACTGCCTAGTTATGTTGTTACGAAATTTGAATCCTTTCGAAGGTTTATGTAATGGCACACTATTAACATGTTGTGACCTTAAACCGCATGTCATAAGTGCTAAAATTGAAAGTGGTGACTTCAAAATACACATGTATTTATTCCAAGAATTCCATTATTGACATCACAAGATGAGAAAATTCCTGTACAATTTAAAAGGACACGGTTTCCTGTGCAATTGTGTTTTGCTATGACTATAAATAAAGCTCAAGGTCAAACGTTAGATTTTGTTGGAATTTACCTATGCGAACCTATTTTTTCACATGGTCAATTATATGTGGCTTTATCAAGAGCAAAAAGTTCAAAATGTGTCAAAATACTAATCCGTCCCCCTACTGCAGACAGTAATGATGATCATCCAACATATAATATAGTGTATGATGAAATTATTCAGAGAGCCTTCTCATAGGTAAGGTAACAATTGACTTTGATATAGTTAATTTCATCTAACTTTCCATTGTAATTTTTTGTTGCTATCAAAAAATGATGATTCGCTGAAGCATGATAGCCTGCAGTTCTTGAATAGTTTCCAAAAGGTACTTGTCAAGAATTTTGTTATGAAAATTCATATCCTATTTCTGTTAGAATATGCACAACGGAAGCATTTTTCAGAATCACAAACTTACATAAAAGCATAATAATGTAATCTAAATAAATTGTGAAACTCTATCCTTTTGTAGCTTTCACACAACTCGTTCAGGGACTGGGACTCCAGAATTGCAGTCTTCTACTAATTCCTGACTAACTTTCTTAATCAAGTCTTGTGTGGGCAAGAAATTTTCAAAAAAAAAAGGATATCCTTTCCTTGAGAAACACCACCCCTATTTATACTTTTCAGTACAAGGGAAAGGTTTGAAAGATGAAATGTTTCTAGTCATAATTAATGGTCATTAATAGTCATTAAATACCTTTAGGTGTATTTGGACACTGTTAAGTGTATCCAATAATCATGATCAATAGTCATCAACAACCATTAAATACCATTAAGTGTATTTTGACATGGTTAAGAGTATCTAACAACCATGATCAATAGTTATCAACAACCACTAAATATCATTACGTGTATTTAGAAAGTCATTAAACACCAAGGGTAATCAACAACCATTAAACACCATTAATAGCCACTAATAACCCTTAAACACTATTATTTGTTTCTTTCATCTTCTAAGGAAATAAAACATTGCAGTATTTTCTTTTTTTTCTTCTTTTAAGGAAAGAAAAAGTTTTTCTCTTTTAAACTAATAAAAGTCAAAAACAATTTATTCCTAAGCTGAAAAAAATACTAACAATCCTTTTCTTTTCCGAACTCGATCAATTGATCAGGCATAGTAGGGACCACAAATTTATTAACAGAGGCTTCCAATTATAATATTTAATTCGTAAAAAGCATGAATTAATCATATCATAATAAATCACAGATTGTACCACTAAAAATCTGCAACTGCACTCCTCTATTTAATTTCAATTTTTTTTCGTTACAACTTATTTAACTCCCCATATTAGAATTACCGACACCAATCAATTAAATTAAACTTCTGAAAAGTTTAATCCATTGATTAATTTAATCCTTTATCTTTATGCTTAAATTAATTCACGTGACGGATATACATATATAATCCACCTACAGGGTTTTCACGTGACTACTTATAAGCAACCATAAAGGGGTGTCTTCTTTCTCATTTCCGAGATATGGTTCTATCAACTAATTATTAATTCACGAATGTAATTTGTTATTATCCAATCCATTAGGAATTTTTTGACTCATCATAGAGTCTCACCTTTTAATAGATGAAAATAATAAAGCAAACTACACAGATCATAATAACTACATCAAGATTAAGAGTATAAGCTCATGTAATGGGCTAGAGATATTATTTATTGAAATTCAGAACCTAAATGCATATCTCAATTTGGTCCATTCAATACATGCAAAATGTACTAACACAAGAAGTTGGAATTTTACCATTCCCATAATTAAGATTGAATTACTTTTAATCTTGTGTTACAATCATCAAGATGTTTGTCCAATTTCATCTTTGATTGTGAACATTTAATTTATGACTTATAAGAACCGACAATTTTAATCTTCTGCGTATGAGTTAAGCAACTCCATACCCAAAAATCGTCTACTATATAAGCAATGGACACACATATAAACACAATGATCTATTCAAACAAAAACTTTATTGTAACATTTTACATAAAACGTAAAGTCTTTATAAAGGATTAAAATCAATACTATAACTCAACCATATGGTTAATAGTATATCCCAACAATTTCTTGTTATGAAATGCTATTAATTGACTTGGCCATCCGAATAGGTAAAGTTTAACAACATGTTCTGGTCTAAGCCTCATTCATTGGCACCACCACCTGATTCACCATCTAGAATTGAAGAATTGTAAGCGGGAGAACCTTTGTCAACTTCAACGTGTCTTTAAAACTTGTTTCTATGATTCATTTTAATTTAGAAGTTATGTTGTCTGTTTGTTCTTGCTTCTTTTCCTTTTTTCTCCCATTTTCCCTTTGCCCAACTACTTCACTTGATGTAGTGGTTTGTCCATCTGATTTCACAGGTTATTTCACCAACAGAACAAATTCTAGAAATGACTTCTAACTACTCAAGACAAAGGATGAACCTGAAGCTTTTCTAAAAACTCTTAATCTACACAATGATGTAAGGCAGATCAAAGGGATTACTCTTTGTTATTGCTCTGTATTTTTATTTCAACAGTAAGAGGAATAGTCAATCTCTTCTACAGTGTGGAGGCCGATAGTTCAAGAAACTCGGATCCTCAACAGGCCTTCCAGTGAGTATTATTTTCCATTTCTTGTATTTCATTTCCCAGTTGCAAAAGTCTCCTGCAGCTGCACTGTTTCTGTAGGTCTACGTTCCTGCAACACATATTCATAAATCAATAATCCTTCACCATACTTATGTAGTGTTTGTTTCAACTTATATATTCCCTCTGCACATTTACTCACCAACAGGCTTTATGCTTCAAACAATATAACCAATACTCTTCACTCATTTTACCGCTTCCCTGTGGAGGTCTTGTAAAGAATAAGAAAACTACCGCCAATATCAATCATAACTTTTTAACTTGCTAAATTATACTAAAATTGAGAATGTAACCGAAAATTCTCTTAAATCCTCATACCTCTTTGCATTCCAAATTTTGCTTCTATATTGTCTCAACCTGTTGCATGACTCACTTTGTATGCTTTTACTGCCTAAGGCGTTAGCTTCTCTTCGTCGAGCACAACAATCAAACACAGCAGCCATGTTTATACTGGCTTGCCAGGAAATCCATAGAGAATATTTATCTGACTTGGATGATGAATTAAGATCTTCAGATAAGTTGGTTAACTTGCCGTCTTGAAAATCCTTGTATTGACACCCCAATGCATCAAACATCATCTTGCTACAGAGACGGTTTTCACCTTCGTGGACGATGTTGTCCAACACGAAGGTCTTAGATGATCTCTAAACTAAATCAACAAATGAGAGTGTTATTTTTGGGTAAGCTGTATGTTGTATATGTTCATGTTCTTTGGATGCTGACTTCATTACAATGTCTCATACTGATTTTCCTTGGATGATTTCAGCTTATGTCACGTGTACTGCCTCACACTCCCATTTACTTTGAAATGGGATTTCTCTTTGGTTCCTGCTCCAGCTTTTTCCCATTCTCGGCGTGCTTTCTCCCTGCCCCTCCATCCACTGATTTTAGGTAATACCACTTTGGGATTTCCTGTGATGTGCCTTTAATCTGCTTAGCTTTACTTCGTTAGTAAACTTATTCTTACTACTTCATGTGTAAATCGATTGGTTTACCTTTCTCAACTTTTCGTACCTTACTTAGTACCTTTCCCCAGTTTGCATACTTTATTCTTGTTTAATATTATGCCACTCTCCATTACTTGTAAAAGTCAGCTCATTTGCCGCCTTATCTGAATCTACAAGCCTGAACTCTAAACCATCACTTTACGGTCTCTCCCTCCTATTCAAAATAACCTCCTATTTTTTGGAATATTTGTGGCCGTTAAATAGGTGATAGACAAGGTAAAACAGAATTAAGTAAAAAAGTTCAATTTTTAACGGTTAAAGATTTTAGATGAAACATTTAAACATGCTTCAGCGTTATCTTTCCTCTATATGTAATTATGTATACCACTGTGTGCATCTAATAATTAGACTGCAAGGTTAATTGGTACTGATACATGTCGGTGTGGGACTACATTTGTGGTGGGAGAGGATTTTTTTGGCGAGAGCATCACCTTTGAAAACTCTGCTCCTGAGATACTCTATATTTTGCCCCTTTTTGCTCTTTGCAAACTTTGCACGTACATTCATCTTGCTTCCTTTCTTTTTAGTCTTCTGCAACAGAGATCAGGATAGCCAGTGGTAATCAAATTACTGCTCATCGTTGTGTATTTTATAATTGCAGATTTCTTGGTTCACAGGTGCATATAGCACGAAATACCTAAGAAACATCAATATTTTACTTCCCGCCATTAGTTGATAATGCCAACTCATTACCAAATTGATACATTTGTATCTTACAGGCAAAACACTTCTAGAGGTAAGACATTTTTATCATCCTTTTGTTTAAGTGTAGATTGTATCATGTATTAGATATATCTATGACATAGCTTTATCTTTGATGATTGTTTTCGGGCCTCCTGTATATCAATCAACGGCTAAAGCAATTGAAGTTGCGACGACGTCAAGCCAGAGGTGCCTTTGTTTTGTCTACTCTACAGTCATATTGCACTGCCAAGGCAATTGAAGAAAGAGGCTACATTTTCCATTTGAGAAATCTAACCACTCCTCCACACATTGTGAGTCAATAAATTTTCTCTTTGAATGCATTCACAAGATACAGTATAGCTTGTACTTTTCCTTCACTTTTCAGTATCTCAGTTGTTTACTTATTTATATGAGGTCCTACATAGTAGTATATAGTAATAGCTTTTATAAGTGTTTTACATTGGTTTGAAAATGTCGCTTTTACGCTAACCTCTTCGATAAAACTCAGGTCTCAAAAGAAAAATCGACCAAGTACATGTACTGATGCCTTATTTTGAGATCATTATTTGTTATACGCAAATTTTTCAAGTTCATTCATTTTGAAACTCGGTGTTTGAAGTTTTATATAACTGAAGTTCAACCACATATAATTGCAGAACTTCCAATTTTCCTTCTGATTTGGATTTAAAGTACAAAACAGGATTTGGGAATCATTTCTCATATAAAGCTATAGTTGGAGCTCTACCTCAACTTCAAAATAGTCCTCTTATTTACCCCTCTAGACGTTACGGTGAACAAATCTCTGCCACCTCTTTTACTTCCCCTCGCAAACCTAACCAACACAGGTAGCTACCTTTCCGTTTCGGTGTAGTTTTGTTGAAGTTTTTGTACAATTCTCTTAACCATCCTCCTTTGTTATCTCCTATAATACTTCTCGTGTAACACTTCCAAATCCTGCTAATTCTGAATTGGTATAGGGTTATAGTTGAAAAAAAGGATTTGGATATAACACGTTATTAGGATTTTGGTGTAGTTTTGTTAAAGTGATTTTACAATCCTCTTAACCATCCTCTTTTATTATCTCGTGTAATACCTCCAAATCCTACTAATTCTGAATTGGACATAATAAAGTTCAAAATTACCATCCTTAATTAGTGTATTTGGATAGTATAGGGTTATGTCCTTGTGACGAAGCTCAGAATATACCTGCTACTTTCTTGTTATGCTTTATTTCTGTTAAATTATAATTAGGATTGAGATATAGCTGATTGCCTCAACCTATCCATTGATAATGCGTATCTTGTTGAAAATCCAGGTATACTGCCAACATATCAATAGAGAAATTGTTCGTCAAAAAAGAACAATTTTGACTCAAGGATATGTCGCTGAGACATTTGGAACTCATTTTCAACTTCCTCATCTGGAACCAATAGGTGCTTTAGAAAATGCAAAACTACTTGCTATTTATACGGCTAATAATTTTAGGCGCAACTGATCAGACTGCTCATTCTCTGAAAAGATTTACGCATTGATTCAAATGCTTGATTCTGTCTTCACTAAATTTCCTTTGCACTTATGTTTGTTTCTCCTAATAGTTCTCCTGAAGATCATTGTCAACCATCATCTGCCCCTCATAAATTTGATCAGTCTTACTTCCAAAAACTGATCCGACAGTCATACATATTTGCGCCACAGATGCTTGTGTTGGGCCCGGGCAACGCCCGACTTGCCTTTATTAGTATATATATAAAGCTGGATATAGAAAAGGTGATGTGGCACCTCTCTATGACCAACAATATTTTTCACATTTTCTAATTAAAAAATTAACTATATTCCACTTTACTTGATCAGAATAAAGTCATTTAATTCAAATAATCAGTTACGTATCTTTTGTTTTTCATAATTAATTATTATTATTTAATTAACTGACGGTTTAAATTTGGTAAAAGGACTCTCGTCTTTATTTTGATAGTGCAAATTTCATTTGGTAGGAAAAAGAATTTTACTCAAATGAGAAGAGAACGAAGTTGGGAAAAGAAATCTGAGAAAAACATTTTTGTATATTGAAAGTTGGGAGATGGAATCTGAAGCAGTCCAAGGTGATGGATTAAGTTCTTCTAATAGTACTATAAATTTCATTGTTATTTCTTTCTTTTGAATTTTCCTCGTGTCTTTGAAGGTCATGTGTATTTTAATGGCAATACACTTTGAAAGCTATGTTTTCTGGCAATATTTTTTTATTGTCGTTTTTATCAATAATATGTTTGCATCATGAGAAGAAAACAAAGTTCTTCATATTGTGACATGTTAATGGCAATTCCTTATTTTTAGTATAATAATAAATAATCACATTTGAGACACGTGAGAAATATTCTTACCTTCCAATTGTATTTTTTTTGTAAACTATATTTATATATACATAAAGTTGGGCATATACAAGATAATATAACAATCTCCATATGATCAACATTCATATTTGAACGAATATATTTATTATTATAATAGAAAACAAAAAGTTATATGAATGAAGAATTATGCAAGAAAAATTTAACCGCATCATTTAAATTGAAATTTTGATTTGTTTGTATAAATAAATTCATTAGAATATATTTGTATGAATTTGATTCTTTTATAGCAGCAAAAATTAAAAGCTCAACATACTTAAAATCGATAACCAATAGCAAAATCATGAGAATGGACAGCCACAATAAAGTGTCATTTCTTTCTTCCTACTCTTTTGATTTAAAAAAAAAGGACTATATAAAACATTAAAATGATATGAGAGGTCATTCAAAAAATATAAATTTATGACTATCTTTTTTAAAATATAAAATAAATTTGGCGTGATGAATGGAGAAGATTGAGGAGAAAGCAGAGATAATAAATTGCAAAATAAAAAGGAAAAAGATATTGAACCAAATGGAAATAAATAAAAAGAAAAAGGCAGGAAGGGAAGAAAAAGGAAATGAAAATAAAAATCTAATAATTGTAAATAAATAATAATAAAACATAAAAAGGAAAGAACATAAATTTAGATAGTCACGTTATTTTTTGTTTTATTTTTCTCCTTACTTATTCCTCTTAGTTTTTTTTTTTGTTTTTATTTTTAAATTGAGAGTAGGGAATTAAAGTATTAAAATGAATAATTCAAATTACAAAAAATATACACACTTATATATAAGAAAAAAATGTAATGAATTTATTAAACGAGTATTAAAAATACAATCTCATAATATAAAG
>NC_064293.1:8818320-8913320 GCF_019186545.1 Solanum stenotomum
ATTTCTTTCTTTTGAATTTTCCTCGTGTTTTTTGAAGGTCATGTGTATTTTAATGGAAATACACTTTGAAAGGTATGTTTTCTGGCAATATTTTTTTATTGTCGTTTTTATCAATTATATGTTTGCATCTTGAGAAGAAAACAGAGTTCTTCATATTGTGACATGTTAATGGTAATTCCTTATTTTTAGTATAAATAATAAATAATCACATTTGAGACACGTGAGAAATATTCTTACCTTCCAATTGTACTTTTTTTTGTAAACTATATTTATATATACATAAAGTTGGGCATATACAAAATAGTATAACAATCTCTATATGATCAACATTCATATTTGAATGAATATACTTATTATTATAATAGAAAACAAAAAGTTATATGAATGAAGAATTATGCAAGAAAAATTTAACCGCATCATTTAAATTGAAATTTTGATTTGTTTGTATAAATAAATTCATTAGAATATATTTGTATGAATTTGATTCTTTTATAGCAGCAAAAATTAAAAGCTCAACATACCTAAAATCGACAATCAATAGCAAAATCATGAGAATGGACAGCCACAATAAAGTGTCATTTCTTTCTTTCTACTCTTTTGATTTAAAAAAAAAGGACTATATAAAACATTAAAATGATACGAGAGGTCATTCAAAAAATATAAATTTATGACTATCTTTTTTAAAATATAAAATAAATTTGGCGTGATGAATGGAGAAGAATGAGGAGAAAGTAGAGATAATAAATTGCAAAATAAAAAGGAAAAAGATATTGAACCAAATGGAAATAAATAAAAAGAAAAAGGCAGGAAGGGAAGAAAAAGGAAATGAAAATAAAAATCTAATAATTGTAAATAAATAATAATAAAACATAAAAAGGAAAGAACATAAATTTAAATAGTCACGTTATTTTTTGTTTTATTTTTCTCCTTACTTATTCCTCTTAGTTTTTTTTTTTTTTTAAATTGAGAGTAGGGAATTAAAGTATTAAAATGAATAATTTCAAATTACAAAAGATATACACACTTATATATAAGAAAAAAATGTAATGAATTTATTAAACGAGAATTAAAAATACAATCTCATAATATAAAGGTGAAACACTAAAACTACATAAGGAAATTTTTTTTATAAATTATTTAAACATAGTTAAACAAATTATTCTATATTTGATATTTTTCATTGCACCTTTACTCTCTCCTTTTATTTTTTCTACTTTTTTCTTCTTTATTTATTATTTGTTGTTTCGGGCCGTAGATAATTTTAATTGCTTAATTATGGCTAACACAAGCCAATACGCTAGCAAGAAGTTACGGTATAGTTTTTCTTTCATTTTGTGCATTTATTTGCACATTAAATTCTAAATATTTACTAATTGTCCATTAAATTATGGATACAAATTACCCATAAAACTTTCATTACTTAATTCTGCTTTTTCTTTCTGATTTCTTTTATCTTACTTAAAAAATTGCTTAAATAATTTATATTTATAGTAAATTAGGCATAGTAATCTTTCATTGCCCTTTTTACTACGCATTTATTACAAATTTATTTTGAATTATTATAACATACACTATCCAAAATTAAAATGTGAGACTGTACAAAGAATATCTCTCTAAATATAAAGCTAGATAATAAAAAAGTGATGTGACATCTTTCAATGACCAGCGATCCTATTTATCTTTTTTGTGATTTTTTGACATCTTCTCTAATTTTTTTCAATTATTTTATTTTATAAAATTGTCTCTTTAATTCACACCTCTTCAATTACATATATTCAAATCTTAATTAATTTAATAATGTCTATAACTCCTAACCTTTCATATTCATAACCTTCAAAATATTTAATTTATAAATTTATAACTCTTTAAATCACACTTATAAAAACCTATTTTGAGAAATGTATGATGAATATTTTATTTTCATTTTTCTATTCTTCATCTTTTATATCTTTGGTTGACAATTTTTTTTATTTTTTAATTATTATTGTACAAAAATGTGTTTCAATTACTACTCCACTTAAGTGTCATGTTTTTAGTGTTTATTATGTTGATATTTTTTCAATGTTTTAATAATTAAGATAGTAAGAATGATGTTGTATTATTTATTTATTTATTTATTATAGTTCTCTCGTGATTTCTCTTTATTTTGTATTTTATATAAAGTTTTGATTGTCGTAAATTTATAATTTCATTTTATTCAAAATAGTAACTTGTGACTTTATTGGACATAATTATCTCTTCTCTTTTTTTTTTATTAGTTTCTCAAAAATGTCTAAATATATATTTTTTTCCATGAATTTTCAATTAAAAAAAATACTTCATTGCAAGTTTTAAATAACACTAAAATCTACACAATAATATGTTGAGTTTCTTAAGTTTTTCATCTTTATTATAATACTAGTGAATTGAGCCGCGCTTCGCGCGGTAATAAGTTTTTTAAACAATTTATATTTATAATATGTGAATGATAAAATTGATTTTTTGATGTGCATGAGTAACAAATTTGAAACATAATTTTCCTTTATACATTTAATAATAAGTATTTAACTTTATTTCCTTTCATGGAAAATTTAATCTTTAATATGTTCATATACTATATTTTAAATTTAAATCTAAAAACTTAGCTACTATATAAATACATGAACTTGTCTAACAGTCCCATTTACATGCTATCCTGGTTTTATCAGGGTATAAAAAATATATTCACATTTTTCTTCTTTTTTTCTCTTCCTTTCCATGACTTCTTTCCTACTGCCCACTCTTCTTCCATCCTTACTTTTTCATTCACCTTCCTTTTATAAAATTGTAAAGAATTAAAAAAAAATATTACAAATCAAATAAATCTATCTTTCTTTCTTTTTCTCTTCAAATTCATCATCTCTAGTCTCCAATTAATTTTATCTAACCGTCAATTCTTATTTTTCTCTTATGATAATATTTATTATTGTGCCTTGTAAATTATATATGAAAGATATTGAAATAACTCTCCCTTTAAGTGTTCCTTCTTCCATTTCCTTTTTATCTTTAGTCGCATAACGTCGATGTTATTACCAATTAGTTTCGAGTGACATCAATTGCTATTATTTTCGAAAATGCGTTGAACAATGTATTTTTTTCATCATATTCTCATATACATATGCGAAAGCGTTAGAAATTCATACAAACTCTGTTAAATACGAATCATATATAGCGATATTGAGATTTTACATTGTCTATTGATAATTAAGAGATAAAAGTAAATATCTCTTATATTAATTAAATTGAGTAAAATGATGCACACAAATTTAAATCTTGCAATTGCGATTTGTGTGTTGAGATGTGGACTTATGTATGTCTTGAAATGTTGCTTGATATTTGTTAAGGTAATTATAATTATCAATTAAAAATAATTAAAACAGAAAATTAAGAGAGACTTGAGGAGATATTACATGCAGAAAAAGTAATAAGGACAAATAATAGGTAACAATAATGAGCAATAAATGATCCATACGTTTTCCTGCAAATCTAAGGAAAAAATATTTTTTTTACGCTAAAACTAAGTTTTACATCACCCTTTTTTTTTATCCAACTTATGTTACATAGATTTTCTATATCATATGGATATGAATGTTTGTTTTCCTTTACACTTTTGCATTGCCTTTTATTGAATTGCAATAATAAAGTAAAAATAATAAAAAAATCCGAATAAAAAAAGAAAAAAGATGAATAATTTATTGGTGATAGAGAGATATCACATCACTTTGTCTATACCAAACTTTGATATTGTATAGATTGAGAGAGAGTGAGAGAGATGGGTATTCATATATATTAACAACTTCAAAAATACACTTCAATCACAAAAATTATGATAAAAGTCTTGCAAAAACTTAAATAACAATGACACTGATTAAAAAAAATATCTGATTTACCTCTTCACATAAAAAAAAAACTCCATATTGATTAGCCTGTTATAAGATGATGATAAGATATATATAGATTAAAAATTAAGGATCATGAATCATGAATAAAATAAAATAAAAGAAAAGAGAAAGTTACTTGCCTTAGACCTCAAATGACAGATATAAGGAGGAGTATATATATGCAAAAATAGAGTATGAATAAGTAAATGAATGTTGCCAATTAATTACTGGTGATTAAAAGCATCAAGAAGTAACCAATGCTGCGTGGGCTAAAGCAATAAATAATTTCCTAATTTAATTGCTCATTATGCTAAATGCTAATAATGAGGAAGGAAGTTACTTTTTTTAAAAATGATTATTGAATAGAAAAATAATGAAAAAAATTCAAAATTTTGGAAAAATAGATAAATAGCAATACTGATCAATAAGGCATGCCACATCAACTTTGCCTATTTCTAGCTTTATATAAATATATAGATTTGGCTAAGAATTCTGTTTATTTTCTTCTTTTTTACTTTTATAATTTCTCTATTTTTATTGTAGAATAATAAATATGTCAATTAACTATTCATTTATATTCTTTAATACAAAACTTAATGATCATTATTTTCATTACTCTCATAATTTTATTATCATAATCTCTAAATAATTAACAGTCATATTCTTGGCATTATTTGTTATTCATATTATAGTCCTATAAATAAAAGCATTGTAAGGCTTTGGACAAATGATCACATTAGTCTTTTAAATTATTATGTTTTCGATACTTATTTTATTCATCCTTTAATTTGACTCAAAGAATAAAACTATTGAATGGTGATCAACTTGTGAAAATGGATGTCGATAAGAGTTTAGAAGATTGTGTATTAATTTCGTATTTTTTATTTTTTATTTTTAAAGATTAGAACTGTAAGCAGGGTAAAAATAATGTTGCATTCTTTTTTTTTATAGTTCTCTTTAAGATTTCTCTTTATTTTTTATTTTATACAAAAAAAAATAAATTATTGTTGTAAATTTAATTATATTTTTATGGTTCAAAAGAGTAACTTATGACTTTGTTAGAAGTCATCTAACTGCTACCAAAATATTTTTCTCTATAAAAACAATTAAATATCTGGATAAATATATAATGACATCTTATCGTTTTTTATAACCGCACGAAGCGCGAATGAGTTCACTAGTTTTAATATAATTTGCACATTATTTTGAAATCTTTGATTTAAGTGAAAAGGGATAGTTACAATCTAGTGCCTATAATATACATAAGTAATATATAAATTTATATATATCAACAATATTGATACATAAATTTGACTAAACTGTACATATATCCCCTTCAAATAACTATAAGATCTCAAATTTCCTCTTTATTCTTAAGATTTCATCCAATTTATTTTTCCCTAATCTCTCAAATCTTCTCCCCATATATCTCTATTGTTATACTCCTTGCCTTTCTCCCTCTCCCCATACATATACATATTACAAAAATAGACATTATATTCTCTTTATATCCAATAATTAATTAGTTTAACTAAATAACTATTGTTTTTTTACATCAAAATCATACAATGCATTAATATCACATACAGTATATAAAAAGTAAATTGACTTTGGAATTTTATTTCCTATTATTTTTTAAGTACGCTTAATATAGTGTGATTTTAAGGGAGGGGGGGGGGGGGNGGGGGGGGCACATCATAATTTTAGGAGAAAGAGTATCCATTTTGCTCAACATGACTTTAGAGAATGGATACAAGATTGGCTAAGAATGACAATATTTTTTGGACAAATTACTGAACTACATTCCTTTACTTACCTTAATATCCATTTATCCCTACTTCTTTCAAAAATTTCAAAAATCCCTTATTTTCCTAAATATCCCGCATGAATCCCGTGCACAACGCTATGTATCCCGCTATGTGGAATGTATCTGTAACATCCGACAATTTGAAATAACTATAGAGAAGCTGGAAATCGGAAATCATTTTTGGAAGGAATTTAAAATCTGGAAATTTGGTCAAGTGTGGGAAAATGTGAGTTTTGGCCAATTTTGAGCAGTCATACCTAGATCAGCATGAGTTAGGTGTAGTTCCAGTTATTTTTTCGAAGCTCATGGAATGATCTTTCCAACGCCACCGAGTTTTCCCAATTCCAAGTTCGTGTGAATGAGTTATGCCCTTTGGAAGTTGGGCAGTTGGCAGGGAAATCCGTCCGGAAATTTTAAGGGTATTTTGGTCTTTTCCCTAGCCAATTCTTTTGGTTATATTGTTGTGTTAGACTGATTTTTAGATCAGTTTGTCCCATTTTAAAAGAGTGAGAGTGAGAGTTAGGGTTCTTGAGAGAAGAGGAGAAGAAGATGAGAAAAGAGAAGAAGAAGCAAGGATTCATCAAGATCGTCGTGGATTTCGTCGGGGTGATCCCTATTAAGGTATGTGAGTTCATAGTGTTGGGTTGGTTCTTTCCCCCACACGCCAAACTCGTTTTATTTGTGAGAAACGGTTGGTTGTGTTGTTGAAGTTGTTGGTTGTGTTGTTGATGTTGTTGATTGTGTTGTTGAAGTTCCTTGTTGATTTGGGACATGATTTGGTTGTTTTTTTGAGTTGAATCTCTTGTATGTTGAGGGATTTTATGATCCTTAGTGTTTGGGGTTGAAACCTTTGAAGTTAGGGTGGTTTAGAGTTGGAAAAAATAAGGAGAAAAGTCAGATTTTCTGGGGAAGGGGCTGGCGCGTCACGCCTGCTAGCGCCCCCCCGAAAGGGACTCTGAAGTCCAACCTTTGGGGCGGCGCGCCTAGCAGAGCGCCAGCAGGCCCCTTCTGAGCTTCGAGGGCTGGCGCTCCGCGCCTTGCAGAGCGCCAAGGACGCCAAGTTTCCCAATTCTTTTCATACTTTCTCATGCATGTTCCTTGGTATTGTACCTATGTTTCCTAATTGTTTCCAACACTCCAAAGTACGTCTAAACATCAAGAACTCATCCATAAACGTGTGATCATATACCTTGAATCCACAATCCAATTCAAGGCGAGTTAGGATCAAGTCAAAGTGAAGTTAAGGGTCAAGTCTAGAAGTTAAAGAAGTAATTCAAAGCAAGTTTTCAAAGTTGTTCAAGAGTCTTTATTGAACGTTCTAACTTCGTTTTAAGGTTCGAGTTTCAAGTCAAGTAAAGAGTATCGAGTTTCAAGTTAAGTCAAGAGATTAAAGTTGAGTTCTTTTCTCAAAAGCTATTAGGGAACTAAGTATTCCCAAAAAAAGGTTATAAATGTTTTTTTCATTTGAGTAAGAGGGGAACCATGTTTTCCAAAAGAGCCTTTGGGCTAAGTTTTGAGTAATTACCTCAACTAAAGCAAGATGTGTTTTGTTTAACGACACTTATGAGCCAAAGTATTTTTGGGAGTAGTATTGAGCACCGAATTGGGGACACGAGTTCATATTAACTTAACTCTCCATAAGAACCATGCGCCAACATGGGACTTGACGGGTCATTCTTTTTAGATTACTACGCAAGATTAAGCTAGTGGATCCACTAAGTTAAAGTAAGGTCCTATATTATGGCAAGGTATATGATGGTCTTTGGGCAACGTGAGGTAAAATGTTGTATCACCACTAGGGCTCATAGCGGTGGTTGTCGGTTAAAGAATCTCCCACTAAAGTTATATTACTTTTATATAATTAAAGTTGAGTTTGTTATTGTTTTATCATTAACGAGCTAAGTTGTTTACACTGCTTTACAAGCTTTATATATTGCATGTGTCTTATTGCTTTATATATTGAGTTCAGTTATTCATGAGTCGAACAGCGCCAAGGTAAGTGTTCTCTTGCCCTCTTTTCAAGCTTAAGTCGTGGTTTAGCTTTTCAGCTCGCATACTCGTACATTCCATGTACTGATGCCAGTTGGCCTTCATCTTATTATGATGCAGACACAGGTATCCAGGATCAATATCCAGCACGCTGTTTATCCAGTTGAGTAGTCCAGCATCAGTGGTGAGCCTTCTTGCTTTTCGGAGGACTCAGTTGTTTTGATCTATTAGTTTGTTTTATTAGGATGTTGCAGGGTCTGTCCCAATATCCATCTCAGTAATATAGAGGCTTCATAGACAGTCAGTCAGTTGGTTAGTTTTGAGTCTCTCATCTATGTATATATGTAAATATTCTATTTTGGGACTCGAGTTACCTTTTTGGCCAGATTTTACCAGTTAAGTTGTTTTATGTCCTTTCGTTGCATTGAGTTATGCTGTTGAGTTAAGTTTCCGCTGAGTTAAGAAAGCCAGGCCTATGGTTCGCTTGGAGGCCAGGAATGGTCTTCGGGTGCTGGCCACGTCCAGGGTGTAGGTTCGGGGCTTGACAAACTTGGTATCAGAGCCCAGAGTTCAAGAGTCCTAGGGAGTCTATGAAGCTGTGTCTATAGAGTCCTAGTTGTCGATGTGAAGCGCGCCACATCTATAATTGGGAGGCTGCAACATTTAGGAAAATTTCTCACTTCTTTCACATTCATCTCGTGCGTTAGAGTTGATCTCTAAAAAGTTTATTTCTAATCCGTGCTTGTGCGTGTTTCAGATAGTCATGCCTCCACGAAGAGTTGGCAGAGGGCGTCTTCCTAGACCTTATGTTGATGAGCAAGAGTTACCTTATGCACCGGTAGTGCAACATCAAGGGAAAGTTTCTAATGCCGAGTTCAGAGAGGCAATTAGAATTCTAAGTCAAGTTGTAACTAATCATATTGGTCAGCAAAGGGGAGCTCGACATGAAGGAGCTGACATTTCTAGGATTCGTGAGTTCTTGGGGATGAATCCTCCGAGTTTCATGGGTTTGAGTACTACTGAGGATCCAGAGAACTTCATTGAGGAGTTGAAGAAGATTTTTGATGTGATACATGTGGCAGATACTTAGCGGGTTGAAATAGCGGCGTATCAATTGAAGGATGTCGCTAGAACTTGGTTCGACCAGTGGAAATGGGGCAGAGTTGAGAATGCACCACCTGCGAATTGGGCCGGCTTTGAGGAAGCTTTCTTGGGGCGTTTCTTTCCTCGAGAATTGAGAGAGACCAAGGTACGTGAGTTCCTCACACTTAAACAGGATTCTTTGAGTGTTCATGAGTACAGTCTGAAGTTCACACAACTATCCCACTATGCTCCGGAGATGGTTGCGGACATGAGGAATATAATGAGTTTGTTTGTTGCTGGGCTGTCTCGGTTGTCAAGCAAGGATGGTAGGGCTGCAATGCTTATCGGGGACATGGACATATCAAGGTTGATGGTCTATGTGCAGCAGGTTGAGGAAGAGAAGCTGAGAGACAGAGAAGAGTTCAGAAATAAGAGAGCTAAGACCGGTAACTAGTCCGGGCAGCAAAAAGGTAATTCAAACCTTCATCCTTTCAGCAAAGGCAAAAGGGACCTACTTCATCATCTGCTAGAGCACATGCACCCAGATACAGAGGTGAATTTAATGGACAGAATTCGAAGGACTTCAAGGCTAGACCAGCACAGTTTTCAAGTAGTGTGGCACAAGGAGGTAGTTTGTTTCCTGCATGTGCTAAGTGTGGTAGAACCCACCCGGGTAAATGTCGTGTTGACCAGACAGGTTGTTTTAAGTGTGGGCAAGAGGGTCACTTCATGAAGGAGTGCCCTACTAATAAACAAGGTAGTGGAAATTTGGGCAGTAGGGCTCAATCTTCTTCAGTTGCTCCCCCAGACAGGACGACACCTAGAGGAGCTAGTTCTAGTACCGGTGGAGGAGCAAACCGCCTCTATGCAATCACCAGTCGCCATGAGCAAGAGATTTCTCCAAATATTGTCACTGGTATGATCAAAGTCATTGCTTTTGATGTGTATGCTTTGTTAGACCCAGGAGCAAGTTTATCGTTTGTAACTCCTTACGTTGCAAATAAGTTTGATGTTCTTCTTGAAAGACTTTGTGAACCCTTTTGTGTTTCTACACATATTGGGGAGTCTATTCTAGCAGAAAAAGTTTATCGTGATTGTCATGTTTCTATCAATCATAAAAGCACCATAACTGATTTGGTTGAGTTAGACATGGTAGATTTCGATGTCATTTTAGGTATGGATTGGCTTCATGCCTATTATACATCATTATATTGTAGAACTCGAGTGGTCAAGTTTCAGTTTCTGAATGAGCCAGTCATAGAGTGGAGTAGTAGTTCAGCAGTGCCTAAGGGTGGTTTCATTTCGTACCTTAAGGCAAGAAAGTTAGTTTCGAAGGGTTGTGTCTATCACTTAGTCCGAGTTCATGACTCTAGTGTTGAGATACCTCATTTTCAGTCAGTTCCTATAGTAAGAGAATTTCCTGAAGTTTTTCCTGACGATCTACCCGAAATTCCTCCTGAGAGAGAAATAGAGTTCGGTATAGATTTCATTCCTGACACTCGTCCTATCTATATTCCGCCTTATAGAATGGCACCAGCAGAGTTGAAAGAGTTGAAAGAGCAGTTGAAAGATCTCCTAGATAAGGGTTTCATTCGACCAAGTGTCTCACCTTGGGGCGCTCCGGTCTTGTTTGTGAGAAAGAAGGATGGTTCCCTTAGAATGTGTATAGACTACCGCCAGTTGAATAAGGTTACCATCAAGAATAAGTACTCTCTTCCGAGGATTGATGATCTTTTCGATCAGCTTCAGGGTGCCACTTGTTTCTCGAAAATTGACTCAGATCAGGCTATCATCAATTAAGAGTAAGGGAATGTGATATTCCAAAGACAGCTTTTAGAACCAGATACGGTCATTATGAGTTTTTGGTCATGTCCTTTGGTTTGACCAATGCACTGGCAGCTTTCATGGACCTTATGAATAGAGTTTTCAAACCTTATTTAGATATGTTTGTTATCGTCTTCATTGATGACATACTAATCTATTCAAGGAATGAAGAAGATCATGCTAGTCATCTCAGAATAGTTCTTCAGACTTTGAAAGATAAGGAGTTGTATACCAAGTTCTCTAAGTGTGAGTTTTGGCTTAAGTCTGTGGCGTTCCTAGGCCACATTGTGTCCGGTGATGGAATTAAAGTTGATACTCAGAAAATTGAAGCAGTGCAGAATTGGCCTAGACCCATATTTCCAACTGAAATTAGGAGTTTCTTGGGATTAGCTGGCTATTATAGAAGGTTTGTTAAGGGCTTCTCGTCTATTGCATCTCCTTTGACAAAGTTGACTCAAAAGGCAGTGCAATTTCAATGGTCGGAAGCTTATGAGAAGAACTTTCAAGAATTGAAAAAGAGGTTGATTTCTGCTCAAGTTTTGACTTTACCAGAAGGTACTTAAGGTTTTGTGGTGTATTGTGATGCATCTAGAATTGGTTTGGGTTGTGTCTTAATGCAGAATGGCAAGGTTATAGCTTATGCCTCCAGACAGTTGAAGGTTCATGAGAAGAATTACCCAACCCATGACTAGGAGTTAGCTGTTGTAGTATTTGCTTTGAAGATATGGCGTCATTACTTGTATGCTGTGTATGTCGATGTATTTACTGATCACAAGAGCCTTCAATATGTGCTTACTCAGAAAGAGCTTCATCTCAGACAAAGGAGGTGGTTAGAGTTACTCAAGGATTATGACCTGAGTATTCTTTACCACCCAGGTAAGGCTAAAGTTGTTGCTGATTCCTTAAGCAGGTTGTCTATGGGTAGCACCGCCCATATTGATGAAGGAAAGAGAGAGTTAGCAAAAGATGTGCACAGACTGGCATGCCTGGGAGTCAGATTTATAGAATTCGCAGAAGGATGAATAACGGTGGCGAATGGGGCCGAGTCATCACTAGTGTCAGAAGTGAAAGAGAAACAAGATCGAGATCCCATTTTACTTGAGTTAAAGGAAAATGTTCAAAAGCAAAGAGTATTAGCTTTTGAACAAGGGGGAGATGGTGTTTTGATATTTCAAGGTAGATTGTGTGTACCCATGGTGGATGGACTCCACGAGAGGATTATGGAAGAAGCTCATAGCTCCAGATATTCCATTCATCCAGGTTCCACGAAGATGTATCGTGACTTGAGAGAAGTTTATTGGTGGAATGGCATGAAGAAGGGCATTGCAGAGTTTGTTGCTAAGTGTCCAAATTGCCAACAAGTGAAAGTTGAACACCAAAGGCCTGATAGTTTGGCTTAGAGGATAGAACTTCCAGAATGGAAGTGGGAGATGATCAATATGGATTTCATCACAGGGTTGCCAAGGTCTCGCAGACAACATGATTCTATTTGGGTGATTGTCGACAGAATGACAAAGTCAGCTCATTTTCTACTGGTAAAGACTACCCTTTCAACAGAAGATTATGCCAAGTTATATATTCAAGAGGTGGTGAGACTTTATGGGGTCCCAGTCTCTATTATTTCAGATAGAGGTGCACAGTTTACTGCACAGTTTTGGAAATCTTTTCAGAAAGGTTTGGGTTCGAAGGTGAACTTAAGTACTACCTTTCATCCTCAGACTGATGGGCAAGCAGAGCGCACTATTCAGACTTTAGAAGATATGTTGAGGGCTTGTGTGATCGATTTCAAAGGTAATTGGGATGATCACCTACCTCTCATTGAGTTTGCCTACAACAACAATTATCACATCAGCATCCAGATGGCTCCATATGAAGCTCTTTCTGGGAGAAGATGTAGATCTCCTATTGGATGGTTTGAAGTTGCTGAAACAGGGTTGATAGGAACATATTTAGTTCACCTAGCTATGGAGAAGGTGAAAGTGATTCAAGAGAGGTTGAAGACGGCACAGAGTCGCCAGAAATCCTACACTGATGTTAGGAGAAGGGTGTTAGAGTTTGAAGTAGATGATTGGGTATATTTGAAAGTTTCACCCATGAAGGGGGTTATGAGGTTTGGTAAGAAGGGGAAACTTAGTCCCCGGTATATTGGACCTTACCGCATAGCCAAGAGAATTGGCAATGTTGCTTATGAGTTGGAGTTACCACAGGAACTAGCAGCGGTTCATCCGGTATTTCACATCTCTATGTTGAAGAAGTGCATAGGCGATCTTTCATTTATCCTGCCAACTGAAAGTATTGGGATCAAGGATAACTTATCTTATGAGGAGATTCATGTTTAGATTTTAGATTGCCAAGTTCGTAGGTTGAGAACGAAAGATGTAGTATCAGTCAAGGTCCTTTGGAGGAACCAATTTGTTGAGGAAGCTACTTAGGAAGCCGAAGAGGACATGAAGAAGAGATATCCTCATCTCTTTGAATCCGGAGGAAATGCAGATTGAGGTATTAATTTCCTTCTTAGTGCTCTTTAAATTATAATGAGCATGTTGTTGTTGTGTTTGCACGGGTGCTTGTTGGGTGTTTGAGTTGATGTTACAGCCTTAGCCTAGTAAGAGTAACCTCATTCGAGGACGAATGTTCCCAAGTGGGAGTTATTGTAACATCCAAAAATTTGAAATAACTATAGAGAAGCTGGAAATTGGAAATAGTCATTTATGGAAGGAATTTAAAATCTGGAAATTTGGTTAAGTGTGGGAAAAAGTGAGTTTTTGGCCAATTTTGAGCAGTCATAACTCCTAATTCAGGATGAGTTAGGTGTAGTTCAAGTTATGTTTGTGAAGCTCGTGGAATGATCTTACCAACTCCACCAAGTTTTCCCGATTCCGAGTTTGTATGAGTGAGTTATGCCTTTTGGAAGTTGGGCAGTTGGCAAGGAAATCCGTTCGGAAATTTTAAGGGTATTTTGGTCTTTTCCCTAACCAATTCTTTTGGTTATATTGTTGTGTTAGACTGATTTTTAGATCAGTTTGTCCCATTTTAAAAGAGTAGAGTGAGAGTTAGGGTTCTTGAGAGAAGAGGAGAAGAAGATGAGAAAAGAGAAGAATAAGCAAGGATTCGTCAAGATCGTCGTGGATTTCGTCTGGGGTGATCCCTATTAAGGTATGTGAGTTCAGAGTGTTGGGTTGGTTCTTTCCCCCACACGCCAAACTCGTTTTATTTGTGAGAAAAGGTTGGTTGTGTTGTTGAAATTGTTGGTTGTGTTGTTGATGTTGTTGATTGTGTTGTTGAAGTTCCTTGTTGATTTGGGACATGATTTGGTTGTGTTTTTGAGTTGAATCTCTTGTATGTTGATGGATTTTATGATCCTTAGTGTTTGGGGTTGAAACCTTTGAAGTTAGGGTGGTTTAGAGTTGGGAAAAAGAAGGAGAAAAGTCAGATTTTCTGGGGAAGGGGCTGGCGCGTCACGCCTGCCAGCGTGCCCCGAAAGGGACTCTGAAGTCCAACCTTTGGGGCGGCACGCCTAGCAGAGCGCCAGCAGGCCCCTTTTGAGCTTCGAGGGCTGGCGCTCCGCGCCTTGCAGAGCGCCAAGGATGCCAAGTTTCCTAATTCTTTTCATACTTTCTCATGCATGTTCCTTGTTATTGTACCTATGTTTCCTAATTGTTTCCAACACTCCAAAGTACGTCTAAACATCAAGAACTCATCCATAAACGTGTGATCATATACCTTGAATCCACAATCCAATTCAAGGCGAGTTAGGATCAAGTCAAAGTGAAGTTACGGGTCAAGTCTAGAAGTTAAAGAAGTAAGTCAAAGCAAGTTTTCAAAGTTGTTCAAGAGTCTTTATTGAACGTTCTAACTTCGTTTTAAGGTTCGAGTTTCAAGTCAAGTAAAGAGTATCGAGTTTCAAGTTAAGTCAAGAGATTAAAGTTGAGTTCTTTTCTCAAAAGCTATTAGGGAACTAAGTATTCCCAAAAAATGGTTATAAATGTTTTTTTTTCATTTGAGTAAGAGGGGAACCATGTTTTCCAAAAGAGCCTTTGGGCTAAGTTTTGAGTAATTACCTCAACTAAAGAAAGATGTGTTTAAAGACACTTATGAGCCAAAGTATTTTTGGGAGTAGTATTGAGCACCGAGTTGGGGACACGAGTTCATATTAACTCAACTCTCCATAAGAACCATGAGCCAACATGGGACTTGACGGGTCATTCTTTTTAGATGATCACGTAAGATTAAGCTAGTGGATCCACTAAGTTAAAGTAAGGTCCTATATCACGGCAAGGTATAGGATGGTCCTTGGGCAACGTGAGGTAAAACGTTGTATCACCACTAGGGCTCATAGTGGTGGTTGTCGGTTAAAGAATCTCCCACTAAAGTTATATTACTTTTATATAAGTAAAGTTGAGTTTGTTATTGTTTTATCATTAACGAGCTAAGTTGTTTACACTGTTTTACAAGTTTAATATATTGCATGTGTCTTATTGCTTTATATATTGAGTTCAGTTATTCATGAGTCGAACCGAGCCAAGGTAAGTGTTCTCTTGCCCTCTTTTCAAGCTTAAGTCGTAGTTTAGCTTTTCAGCTCGCATACTCGTACATTCCATGTACTGATGCCAGTTGGCCTGCATCTTATTATGATGTAGACGCAGGTACCCAGGATCAGCATCCAGCATGCCGTTGATCCAGTTGAGCACTCCAGAGTCAGTGGTGAGCCTCCTTGCTTTCCGGAGGACGCAGTTGTCTTGATCTCTTAGTTTGTTTTATTAGGATGTTGGGGGGTCTGTCCCAACATCCATCTCAGTATTATAGAGGCTTCATAGACAGTCAGTTAGTAGTTAGTTTTGAGTCTCTCATCTATGTATATATGTAAATATTTTATTTTGGGACTCGAGTTGCCTTTTTTGGCCAGATTTTACCAGTTAAGTTGTTTTATATCCTTTCATTGCATTGAGTTATCCTGTTGAGTTAAGTTTTCGCTAAGTTAAGAAAGCCAGGCCAAAGGTTCGCTTGGGGGCCAGCAATGGTCTTCGGGTGCCGACCACGTCCAGGGTGTAGGCTCGGGGCTTGACAATATCAAACGCTATGTATCCAGTGCACAACGCTATGTATCCCGCTATGTGGAATGTATCAAACCTAGTGTATTCCGTGCACAACGCTATGTATCCCGCTTTGTGGAATGTATCAAACCTAATGGTAAATAGAAAACTAGAATGGATAGGATGTTATTTAGTACTTATAATATGTGGTTCCTATAATTTATACATATTTTTTAGGCTTAAGTTGCCAAGATTGGTCCTTTAGAATATAAACTTCATTAGGCCTTCACAAAAACAAGCTAGCCCAATGTAGGCATGTTCTCTATTTAGGTGGGAAATTTCCTAGGGGAATTTTCGCAAATAGCCATTATAATAAACTTAATTATGCTCCATAGCTATAGTTTCATACTTACGAAAAATGTCTTGTTTGTATAATCCGCAGGTGAGTTTGTATAATTCACGGGTATATTTGTATAATTGAGTTTTTTTTTTGTATAAACTCAAAATAACGAATTTATACAAATACATAGATTTGAACTTTAAACAGTTATACAAATTATATTATACAAAAGTTATACATATTATATTATACAAATTTTGATTTATACAAATGTGTGAATTATACAAACTCGAAATAATTATCACTGAATATTGGTCGCGAGTGATAACTAACTAAAACTATAGCTATGAAGACTAATTAACTAGTATATATTTGTTTAATAACCATTTAATTTTCCCAAGTTCCTCTATACACAAAAATAGGACCATATTTATCTCAATAGCGGTACTTTGGCTAGTGATAACATTTCACACTTAGAACAAGCTTGGTTACTACAAACAACTTCCCTCCAACAAGGTCAAATTAATATTATCGAATGTTGGATTGTACCTATCACTACATGTTTTCTCACATGGCCAATTATATATAATACTTTCAAGAAGAATATCAACGGTCACAACGAATCCATTGTTTATGACTGAACAACCTCAAAATCGGAAGATAGGGACATACGCAAGAAATATCGTCTACAAGAGAAGAACACTAGGTGAAATACAATAAATAACAAGTGGGAAATAATCAAACTGGAAAAAACATATACATGACATGAAGCCAATGAAATTTTCATTGGTTGTATTCATAGGTTGGGGAGAAGAGGAGACGATATGAACAACACCACACAACTACCAAAGAAGTCCGTTACTATTGTGTATAACTTGTTATTTATAATTAGACTACAATGTTTTGAAACTACTTAAAAGGGGTCATGTATTGCAAGGTACGACATAACTAAGAAGCCAAAATGTTATTCGTGCTAAGTTAGTAAGAAATGGACTTAAGCCATCACCACAAATTGCATACAACTTTATAGTCGAGCTGGTCATGATACTAGTTTTAATTGAGATTATGCATACAACTTTAAAGGGGCGTGACTTTATAGTCGAGCCGGTCCTGCTACTAGTATATATATATATAAATTGACTGAATGAAATAACTTATGTTAATATAGTTGGTCTGGTTCTAATAATTTATTCGATCTATCCCGAACAAGTTTGATGAGTGCTTAAGGCTGATGAACAAATAGTGGGATAAGAGTCAGTGTTTATAGCTCATTGACTAACTTGATTGACTAACTTGTTTCATTCTAGTGTTTCATGCTAAGTGTCTACAGGAAAATGTGTTTGAATGCACAAAACAAGAGGTTTGTCATCATAAAAAAGGCGGAATTTATTAGCATTTATGCAGTTTTGATGATTGACAAAGAAAGATGAAACACGTCAGTTAACATGGTCCAAAGGTACACTATCACGAGCAATTGAATTCGGGAAAACTTTTAAAATAAATAAAGACAAGAGTGCAGAAATAAAGAAATGGATAATGATAATTTCGTACAAAACGCAAGGAATCAAACTAGTAATGAATTGAAGAAAAATAACCAATGAGTTTGATTTGAAGGAGTCTAAAGAGGTAAGGAATTTTACTTGAAGAAGGAGTCTTACTTGAAGTAGAACTCTTCAAGTTACTATTGAATTGAAGAGTTGTAGTTCGACTACAGTACAAAAGAATCAATGAATGTAATTTGAAGAAGGAGTCTAAAGAAGCAAGGAGTTTGAATTGAAGAAGGAGTCTTACTTGAAGTAGAACTCTAAGTCAAAAGAGTTCAACTCAATGAGGAGTTTGAAGTGAACAATAACTCTATGAAGAATTATGCTTAAATAGAGGTGAAGTCGTCCAGAATACTTGTGCACTTGCAGAGAAAAAAGAGCAATTGAAAATTTGACTTCGCAAGTTCTGCCAGCAAACTGAAGGAACACATCGAAGAACCTGGTTCTTTTACAGAGTTTATGTGTTAGGAGTTTTTCTTTGTGATCAAGTCTTGATGTAATCTTAGTTCAATGAGTTATAAACTGAATTAGGTGTGTTGTCTTTAGGTTGTGATAACTCGAAGAGTTGAGAACACATATCTTGAGAGGTTTGTGTTGAAGTTTGGGAATTATAGTTCGTAATTCCTTAGGTTACATAGGCTTGTAATCTGTTTTCTGTGGAGACTCAGTGATTTAGTGAAGTTGAAGTTAAATCCTGTAGGGGTACATGTCGTGATTTTTTACACCTTTTGAGTTGGGTGTTTTCCACCGAAAAATATTGTGTTTTTACTTACCGTCCTTACTGCTTTGCTGGAACACGTTAGGCAATGCGTTTCACACTTAGGCGAAAAGTTAAAATCACTATATTTCTAGGTTGTGCAGACTAACATAACGCTAGAGAGAAATACAAGAATTTAGTATAGGAAATTCAACGTATGGTTATTTTGTTGTTTTTATAAGGAGGTACTTCTCAAGAGTTGATTGTGCTAAGATGTCAATTGTTGACTTTTCCTCCGGGCACTTACAAGGCTTGGTACGATGTTATTCTTATAGTGGAGTCGATCGATCGATACTTTAGTGATGAATATTCAGTTACTACCCTAATTACGTGTGTATACATGCATGCTTCAAAATATGAAAAGAACATAAATTCACTATTTTCTTTCGACATTAAAGGCATTATAATTACATGGATTCTTCTTAGAGAATAAAGTAATTAACATTAGAGGAGTTTTGACAACTTGGTTGGAAGAAAGTGGGGGATAAGAAGTAGCTAGAATGATTTTGGTTGTTTGCCACTTTTTTTCTTCTTTAGAAAAGTATGCCTTAGATAAGATTTATTTACAACTTGCTAGACACACAAATGCTTCTATGCCATTGTATGTTGATCTCATCTCTTATCTCCTTTTTTGGAGTTCTCACGTGGACCTCTTAAAATAAATATTCTTTTCTTGACAACATGCCTCCAAGATTGTACCTATCTTGTTTGAAGTATTAATTTCCCTTTCTACTTAGAATATATATATATATATATATACTCCTTCCATCTACTTTTAATTGTCATGTTGTGTTTTTCTAAAGTCAGTATGACTAATTCTCAAGGTTAAATTACATCAAATTAATTCGATATTTTAAAAAAATAAAATTAGATATTAAAAAATTATACGTAAAGTACTATAAATTACAATTTTTTGCATATCTAAATAATAAAAGAATACATCGTAAAACGTTAGTCAAAATTATTATAGTTTGACTATAAAAAAAATCACGACAATTAACCGTGCTTATTGGAAACTTTACTCAAATGACTTCGTAAAATATGAAGCATACATATTTTAGGATAAGTTTTATATTTAGTTTGACTAAACTAATTACTCATTCTACCCTAAAATCAAGGTACAGTGACGCTATCCCTAAGGCCTAAATATAATTCTATATTTTTGAAGAAAAAAAAATATAAACAAAAAGGCAACATATATATTAAGATGCATTTTCGAATCCTTTGCTCTATTAGGTGCTAAGCGTAACATGCATTACGTATACGCTAATGGAGTTTTACTCGGTGCATGTGAATTTTAAAGACAAATTAAAGTAAGTATTTGGCAATAAATTTCAAATATTTAATTTGTACTTCGAATTGAATATGTAGTTTTTGTTATATTTTTAACAAAGGAGAGAAAAGATCACAGCAGTTTATTTATATGTTGTGATGGTGGAGTTGGAAAATCGATAAAAAAGTATTTTATGAAAATAAATGAATAATTCTCATGGTCAAACGGAAACGTAATATATATACCTTGTACTTCCCTCCTGGATGATTAATTGGTTAACCACAACCCAAGTAAATAATGGTTAGTAAAAGTGATGAAAATGAAAGAAATATTGAAGACATTCTCTTATAGTAATATAAATGGTACGTACGATACTTAGCGTGTGAGAATATTAAAGATTGTGAGTGAAGCTTGCAATTCAAGCGCAAATTAAAAGAAGAATTTCCCTTTCCATCCCCATATCATGTCTTACTCCTTTACTTGATTCCATATTCTTTTTAATTTTAACCTTTCGCAATTCCAAATCAAACCGACCTGACTAATCCATATTCACACCACATGAGCCAGACAATTTATTTGAAAAAGTTGAAATCTAAGACTTTTGATATTTAAGGGTTCGAGAGATTCCATTGCGTTCTTACGTAGAGTAAAGGTGGCATTTAACTTTAAAAAGTTAACCTTGCCAAGCCAACTCTAGCTTTCAAGTTATACTCTATAAATACATATGTGTGGTTGTAGGCAAATAATAAAACTCAAATATTTATAATTCAACATGGAGTATTCAAACTCACACTATGAAGGAAATCATATCTCTGAGGAATTAGAAAAAGGGACCGTGGTACGTTTAGTTAATTTGATCTTCATTTTTTTTATTTCAAACTTAGTCTAGTCAAATTAATGTAATGTTCTGACATATTTAATTGTCATACTTGCAGTTCAAAATTTATCCTGCAGCCTTTAATATCGTTTGGGGAAAGGATGAACGATATTGGAAATTACCCCAAGAGTTAGTATATATTTATTATTTAAATACATGCCACACTTTCTACATATTCATATAATCAGAGTGAATTCTTATGGAGATTAAGTAATTATAATTTTGGCACTGAATATTTTGTTTTGTTATACTTTCAAATAGGTTAAGAATAATTCGTTTTGTTGCTTATATAAATTATTTGAATCTTCTTGTGAAAATTGTAATGCAACTACACCAAAAATATCTTTAGCGGCAATGGCATAATTGCCGTTAAATATGTTTTTAGAGGCAATTAATTAACACTTTTTGTAAATGTCCCTAAAGTTTATAATGATATTGAATCCAATGACAATTAATTAATGTCGTTAAATGATTTAACACTCTTTTCTTATGCGTATATTTATTGCTGCTAAAAACTATTTTTGTTACAGTGTGGTAGGAAATAGTAGGTATCTGATGGAATAGTCAAATCGGATACCATTTTTATAAGATAATTGTTAGATGGACATTGAGATATGTGACCTAATGTTGTATTTGATAATGAACAGGAAAGAGGCAGCAACACTTGTACAAGTAAGTTGGCTAGAGGTAACAGGGTGGTGTGACAAAGTAGAAAAAGGCACAAAATATGAAGTTAAGTTCAAGGTGAAATTGACACCAGATTCATTTGGATTTAATGAGTTACCCCTCTATTTTATGGTCAAATCTGGATCAAAAAACTTATGGAAGAAAATTTATTTAACAAAAGATGCTAATGTTGAATCAAATGGATCATATCTTGTACCAAATAATCTTACCATTACAACAACTGATTCTCCATATGAAGATAGCAAGCTTTGTTTTGGGCTTTATGAAGTTTGGAGTGGAAAATGGAAAGGAGGATTAATTATCCAAGAAGTAATTATTCAGAAGAAGGATTAATAACTACACATATAATAGTATGCTAATAAAGAAATGCTTCACAGAAGTTTTATGTTATAACCATTGGAACTAATCCCTCCAAATAGTTTTATATTTCCTTGTAATACTGAGTGTTCTTGTGAAAATAAATGTTTGTTGCTACTGACTTGTATTTAAATTTTCTGTTGTGTTATTTTGTAATAAATCTGATTTGTAATATATGATTTACAAATTTGAGTTATAGAAATTTTGGATCTTGAGAATTTATATATGCAATTCAGATTAGTCAGACTTCAATATAAGTATCAAACATCAAATGAGGAGCAAAAAAAAATAAAAAATAGGTTTGTAGTTTTCATTTTCATTTACAAGTGGCCTAATATAATTGCTTCGATCGACGAAGAACTATAGCCTCCTAGGCAGTGGCGGAGGCAAGAATTCTATCAAGGGGGTTCAAATAAAAAAAATGTTGTTGCCTGGAATCGAACCCGTGACCCAAAGCTCACATATGCGAAATCCTGACCCCCATAAACCATTGAGCTACTCCTTTGACATATGCTCAGGGGGTTCAATTTTAAATATATACATGTACACAAAAAAATTGATCTTATATATATAGTGTAATTTTTTTTCCGAGGGGGGTCGGATGACCCCCCTGGACACACTATAGATCCGCCCCTGCTCCTAGGTATCAAAATATATTCATTTAACAGTCAAACCTCGTTATAAAAGTTATTCATTATAATAACATTTCACTATAATAACCTGATTTTCTTCAGAATTATGTTATTAGTTGTCCTTCTAGCTATAACAGTAGTGACATTCATTATAACGATACACTCTTTGTAAAATTACTTCTCTATAACAGTCATACTCAAATATTTTATAAGAAACATGTATAAAAATAAATTATCAAAATATTTATAGTAATGATTATTAATGTCATGCACATAGTAAATTTTAAATATGAATATTTAATATGAAAAACAATATTTGAATGTCGTCCATCAGTTATGGTCACAAGTTCACGAGAAAAGACTATTGGTGTTTGTCTTTTATACATTCATATTCTTTCTATTTTTTTCATCAAATAGATTAACAAATACAGTACAATCTTTCTTCTTAGTACACAAATTCATTACACTAATTTTTTGTGTACTTTGTTCATTATAACAGGCAAATGAGATCTTAATATCAAATATCAATATACACATACAACAGTACCTCACTATAGTAGCCACTATAATGAGATTTGACGGTATTTAGAAACAATTCTTCTTACTCTTAAAAAGTTGATTGGCAATAAAGTCAGAGCCTTTGCCTCAATTTTCAGACACCAAAACATATTCAAAAAATTCATCTTCTCGATATTCTATTCCTCTTATGTGCATCATTTTTAAAGAAGTAAAAGTAATCAGTGTGATTTGCTTTCAATTATAAATAATATAGAATAGCGTACCTTCTAACTTGAGAGGAATGAATGATCCCAACTTTGAATAATCGTAACAGGATTAAATTATTTAAGGAAATACAGTTTTTTTGTTGGGCTCAAAGTTATACATTCCAATTTTTTTTCTATCTCCAGTATATATTTTTGAAGACATGTAAAACAATATTTGGGTTTTGATCTTCTCTTATTTGTTCACAATATAAATGTAATACTCCGGAAGGTCATTTTTTAAACTTTTCGTGAGATTACAGTTTTACCCCTGATTGGATTTTGAAATGGGTTTTGAGCGTTAGATTAAAAAGTTGTGAATTATGAAAGTTTTTGAATTCAAAAAGCTAAAGTTAGTAAAAAAAAGTGGTTTTCGGTGTCTTATGGAGTTTCGAGTCTTGGAATGGAATCAATGCACATAAGCAAGTTCACACCATAAGGAAGAGACAACAATTGAAGCAATTCAAGTCCACATTCATGCTATCAAACATTTCATCAATCAATCAATAAGGGTCACAACAAGGCAATTCACAAGCATTATGATCAACACATAGCCTTTCCATTTCAACCCCTTTTTATTCATTAAGATTTATCAAGTGGACAATAAACTCTTCATGTAACACCTCGGTCTCAGAGAGAGCTAATTTTAGAAAGAACTAAATTAGAAATAGCCAATTTGAGATTTGTGCAAGTTAGTCTTCAATTATGAGTTTGGGTCAACTTCAAACGACCATAAATTTCAGTACATGATGATTTTGGTGTCCCATGAGATATAAAATAAAAGATCTTTGAGTCCTCTTTCCAATGCCACTGAGTTTGCTAAATTCTGAGTTCGGATGAGGGAGATATGTCCGTTTGAGTTTAGCATGTCCAGTTAAGGAAATTCATCCAAATTAAGGAGGGGTATTTTGGTTTTTTCCTTATCCCACTAAGTCCACACGTTTTTACACACAAATTAAGGGTCAAAGCTGATTAAAATCAGTTTACGCTAAAGTCTAAAAGCGTTTGTAAAGTTAGGGCAAATTTCAAGAGGAAAGGGAGAAAAACTTCAAGCGTTCAAGATTTCTTGCGATCTATGAGGATTTTTGCCAAGAATTCGATTCTTTCGAGGTATGTAAGCTTTCATAGTGTTGGGTTTGTTCGCCCTCACGCCAATCATGTATAAGTTTACCCATGATTTCATTCTTGAGGTTGATTATATTATTGAGTTCTTGAGAAGTTCTTGAGTTTAATTGATAATTAAGGTCTTTGAAATCCTGGAAGTGAAGTTTTTGTGAAAAAGTTGAGTCTCTTCATTGAGTTTTGTGTGAGTTTCACTGAAAACGTTCAGGGTTTGTGAAATTGCGTGAAATTTAAAGCACATCCGTGATGCGTAGAGGGGTTATTCTCTGAGGACTGAATTTAATAACCCCTTAGTCCTCAGAGAATAACCCCTCTACGCGACCAAAATTAATAATCCGTCTCCGCGTCGCGCCAGTGTTTCCCCAATTCGCGTCTTTGCTCGTTTCTTTTTATCAACTATCCAAATTTCATCAAATCATTGAGAAATCCTATATATCCAAATCATAATTCTTGAATTCACANTTTAGGAATATATGAAATTAGTTCCGTATATTTTTTGAACAATATACCTTTGCCTCTTGCTTATTCATGCTATCTGAAATATCTGATTGGATTTCAGATTGTTGCTCCATTTATCTAAATACTAAATTTTTAGTTGAGAGAGTTTTCTGAAAGAAAGTTTTATTACGTTAGGCATTGCCTGTCTTTCAAAGTTTTACAATTGCGTCTATATATAGACATACATATTCTAATACTATTCATAATACTATTCATGACTACTATTCATGAATAGTTCTTATTTTGTCTACCACTATCCTATTTACGACATGTATACACACTTGTCTTCTTAATAATATAATACATACTATCCATAGTTTACACTTGTCAACATATCTTTAATAATGCACATGCATATGTTGACTAAGTTTTTCTACTAATAATATGACTACTATTTATTTCAAGACTTTTACATATCTACTTTTGGCTTTGTGTGGCCAAGCACGTTTTTGTGTTTCCTTTTATCTCCATCTTTATCTTCTTTTATCTTTATCTTCTCATCCGTCTTTATCTCTTATTCCAACTGGACGTCTGAGATTATATTATCTTCTCTGTTGCATTTCGAACATATGTGGTAAGGGTATTTGTGACCAATTAGCTTGCAATATCTCGTTAATAACTCTGCCGAAATAAATCCTACTTTTAGTGCTCGTATTGTAGGTTGTTCTTCTGGCTTAAGTAATGATAAAATCCATCTCTGGACTTCATCCATATCTACTTTCCTTAGCTCCCTTGAATTGGAATAAATCATTAACTGATCTCTTGCATAGTAGCTCCATATAGCGTTTCCGTTTAAATAATTATTTGCTAGCTCCTGTATGATAGTTGATATACCAATTATTCTTTTGTTAGCATAAAAACTTGGTATCTCTATTTTGCATATCTCTTCTTGTTGTCCGATGTCCNGTTACTTTTATATTGAACTGAGTTGAGTATTTTTGAGTTTGAGTATCTTTCATTCAAAAAGCGTATTGGGCGTGAATCATTGGACTGTAGAAACAATAGATAAATAATTTTGAGTATCAGTACATATTCAATAATCATTATTTGTTTCTCTCATGGCTTCAACTTAGCTTTGTTTTTATTACAGATTCAAAAAACAATATCAAAAAGCTCAAAGTAAAAAGAAAACAGATGTGCTTAATTTATCAGGTGATGAACTTATTGTGGTTAATTTTAATTACCCAAATGAACCATTTGGAGAGGCTCGCAGCCTTCTTTCAGGCTTTTGTAGAATTTTAGCATTGCTCTTTATTTCCAATCAACTTTGAGAAATGGTCGAGTGTGCCTATGGCATACTTAAATCGCGTCTTCGATCAAATTATAAAGGTATAATCTTACAACTAGACTCTTACTCTATTTTACTTTTTGGTGAGAAAGATAATTGGTAATTTGAATATTATATTTACAAGTAATAGATAAGCTAACTAATTTTTTTTTCTTGAAGCCCAAGTTCTCCTTTAAGACAACAGAGTCAAATGCGCGGCAACATATTTATAAATCTATTGGAAAGAAATGGGCAGCAAATAAGAACAACTTGTGGAAGTTAGTCGAAGACCCACTTAAAAGTAAAGTTGAGATTATTGATAATATGCCAGATGGATCTTCCACAAGATCAATGGATTTCTTTTGTTTATTACCAATATAAAGATTCAACAAAGGTACTTATCTTACTGGTTTTACTAGTTTTAATTATCATGTAACTATTTGATTTTTTAATTAAGTTTCGTATATTTTTTTATAAGGAAATGCATAGAAAAAAATACTGAAAATCGGAAAAAACAAACAACTCTACGCATAGGTGGCTTCAAAGTGAATGCTACAAGAAGGGCTAAAATGGCGATTAGTAAATTAACTTATTATGTATTCATTTTTGAGTAGTAAATTATTTTGATTTCATGAATTTTTTATTTGTATATGGCTGAAACTGGACAAAGCCTGGACGAGAACAAATATATATTTCTACTCATAAAAATAAAGATAGAGTATATGTTAATGAAACTGCAAAAGAAATATGTGTAAGTTTCTTTATGAATTCTAATTGTATTTCAACAAGATTAAAAAAAGGGGGGAACAGTTGTGAACTAGTTGATTAATTGATGAAGGTTATACAAACTCAATTCTTTGCTATTTAATTATATTATGTTTGCATGAGAAACTTTTTATGTTTTTTTCTATCCATGAGTGAATCTATTGTTACTACAAGAGTAGATGCCTTCCTTATTCAAAAAAATAAAAAAAATAAAAGAGGCAATAGATTCTATCTAAAAGAAAAAGAATATTTTGGCTAGCCTTTCTTTTTTTATTACCTGATATTATTTATCCAGAAAGCTTGTGTTTCTTTTGTTATCCAGAAAGCTTGTGGTCCCGTTCCTCTAATTACTCATGTTCTTACGTGTACATTGATGTTTATGCTTTGCTAAACCCAAGAGCAAGTTTATCTTTTGTAACCCCTTATGTTGCAATGAACTTTGATGTCTTCCCTGAGAAATTTTGTGAACCCTTTTGTGTTTCTACACCTGTTAGGGAGTCTATTCTAGTTGAGCGAATATATCGTGATTGTGTCATTTCTATCAATCAAAAGAACACAATGGTTGATTTAGATGAGATAGACATGGTAGATTTCGATGTCATTCTTGGTATGGACTAACTTCATGCCTGTTATGCCTCCATTGATTATAGAACTCGAGTTGTTAGGTTTCAAATTCCTAATGAGCCAGTTATAGAGTGGAGTAGTAGTTCAGCAGTGCCTAAGGGTCGCTTCATTTCGTACCTTAAGGCGAGAAAGTTAGTTTCCAAGGGGTGTGTCTATTAATTAGTCCGAGTTAATGACTCTAGTGTTGAGATACCTCATATGGAGTCAGTGTCAGTAGTAAAAGATTTTCCAAAAGTCTTTCCTGATGATCATCCCGGAGTCCCTCCTGAGAGAGAAATAGACTTCGGTATAGATATTCTTCCAGATAATTGTCATATATCTATTCCACTATATAGAATGGCACCAGTAGAGTTGAAAGAGCTAAAAGAACAATTGAAAGATCTCCTAGATAAGGTCTTTATTCGATCAAGTGTCTCACGTTGCGGCTCTCCAGTGTTATTTGTGAGAAAGAAAAATGGTTCTCTTAGGATGTGTATAGATTACCGCCAGTTGAACAAGGTTACCATCAAGAACAAGTATCCTCTTTCGAGAATTGATGACTTTTTCGATCTGCTTCAGGGTGCTTCTTATTTTTCGAAAATAGACCTCAGATCGGGCTACCATCAGTTGAAAGTAAGGGAGTGTGATATTCCCAAGACAACTTTCAGAACTTGTTATGGTCTTTATGAGTTTCTGGTCAAGTCCATTGGTTTGACCAATGCGCCTGCAACATTCATGGACCTTATGAATAGAGTTTTCAAGCCTTATATAGATGTGTTTGTTATCGTGTTCATTGATGAAATACTAATCTATTCAAGGAATGAAGAAGATCATGCTAGTCATCTCAGAATAGTTCTCCAAACTTTAAAAGATAAAGAGTTATATGCCAAGTTCTCTAAGTGTGAGTTTTGGCTTGAATCTGTGGCATTCTTATGCCACATTGTGTTTGGAGAGGGAATTAAAGTTGATACCCAGAAAATAGAGGCAGTGAATAATTGGCCTAAACCCACATCTCCAACTGATATTAGGTGTTTCTTGGGTTTCGTTGGATATTATAGAAGGTCCGTAGAGAGGTACTCGTCTATTTCATCCCCTTTGACCAAGTTGACTCAGAAAACAGTGAAGTTTCAATGGTCTGAAGCTTGTGAGAAAAGCTTTTAGGAATTGAAAAAAAAGGGTGACTACTGCCCTAGTATTGACCTTACCAGAAGGCACGCAAGGCTTTGTTGTTTATGGTGATGTGTCTAGGGTTGGTTTGGGTTGTGTGTTAATGCATAATGGCAAAATTATAGCTTATCCCTCCAGACAGTTGAAAGTTCATGAGAAGAATTATCCAATGCATGATCTAGAGTTGGTTGCCGTAGTATTTGCTTTGAAAATATGGCGCCATTATCTTTATGGTGTTCATGTGAATGTGTTCACCGATCACAAGAGTATTTAGTATGTGTTTACTCAGAAAGAGTTTAATCTCAAACAAAGGAGGTGGTTAGAATTACTCAAGGATTATGACATTAGTATTCTTTATCACCCAGGTAAAGATAATATTGTTGCTGATGCTTTAAACAGGTTGTCTATGGGTAGTATCGCTCATGTTGAGGAAGAAAAGAGAGAGTTAGCGAAAGATGTTCATAGAATTGCACGCTTGAGAGTCCGACTAATAGATTCCATATAAGGAGGAATAGTGATGATGATTGGGGCTGAATCATCCTTAGTGTCAGAAGTAAAAGAGAAGCAAGACAAAAATCCTATTTTGCTTGAATTGAAGGAAAATGTTCATAAGAAAAAAATATTGGTTTTTTAACAAGTGGGAGATGGAGTATTGAGATATCAAGGTAGGTTGTGTGTACCAAGGGTGGATGACCTCCAAGAGAGAATCATGGAGGAAGCTCATAGCTCCAGATATTACATTCATCCGGGTTCCACAAAGATGTATCGTGACTTAAGAGATGTTTATTGGTAGAGTAGTATGAAGAAAGGCATTGGAAAGTTTGTTGCTAAGTGTCTGAATTGCCAACAAGTTAAAGTAGAGCACTAAAGGCCCGATGGTATGGCTCAGAATATAGAACTTCCGGAATGGAAGTGGGAGATGATCAATATGGACTTCATCACAGGTTTAACCAAGGTCCCGCAGGCAGCATGCTTCTATTTGGGTGATTGTCGATAGAATAACAAAATCAGCCCACTTTTGGACGGTAAAGACTACCCATAGAACAGAGGATTATGCTAAGTTGTATATTCAAGAGGTAGTTAGACTACATAGGGTGCCAGTTTCGATTATTTAAGATAGAGGTGCCCAATTTACTGCACAATTTTGGAAATTATTCTAAAAAGGTTTAGGTTCAAAGGTGAACTTAAGTACTGCCTTTCACCCTCAGATAGATGGGCAAGCAGCACGTACTATTCAAACTTTAGAAGACATGTTGAGGGCCCGTGTGATTGATTACAAAGGTAATTGGGATGATCACTTACCCCTTATTGAATTTGCTTATAATAATAACTACCACTCTAGCATCCAAATGGATCTTTATGAAGCTCTTTATGGGATAAGATGTAGATCTCCTATTGGATGGTTTGAACTAAGTGAAGCAGGGTTAATAGGACTAGATTTAGTTCATCAAGCTATGGAGAAAGTGAAAGTGACTCAAGAGAGGTTGAAAACAGCGTAGAGTCGTCAGAAATCCTACACTAATGTTAGGAGAAGGGAGTTAGNNCAAAGGTAATTGGGATGATCACTTACCCCTTATTGAATTTGCTTATAACAATAACTACCACTCTAGCATCCAAATGGATCTTTATGAAGCTCTCTATGGGAGAAGATACAGATCTCCTATTGGATGGTTTGAAATTGGTGAAGCAGGGTTGATAGGACCAGATTTAGTTCATCAAGCTATGAAGAAAGTGAAAGTGATTCAAGAGAGGTTGAAAACAGCGTAGAGTCGTCAGAAATCCTACACTGCTGTTAGGAGAAGGGAGTTAGAGTTTGAAGTAGATGATTGGGTATACTTGAAAGTTTCACCCATGAATGGTGTTATGAGGTTTGGTAAGAAGGGAAGCTTAGTCCCTGGTATATTGGCCCTTACAGAATATACAAAAGGGTTGGTAATGTAGCTTATGAGTTAGAGCTACCCCAAGAGTTGGCATCAATTCATCTGGTATTTCATGTCTCCATGTTGAAGAAGTGCATGAGAGATCCTTCACTTATCATACCAACTGTAGATATTGGGATCAATGATAACTTATCTTATGAGGAGATTCATGTTTAGATTCTAGATCGTCAAGTTCGCAAGTTGAGAAATAAGAAAGTAGCATCAGTCAAAGTTCTTTGGAGGAACCAGTTTGTTGAGGAAGCTACTTGGGAAGCTGAAGAAGATATGAAGAAGAGGTATCCTCATCTCTTTGAGACCGGAGAAATTAGTACTAATTCTCTTCTTAGTACTCTTTAATTTATAAGTTGGCATGTTGTATTTGCATTGCTTGTTGGGTGGTTGAGTTGAATGTTAGATGTTACACCCTTAGCCTAGTAAGAATAATCTCATTCGAGGACGAATGTTCCCAAGGGGGAGATATTGTAATATCTCGCAAATTGAAAGAACTAGAAAGAGTTAGAATTGGAAATAGTCATTTTAGGAAAGAATGAAAAATCTGGAAATTTGTTAAGTTATGTTAATTTTGGGTTTTTGGTCAACTTCAACAACCATAACTCCTAGCTCAGAATGAGTTAGGTGTACTTCCAGATACCGTAGGAAATATCTTGGAATTATATTTCCAATGCCACCGAGTTTTCACGATTTCGAGTTCGTATGAGTGAGATATGCCCATTGGAAGTTGGGTTGTTCAAATAAGGAAAGTGTAATCCGGATTTTTGTAGGAAGTTTGGTCTTTTACTTACTCCTATCTCAGGATGATTTATGTGTGCTTTCAGATATCGTAGGAAATATCTTGGAATTATCTTTCCAACGCCGCTGAGTTTGCGTGATTCCGAGTTCATATGAGTGAGATATGCCCATTGAAAGTTGGGTTGTTCAAATAAGTAAAGTGTAATCCGGATTTTTGAAGGGTAGTTTGGTCTTTTCCTTACCAAATTACTTTGTTTCATTTTTAGGAGTTTAATTGGGGTCTAAAATGAACTTGGACAGTTTACGCTTTTGAAAACTAAGTTAGGGTTTTGAGATAAGAGAAAAGAAGAGGACAAAAGAGGAGAAGGAGCAAGAATCGTTAAATTCTTCAAGAATCGCTTGTGGATTTCGTCAAGGGGTGATCCCTACGAGGTATGTGAGACTCTCATAATGTTGGGTTTGTTCACCCACGTGCCAAGCATGTTTACTTGAGCGTGAATTCGTCCAAAAAGGGTTGAAAGTTTGATGTTTTTGATATGTGTTCATGAATTTATTTTCGTTCTTGAATTGGGCTGAGATTGAGAAGTTTTTGAGATTATTGCGTCGAATTATGGAGTTGTTTTGAGTTAGGTTCTTAGGTACATGTACTGGGTATCTGAATCTAAAGAGAATTTGGGAAAAAGAACCGAGTTTAGGCAAGTTGGGGCTAGAAAACGAAGAAGGAAAAAGTCGAGCAAATGGGTAAATTTCTCCTCGCGTCGCAGAGCGGTCACGGACCGTTCTGCCTCAAAAATTATTTTCACGACCAAATATTTAAATACATTTTCGCGTCGCGGACTAGTTTCCAGACAGTGATTTCTTGATCATTTCTGTTGTTGAACTATCTAAAAACACTCCTAAACATCATGAGATCCTTCCTATCACAAATCACAATCCTTGAATCCATAAATTCAAATTCAAGGAAAGTTAAGAGTCAACTCTAGAAGTTAAAAATTAAGTCAGGAGAAGTTCATAAAGTATTTCAAAAGTCTTTCACAAACGTTTTAACTTTGTTTTAAGACTTAAGCTTTGAGTTGAGGAAAGAGTAAGAGTACAGTTCATTTCTTTAAAGATTATACGGGAACTAAGTATTCCTAGGAGTTAAAAATATTTTCACATTTGAGCAAGAAGGGAAACACCGATTTTCAAGAGAGCTATATCAAGGCAGTGAAGTTTGTATATCAGAGATGGAATGAATAAGGATAATACAGGAATTTTCATAATATTTATTGGGTAAAATGGTATTTAACTACAGCTAATAAAGATACGTGTCTTCTATCAGGTTAAATATGCTTTTGCAACTACGCATGTGTCAATTGCATCATAAAAATGATATAGCAGTGTTCGTCCTTGAAACCGTCATTTCTAAATAAGAAGAAAAGAATTAAGTATAATAACAACAATTTGTTACTCTGATTACATAGGAGGACTAATAAAGTCCAATAAGAAAACACAAGAATAATTATATGTCCAGTTAAGCCATCAAATGATTCTCGTACTATTAATATAAAATTCTGTTTTTCACTAGAGACTTTTATAAAAGGGCATCAACAACATTAGCAACATATAATAATGAAAAAATATGCCCAATTTCATAGAGAATAGATGCTTTCTAGCCTCTTTAAAGCCCAATTTCATAATTATAAAGTATTTATGAGAAAAATGGGTCAGAGTCTTTGTTGCAACAATTATCTTTGTACTAAAAGTGCAAGTGTTGATAACAATACAAATGTGCAAATTAGTTATACAAATGATCTAAATGATCTTCCACACAGATGTTCAGAAATACTAAAAGATGCATCTATGGATGTCCATACTTACTGCAAGGACAAACTTTATGACATTCTCTATCAAGGAATAGTCTTTTCAGATGGCAAGGCCAAGGTACTTTTACACCACAAATTATCCTTATCATTAAATAATTATATAAAAATATTACTCTTTTTATTCATATTATATATGGTATTTTTAGGGTCTAAGAGGTGTTTACTAAATCAATCTTACCTATTTAATGTGATTTCTTTATTATTTAAAACCCACTTAGGTAAATTTGTGAAAATATATAAATTAATACCTTTTTTATTGTATTTTGGATTATATATAAAAGCTAAGAATATCATATATATCGTATGGAACGGAAGTAGTAATGAAATTTTGATTTTGAAGCATAATATATATATATATTATTCTCCAGATTTCATTTAGTTGTCATGATAAGATTTTCTTAAGGTGTTAATTGACTTATATATCTCTTAGTAATTCTTTAATTTTTATTTATGTGTCGGCGAAGTTGGTAATAAATAAATAATCTCTCTTCATTTTTAAAAATTTGATAAATATATTTTTAGTTTACCTGACAACTAAATGAAAGCTGGGAAAGTAATAATTTCGGAATATGTCAAATCAATAAATAACCAAATAAAAATGATAGGAGAAGGAGTTATAATTTCTATTAGTTTGTTGTGTTTTTAATAATTGGTAGATATGACGTGAGGAATTGATATAGTTTGGATAAATGCAGTATTGGGTGGATAAAGAGACAGGAAAAAATTGCTTCATGTTATTTGCAAAAAATCTCACAATTATTGACCAAATGGATCATCGTAAGTGGACATGGCAGAGATCAAAAGAGTAAGCCCTTGATCACTATTCCTATTTTTTAAAAAATATTTTTCAATTGCAAATCCTTGGTTCCTATAAATTTAATAATTATTATCATTTCCATCTTCAACTTTTAATTTGAAAAACAAAAAAGAACTATTCATTAAAATATTAAATATTAAAGGCGTCGAAATGAGAAACATATAAAACTTTATGCATATGTATATCTAAAAGAATAATGTAGTGCGTGGAGTATATATTCTCTTTTTTTACAGCTTCATAATCTTTTTCAAAAATTGTACTTTTCCTTTACTCATTACGATAATATATATGAAACTAAATAACAAGCATTTTATATTAATATTATCAAAGACTTTATCGATTCTGAATGCAGGGGCGACAGATCTCGTGACCTAAAGCAAAATCATATTAAGAGGCCCGTAAATTTATTTTATAAAGTTTATACACTAACAAGAAAAATTATTTTCTACACAATAGATTAATCATTTAAGACAAAAAATAACAATTTTCACACACACAAAAAGAAAAGGAAGAAGAGTACAAAAAATAAAGTGGTGATTATTGATGTTAAGCTTCAAAACTCAAATTTAAATTTAATTTGGCTATCATCACAAATAAGAAAAAGAAAAGAACATACATAACTTAATAGTTGAAGTTTTGAACATGGATAGTAACAAAAATATATACACCTTCTTATCAAATTTGTGATCAATTTAAATGATATAATTCATTCCATTGAGTAGCACTCATTGGTGAATATCTAATAAATTATAAAATTTTCATATAATATATTAAATTAAAACGAAAAGGAAACTTGTGCATGAATGTTTTTGTGTTCAAGCAGTTTAAGAAAAGATTGAAAAAAAAGTCATTATGTTATCAATATATATAACTTAGTTCCTATATAAAAAGGATAAAATTTAAAATTGGAAGTTAAAACAAATATATCAAATAATGAGTGAAAAGATTATGAGAATTTATGAACTTATTGGTAAAAAATACTCTCAAACAAATTATAATAAAAAATATACAAAAACAATTTTATTATATAAATTATATTAATAACAATAATTTAAATAAACTTGGGGCTTTCAAATTTTTGAGGCCTAAGGCAATGGCCTCACTGGCCAAGCCGCCCTTGTCTGAATGTAATGACATTTATTCAATTACCGCTAAATATTTTTGTGACAAAAAATATTGTTGTTAAAGAAAAATTTATTATTACTAAATGTCTCTTTTATTGAAGTGACCATTGGGCTTGTCTTGTTTCATTACATTATTGATCAATTTTACACTTAAATTGTTTAGTTCTTTTATTTATTATAGTTCAAACTTACACTTAAACAACATTTCAATGTAATCGTATAAGTGGGCTTTGAAGTAGAATCTAGATAGACTTACCCTACACCTTAACTTGTGAAGTTACGTAGAGATTGCTTCGGATAGACTTACAGTAGGTAAAAATACATTTTACAGAGACATGAGCGCTGAAATAGCAGTGATGGGAGAAGTGAAGTTACTTTCAGTTCATGGGAGCTTTAACGCGGAGTTTCTTTCACCAGACACGAAATACAAAGTTGAATTTGTGTTACGATTCAGAAAAGGGAAACATGTTTCTGGATGGAGTAAGAATCCAGTTAGAAGTGTATTAATACCACCAGGAAAGATATGGAATGAAGCTATACAAAATAAAGTTAATTTAGCAGAAAAAGGCTCTCAGAAATCATTTGTAATTTTAGCTGGGGAATTCTTCAATCCACAATTTAATTCCCATGGGGATATTCAGTTTCATCTGGATGAAAACAAGGAGTGGAAAACAGGTCTTGTTATCAAAGGTGTTAAAATTACACCCCTCATTTGAATAATTAACCTACACATTCATTAAGATAATTATGTTATATTATTATATTATGTTGGATATACTAAAAGGTCAGCCTGTGGTGTTGTAGGTGGATGTAGATAGGTGATTTTTCTTCCTAACAAGTACATTAGGAGAAACAAAGGGGGAAGAGCAAAATGATTACTTACTTTGTTTCAATTTATGTAATACCATTTTAATTACAATATGATATTGTTCAAATTTTATTATATTTATATGAAATATACATGTTTATTATGAGTTCGTTATTCAATTTCATTTTTTGACCATGATAAGGTATCTTGAAAAGCAATGGTTATAGGGATAATATCTACTTATACACAACTATTATCAAGGTTATTATATTGAGTAAAAATAACTAAGACATGTGGGCCAGTAGAATTATGACATGTGGAGAGCAGTAGAAGTTATGCATGACATAGACAGACGAAATGCTTGAGTCCTTGAATGCTTGTAGCTTGTAGACAAATAATGTTTCATTTCTTGTGATTTTGGTTTTATTTGTGAAATGACCATTTTGTCCTTTTTCGTAGTATTTTCATGCTTAGTTTGTATTTTAGGAATGATTGGTGTGGTCCCCGATGTGATCGGGTGTGTTTTTGGTGATTTGACCCCTCTTGAGTTGAGAATTCTTGATAGGATTGACCTCGGTCAATATTTTGATTTTCAAGTATCAAATGAGAATTTTGTCAGTTACATCACGTCAGGAACGTCAAGTTCGTGCTAGAAGAATGGTTGGTAAGGTTTTTGAGGCCTTGGGTTGAGAGTTGGGTGCTTAGGTGAGAAGTTGAGTTTTAAGCCTAAAAATAGGTCTGAGAGGGTAATTTTGTCAAAATGGCCTTTTTAGAGAAATTTGATGATTCCATTGAGTCTGAAATGTCGAATTTAGTGAGGTAACATGTATGGTTTGTTTTTATTGGATCCTGAATGAATCATGAGGATCTGTTCGGAGACTTTAACAAGTTAGGGAATTGATTTTGCTGATGTTGACCGTGGTCAACACACGGACAAACAATCATCTAATGGCTAAAATCAGCCCCCCTTTATTCACTTTCTTCTCCATTCTTTTCATATTGTGAGCTTGGGAGGGAGACTTTGGAAGCAATTTCTTGAGAAAAACTTGTATGGATAAGTCCCTTTATCGATTTTATATTGTTTTTGTTGAATATCATCTTCCAAAACACTTAAAATTGAAGATTCAAATATGGGTTTTGGGGTTTTATTCCCAAATTGAAAATGAGTAATTTCTTGATTTGAAGCTCGATTCTTGCTTGTTAATAATGGATTTTCCAACCACGAACTCCTCTTGACCAATCTTGATTTTAAAAAAAAAAGAAATCTAATTTTACCCTTTCAATTTCCAAAGTAATTTATGGACTATTTTACCATTGATATTCGAATCCTATCAATATGGGTATCATTGGACTCCTTTTGATGAACTTTTCTCATTCTTGATAGTTTAGGATCATTTCGGTTAGAGTGTGGTTGAGAATTTACTCCGGTAGAGATGTTCGGGAAGTTTCGGCCTTGCTATCCCTCTTCTAGATTGAAATGAGTAATTAACTTGTTCTGAAGAAGTCAACTGTGAAATGAATTGCAGTATCTGTTTTAGAGTTTGGTAAGTTTTGATCTTCATGTTTTATTTCGTATGATGTCTATTTGTGTTGCTTAGCTTGTATTGAGGGCTTGTGTGATGTCTGTATTTGATATGGGAATTCTGTGATATTTGAGCAATTTTCTGAGAGAGGGGTTGTGTGACTTATGTTTATATTTGACGTAGAAATGCCCAAGTAGGGGTTTGAGTTGATTTTTGAACCACCTTAAAAATGAACAAAAATGTTTTATAAGTGGTAAAAGGTTGGTTATAAAGGTTTCCTCCACTACCCCTATCCTTTGAGAACATGTTTCATGACTTGTTGAGTTTGGAAACTTGATTCTATTTGAAATCCTTGATGAGCTGATTATGTTCTTGTGTTATATGTGTTGTGAAGCATTCATCCTCATGCAACATATCATGGTTCATGAAAATATGAGAAAGTGAAGAAATATTATCTTTTTGAGAAAGAAAATGTGACACTGTACTTATATCATTGATCACGCTGAGGTGACAAGTTGATGAGACATTGAGATATTGAGATTGATATAAGAATTGTGAGTCCTCTATGGATCCTTGTCTAGAAGCTAGAGTCTCGACAAGCTGTATACAATAGGTTGTTTGGCAACCTTGGTACCACCACATCATTCCACCATTTCATTATCTCTTTGCATCGCATTGGTTAGTATTATTGTGTTATGTGACTTGTTTATGTGCTAATTTAAGTATTATTTGTACTTTTATGTGTTTAATTTATTTATGCCGTTCTATATAAATTGGCGGCGGCGATGCCGGAATGGAACTTTTCTGCGTGCAAATGGAAGCGTTCATAGTTTATTTCTTAAGTCTATTTAGTTTCTTATACTCAGTTGGTCCAACCTACTGAGTACATGTGAATTGTACCCACCCCCTACTTTTGTTATCCCTTTGATGCAAACCCTAGTTAAGGTGAGTCTCGTTGCAGTTGATTGGATCCAGCAGAGTTCTCTCTTTTGGAGTTGTGGTGAGATTCTGCTTTACAGATCACCATTAGTCTCCATCTCCAAAAGAGGCACAAGTACCTCCCTAGACTATGACCAAAATTCCAGAGACACACCTTAACTAAACTAAGGTCCTATTACCCCCTTAACTTATTTTTTTGTAATTGTGTACACCTTTTGTCTTACGTGGCACACTCCGTGACTCCATACAATTGAGGTGCGTGGGAGATACTTGGATGCCACGTAAGCCAAAAAGGTGCACAAAATTACAAAAAAAATAGATTGAGAGGGTAATAGGACCTTAGTTTAGTTAAGGTATGTCTCTGGGATTTCAGTCATAGTCTAGGGGGATACTTCTACCTTTTCCTACTGTTTAAAGTCTTTAACTNGAGTCTCGTTGCAGTTGATTGGATCCAGCAGAGTTCTCTCTTTTGGAGTTGTGGTGAGATTCTGCTTTACAGATCACCATTAGTCTCCATCTCCAAAAGAGGCACAAGTACCTCCCTAGACTATGACCGAAATTCCAGAGACACACCTTAACTAAACTAAGGTCCTATTACCCCCTGAACTTATTTTTTTGTAATTGTGTACGCCTTTTGTCTTACGTGGCACACTCCTTGACTCCACACAATTGAGGTGCGTGTGAGATAATTGGATGCCACGTAAGCAAAAAAGGCGCACAAAATTACAAAAAAAAAAATGGATTCAGGGGGTAATAGGACCTTAGTTTAGTTAAGGTATGTCTCTGGGATTTCGGTCATAGTCTAGGAGGATACTTCTACCTTTTCCTATTATTTAAAGTCTTTAACTTACTTTTCGAAGACTTGAGATGTAGTTCAGATTCTAGAAATATACTAGGTGCTCTTTATATTTATGCTATCAAGTTTTCAAATATTTCTTGTTATTTTTCTATTGTCTATGGTCTGACTACTCTTCGAGAGTCTCGTATGTGTGATTCTTTCGCTTATACACCATTTTGGGGTTCTTGAGGTGTGTGTCATCATGACCTTGACTTTTGGATCATGACAAGAAATCTGTGGAATTTGATCCACGCCCTTTCTGTGGCCTCTTGTTAGAATTCTTGTAGATTTTCTGAATTATGAGAACCCCAATTTATAATTTTAGAATAACATAATTGTGACGAGAAATGCTTTCTTCGGCCAATTAGATGCAAGTGACATGATGATATTTGATTGGTCAGAACATGTCACTTGTGCACATGTAACATATTTTTATTAGTCTTTCATTTCGCTGGGCATGTCATGTAATTTTGACATGTGATATGTGTCACGCCCCGAGCCTACACCCCAGACGTGGCTGGCACTCGAGAACCATTGCTGGTCCCAAGTGAACCCTTGGTCTGGCTTACCTACTCAGTAGAAGACTTAAACTTCAGAAATAACCTCAAATAAAGAAGTTATGAAAAATCTTAGAATGTCTTTAAAGAAAGCATTCAAACTAGCCAAAATGGCTACTCAAGTCTCATAGAAAAACATCTAAAATACAAAGCTAAAAGACTCATAACTAACTGTTTGACTATCTATGAAGCCTCTAAAATAACTGAGATGGATGTTGGGTCAAACCCCACAACATCCTAATGAACTGATAATAAAACTGAAAGAAATAAAAGGAGTCCTCCGGAATGCAAGGAGGCTCACCAACTGACTCTAGAGTGCTCACTGGATNATAAGACGATGTAGACCAACTGGCATCAGTATATTTAATGTACGAGTATGCGAGTTGGAATGCTAAACATATCATAGGCTTGAAAGGAATTTGAAGAACTTACCTGGCTCAACTCAACTCAACATAACTGAACTCATTTCAATATAAATAGTCTAAAACAAGTGAAATATAAAGAAAAGTTGTTTAAAACATGATGTCAACTCTGTTTATATGCAAAGATACATATAAGTCTGAGATGTATGTAAAAATACAATAAACTGTGTATATAAGTATACAATTACTATTGTGTGAGTTTCTCTAATCGACAATCATCACGTAAGAGCTATTGTGATGATACAACATTTTGCCTCACGTTGCCAGGGCCGTCCTATACCTTGCCGAGGGTATAGAACCTGAACTACTAAGTGGATCCACTAGTCTATGTTAAAGATCACTAAAGGAATCATCTAAAAAGTATGACCATTTTCTACCCATGGTGGCTACATAGTTTACGGGGGCTGTGAGTTGTTTGAACTCTCCCCCATATCTCTGCTCAATACTATTCCCAAAAATATAATATTAGCTCTTATGTTTAAAAACATACTTCTTCTGTGATTTGAGATTAGTGCTAAAAAAACATAGCTCAAAGGCTATCTTGGAAATCAAAGTTTCCCGTCTTGCTTTATTTAAAAAGCTATTACTCTTTTCTGAAAACTAGCCCGAAAGCTCTTTGGAAATCGAGGTTTCCTTTCTTGTTTAAATGTGAAAACATTTTAAAACCTTTGGGAATACATAGTCCTCATATACTTCTGAAGAAATGAACTTCAAGCTTTACTCTTTACTCTTTACTCTTTACTCTTTACTCAATTTTAACTTTAAGTCTTAAAACAAAGTTAAAAGTATTTGCAAAAGACTTCTTGAAAAAACTCTAAGAACTTCCTAGACTTGGCTCTTAACTTTCCTTGAATTTGAAGTTATGGATTCAAGGTTGTAAATCATGTTTCTAGATGATTTCTAGATGTTTAGAAGTCATTTAGAATAGTTGGAATCAATAGGAAGTGTTAATACACTTTAGAAAGGCTTAAACAGACTGAATGACAAAAACCGGGTGAAAAATGACGATCAGGGCGCATCCAGGCGCGCCGCGCCAGGCCCCAACTTTCTAGGGGATCACTTTGGCGCACTGCAGGCACACCACCCCAGCCTCCTGGTGCTATGGTGGAGCGACGCGCCTGGCCCTCCCCAGGTGCGTCTGACGAGTTTTTCAACTCGTTTTCTGATCCTAAATCGTTTATTTTTCTCAATACTTTATTAGATTCAGATACCCAACACATTTACACTAGAATCTAACTCAAAATAACTCTTAACATTGCTAAAATGTCTCAAGAAAACCCATAAATCACATGTAAGTTCAAGAATGAAAACAATTCAAGAACACAACTTAAGAACATCAAATTCTAACTCTTTTAGGACGAAAATCACTGAATTAAACATGATTAGCGCGTGAGTGAATGGACCCAATGCTATGTGATCTCATATACCTTGTAGGGATCACCCCCGACGAAATCCACAAGCTAATCTCGACGAATCTTGAACGTTCTTCTCCTTTCTTCTCTTTTCTCCTTTGTCCAAGCCCTAGAGTGAAATTCACTTTTCTAAAACTGACTAAAATCTGAATTTACCCCAATTAAACTCCTAAAAACAAATTAGAATAATTAGGTAAGGAAAAGACTAAATTACCCTTCCAAAATCCGTATTAGAAATTCCTTAATCCAACAACCCAACTTACAAAGAGCATAACTTACTCAAATGAACTCAAAATCGCACAAACTTGGCGGCATTGGAACGATTATTCCAAGAGATTTCCAACCATATCTGGGAGTACACCTAACTCATATTGAGCTAGGAGTTATGTCCATTTGAAGTTGACTAAAAGCTCAACTTTTCTTAACTTAAACAAATTTTCAGATTTCCATTCTTTCCAAAAATGACTATTTCCAATTATTTGCTTCTTCCTAGTTTCTTCAAATTGCGAGATGTTACAATATCTCCCCGTTGGGAACGTTTGTACTCGAATGAGATTAATCTTACTAGGCTAAGGGTGGTAACATCAAGTTCAAACACCCAACAAGCAAATGCAAACAAACAACATGCTCACTCAAAATTTAAAGAGTACTAAGAAGAAAATTAATACCTTGGTTTGCACTTTCTCCGGATTCGAAGAGATGTGGATATCTCTTCTTCATATCCTCCTCAGCTTCCCAAGTAACTTCCCCAACAAATTGGTTCCTCCAAAGGACTTTGACTGATACTACCTCTTTTGTTCTCAACTTGTGAACTTCGCGATCTAGAATATGAACAGGAATCTCCCCATAAGATAAGCTATCTTTGATCCCAATATTTTCAGTTGGTATTGTCACACCCCTTATTTTCCCTCACGAAATTAATTGTATGTTTTGAAAGAAAAAGTTTTTTCAATTAAAGTGACATTTTGAAAAGGGATTATTTTATTGTTCAGAGTCGCCACTTGAAGTTGAGTTTTGGTATTCCAAGTCACCTTATTTAAATCCCTAATCAAAAGGAAATTTGACTCTTTATTTTATTTGGTCTGTGAAAATAAAGATCGGGTAAGGAATTTTGTTGACCAAGGGGAAGGTATTAGGCACCCCTCGAGTCCCGTGGTTCTGGCACAGTCGCTTCATTGACTATATATGAATTAAATTAATTTTCGGATATTATATTATTAACTTAATAATAAAAGTTATTTACCTCATTATTTGATTTATTTTAAACCTATTTATATTATATTAATATATGTTCGTTAATTAAAAAACATGTATATCACATAAATTTATTCAAACATAATAAAGTAAAGTTAATAGATGGATATTTACAAATCTTGACATGTCTTGTAATTTCTTTTCTTCTCCTTTTTTTTCTTCATGTATTTGTATTTATTAATTTTTATTGTGGATAGAAAATATGTAGGTATCTAATTGCTAGGAATTAGAATTTGTGTAGGATTGAGATTTTTTGAGTTTGAGTATTTTATGATTGTATTTTTTTTTAGTTAGATTTAAAATAGAAATAAAATTTTATGTGATTTGGATTAGTTTTAGCAAGAAATTCTAAATAGATTAGGACTATTTTTAGAAAGATTTTTTCTTTTTTTTATTTCTTTTTTATTTTTTTCTTTGCACGTCTTTTTCCTTACTTTTTTTTCCTTATTTCCTTTTTTACGTTTTGGTTTTATTAATTTATATTTTTTATTAATTTTTTTTAATTCTGTCTTTTCGTTTTTTTTTTCTATTTCTTTCTACTTTATCCTTTATTTTTTATATTTTAATTCTTTTTGGACATTCTGTTTCTCTTCTTCTTCTTTTTTTATTGTTTATTTAATTTTATTGTTTTAATCATTTTTTTTACGTTTTCTGTTTCCTTTTCTTTATATTTTCCTTTTTTTTTGTTCTATGTTTTTTAACATTCTGTTTCTTTATTCTTTTCTATTCATGTTTATATTTTTTTTTATTATTATTTTTTATTTTATTTTTTTTCTTTCTCGCCTTTTTTTTTAAATTTAGTTTTCCTAATTATTCATTATTTTATTTTTTATCATAAGTCTCTAAATAATATTCATATATCCTCTTAATTATAATTTGAATTAAAGCGATACTCATCTTAACTCTTATTCTAAAGGCAAGCTATTTTTTTATCAAAATAATATATTAAAAAAAACTAAAACACATTCCACATAAATTTTCTAAATCACTGATCAATTAAACTTCAGTTTATATCCTAATCAAACAAGTCTACAAATAATTTCAACAAAATTTTCTTAAGTGAAAACTAAGCTCCAAGAAACACTAACTATTCAAAATTAAATATCACAAAACCAATTTCAATATTAATTGCATCTAAAGAGCATAAAACAATAATAAAAAAAAATGTATGGCACATCATTTATTTTTATTTTTATATTATTTTTTAGCAAGAAACATCTTCGGTTTTGTTTTCCTAAGCATTCGTAAATTCTCAAAAATAATCACAACATGCATCACAGATTGATATTACATAATAATAACATGCGATTCAAAGAACTTCATATTATTGGAATCGAGTTTTCATACAAGTATTCTATTTAAATCATGCGAGAATTTAGAGTTACCTCGCTGCGAAAATTGATACCACAAAAACAAACTGCTACTATCTACTGATTTCCAAAGTTAATAGCTAATATTAACTTTAAAGAGCCACGAATTTGAAACCTTGAGCGAAACCTCGAACGCTGACTTAATTCTCAAAAATAAAAACTTACTTTTGTTATCTTTCTCTCTGTGTTTTTTTTTTCTCCTTTGTGTGTATGTGTCTGTATTTTTATAATAGTTTTGGGTGTGAGTCTGGTGCTAATTAAAAGGAACGTGATGGAGTGGAAATAGGATTTAATTTAAAATTTAGTTGAGGATTTTAGGGTTGAGATAAAGGAAGAAAAATAAAATAAAATATTAACAAAACAAATAATAATAATAATAATAATAATAATAATAATAATAATAATAATAATAATAATAATAAAGAAATAAAGAACAAATAACACAACAAAAGTAGGAAACGTGTATTGTAAAAAAAAATTAAGAAAAGATCGTGCAAAAAGGAAAAAAAAAAAACTTAATGGGGGGAGGATTTTTAGGAAAAAATAGTTATGGAAGTTTGAAGGTAATTAGGATAAAGGGTAAGGTAATTTGAAATTTTTAGGACTCTTCTTTTTATTTTTATTTTTTTTATCTACTTTTTCATAATATATATGATTATTTTTTTTTTTTCTTTAGACTAGTTAAAAGTTGAAAGATTAAAACAAATACATTAAATTCACAAGCTTTCTTTATTAAACTTTAACCATAAATTGAGCTTATAATTTGTTGTAATTTTCAGTTTATTTTAAATATAACCCTACTGAAATAATAATATTTAAGTATTAAAATTGGGTGTAAAATCTTTATGTTTTGGTCAAAAATTAGGTGTTCACAGTATGCCCCTCTTTGCTTGGAAAAACATGAAGAGTTTTCATGCAAAGACGTGAATAATATGACTAATTTTTTACTGAGACATTGATCCAAAAATGTGAAAATAAATAAAAGAGAAGAGGTTTGACCACGCCCTAACTTTAGACAAACTACCTATCCTAAGTTAATGATAAGGAATCAGGTGTAGTTAATATATAGGAAGGGACGGCAGAATAATTTTAGGTAGTCGAGTGAGGTTTTGTCAAGGTTCCGATTCGTAGCTCCAGCTGTTACATTAAAAGGAAAAATACAATAGGAGAGAAAGGAAAGATACAAGATCATATCAACTCCACTAGTATTGAGTCTTCATTTTGAATCTTCGGTTATCGCTTCACCCTCTTTGGGTAGGTACATCGATTCCGAACTTTGATCTTGATATTTGAATTTAAGATCGGAAACTTATGATTTGACTTGAGTCGTTGACGCTCTTCCGCATGATATTCTTGAATGCTTGTTTTCTTGAGAAGATGATTCATGATATGTTGAGTTGTTACATGGGTTGAAAGAGACTGTAAATGTCATTGACATCTGATATTCTTCGTTTCTCTAATCAAAATGAGGATTTTATTCTTGAACTTCAAATTAGTATACTATGTAGAACCCTGAACGTCATAAAACAAAACAAACAAACGAAACAAAATTTTCTGCCCCAGTATGCACTAGGAAAATTTTGTGAGTTATTGATGAAAGCTATAAAAGTTTGTACTAGGCATAATAATAATATACTTTTATAAAATAAAATAAAGAGATATTTGTGCCCAATATAACCGGAGGTTATTACGCCCTATGAAGTCATAAAAAATAAGATAGGGGTTATTGTGCCCTATACGCAACCAGAGATTATTAAGCCCTGTAAAGACATGAAAAAATAAGATAGGGGCTATTATTCCCTATATGCCACCTGGGGTTATTGTGCCCTGTGAAGACATGAAAAATAAAATAGGGGTTATTGTGCCCCAAAATGCAACCAGGGGTTATTGTGTCCTGTGAAGACATGAAAAATAAAATAGGGATTATTGTGCCCCAAATGCAACCAGGGGTTATTGTGCCATGTGAAGACATGAAAAATAGGGGTTATTGTGCCCTATATGCAACCAGGGGTTCTTGTACCTTGTGAAGACATGCAAAAAAATAAAATAGGGGTTATTGTGCCCTATATGCAACCAGGAGTTATTGTGCCATGTGAAGACATGAAAATTAGAGGTTATTGTGCCCTATATGCAACCATGGATTAGTGTACCTTGTAAAGACATTAAAAAATAAAATAGGGGTTATTGTGCCCTATATGCAACCAGGGGTTATTGTACCCTGTAAAGACATGAAAAAATAAAATAGGGGTTATTGTGCCCTATATGCAACCAGGGGTTATTGTACCATGTGAAGACATGAAAAAATAAAATAGGGGTTATAGATATATGTATTTTTTTTTTACTTATATTATTATTATTATTATTATTATATTTAAGATCATTTATTTTATTTCATTTTTATTTTTGTACATTTTTCAAACATAAAAGAAACAAACAAAAAATAAAAATAAAAATAAAAATGCCCCAAATTTTATTAAGAAAAATAATCCTTTTTATTGTTATTATTATTATTGTGGTGCATATTGCAGGAGAGACAGGGATTCAAGAACTTACCGTCGTGGCGTTTGGCTCTCGCGAATTACTTGCACAATTTTTCTTTGTACCTATTTTGAAACAAAAAATATTTTGTTAGCTTTTCTAAATGGTGGTTGGTTTGTGACTCTGAATATCTTGTGGAGTTTGACTTTGAATCTGTCTTGGTTGAAAGAATCATCTTATTGACGATTGCGCGAATAGCTTGAAGACGCTTTAGAGACAGTCCTTATTTTCCCTTGAAACACTTCTTATGAACATTTTGACCCATTTCCATTTTGTGCACATTGTGGGGTTCATCCTCGCCAAAGCAACTTTCTTGCTTTACCGATTTTCACACGATATCGATTTTTTGATATATATATTTTTTTCGATTGGTTCACAGCCCTAGTCAATGTTGTGCATGCCCCCAACATTTAACTGGAAATACCGTAGTCAATTCCGCTACTTTAATTTGATTTTCTCACTTGACGCGAGTTTATGCCGAATGAGACTCAAAGAATACCGAACACAAGTACAAATGACACAAATTAAAGGGTTATGAAAGAAAAGTTATGTCTTTAGAAGGAGGAAATAAGTAAATGTTTAAAAGGAATGAAAAGAATCTTATCTGAAAGTACGTGACCACTTTAATGAATCATGACATGCATTTGGACCGAACGTTTAATCCTTCTAAGTTGTCCGAATCTCATGAAACAATGTTGTACCTTTCAGTCTATAGCCTGACTTCTATCTTGATTGTGTGCTCATGCCAAGACGGAATGTCATCATTTGATCAATGGTGCCCTTCATGGTTTTCCATCAATATGACATTCTTATCTTTTTCTCTCAACTTACTATTGTCTTATGGTGCCCGTGAGGGTTTTCACTCATAAGACTCTAATTTTATTTATTTTTTTTATTTTATTTTTGTTGTAACACACCGTAGGTCATAATGCTATGTCTCAGCCCTTGGAGAATTGAAGAACATGATTATTGTTTTATTCAGTGATTAGACCGAACCCCAATGAAGGGCTGCCTACGTATCCTCTTAGGAATCAGGTCGAACGTAGTTCAATGAAACTTTTTTTTTTGCACCAGACAAGTGGTGTTTGAAATAAAGGAGGATACATTTTTATCCTCTCATCTTGAGAATGTCAATCACGAGAGTGTCATAACAAAAAGTGTTAAACGTAGTATCTTTTGATCGAATATGCGTTAGCAATTGTGTCGATCGCCTTTTCCTCCATATCTGCCAGTTGCAAAGCTCCTTTTGATAGCACTTGTTTAATAACATAAGGGTCTTGCCAATTTGGGGCAAACTTTCCTTTGGCCTCGTCTTGATGGGGAAGGATGCGTTTCACAACAAGTTGACCGACTTCAAAATTTCTTGGGCGTACCTTCTTGTTATAAGCTCGAGCCATCCTCTGCTGATATAATTGACCAAAGCAAATTGATGTCAACCGGTTTTCGTTTATCAGTGCTAATTGTTCTAACCTTGATTTAACCCATTCCGTGTCCTCAATTTCTTCTTCGACAATGATTCGAAGAGAAGGGATTTCAACTTCTGCGGGTATGACAACCTCAGTTCCGTAAACCAATAAGTAAGGAGTTGCACCAACTGACGTACAAATAGTCGTGCGGTATCCCAAGAGAGCAAAGGGTAGTTTTTCATGCCACTGTCTAGATCCTTGCACCATTCTCCTAACAATCTTCTTGATGTTTGTATTTGCCGCTTCAACAGCCCCATTTGCTTTGGGTCGATAAGGGGTTGAATGACGATGAACAATTTTAAATTTCTCACAAACTTCCTTCATCAGGTGGCTGTTGAGATTCGCTGCATTGTTTGTAGTAATGATTTTTGGTATGCCGAAACGACATATGATGTTCGAATGAACAAAGTCCACCACTGCTTTCTTAGTGACTAATTTGAATGTGACATCTTCCACCCATTTCGTAAAGAAGTCGATGGCAACTAAAATAAACCGATGCCCATTAGATGCTTTCGGCTCAATCGGCCCAATAACGTCCATTCCCCAATCCACAAAAGGCCACAGAGCAGACATAGGGTGCAACTCTAAAGGGGGTGAGTGAATCAAGTCGCTATGAATCTGGCACTGATGGCACCTGCGTACAAATCGGAAGCAATCTCGTTCCATTGTCAACCAATAGTACCCTGCCCGGATAATCTTTTTTGTTAGAATATAACCATTCATGTGAGGGCAACAAACCCCTGAATGCACCTCATTCATAATTGTTTCTGCTTCTTGAATATTCACACATAAGATATCGCCACTCAAGAAGAACCCATTGGCGAGTCACCTAATAGCTCTTTTTTTATCTCTATCAGCATGTATTGGATATTCTTTAGCTTTTAGAAACCGTTTAATATCGTGATACCAGGGCTCACCGTCTGGTTGTACTTCAATTATATTGCAATAACCATGTTGATCCCTAACTTGGATTTCCAACGGGTCAATATAGGTATTACCTGGGTATGGAAGCATCGAGGCTAGGGTGGCCAAAGCATCAGCTAACTCATTGTGAAACCTGGGAATGTACCTGAATTCAATGGACTTGAACCTTTTGATGAGGTTTTCTAAACATTGTTTGTACGACATGAGTTTAATGTCTCGAGTCTCCCATTCGCCTTGAGCTTTTCGAATGAGCAAATCGGAATCCCCCAAAACCACCCACTCTTGCACATCTAGATTTATTGCCATATTCAAACCCATAATGCAAGCTTCATATTCTGTTGTATTTTTGGTAGAAAAGAATCGAAGTCGTGCTGTGGCAGGATAATGACATTCGTTTGGTGAGATAAGAACTGCCCCAATTCCTACTCCATTTTTGTTGACAGCCCCATCAAAATATAATTTCCACACATGACCATCATTAGGAATTTCTTCCTCAATAGAGTTGATTTCTTCATTAGGGAAGTATGTCCTTAGGGGCTCGTATTCGTCATCGATCGGATTCTCTGCCAAATGATCGGCCAACGCTTGTGCTTTCATGATGGTGCGAGTGACATAAATAATATCAAATTTCGTAAGCAAAATCTGCCATTTTGCCAACCTACCTGTTGGCATGGATTTTTGAAAAATATATTTCAAAGGATCCATTCAAGATATAAGATAGGTCGTGTAGGACAAACGATAGTGTTTCAATTTTTGGGAAACCTAAGTCAAAGCGCAACAAGTCTTTTCTAACAGAGTGTACTTTGCCTCATAGTTTGTGAACTTTTTGCTCAAATAATAAATGGCTTGTTCCTTTTTTCCCGTAATGTCATGTTGTCCTAAAACGCAACCAAATGAATTATCCATCACTGAAAGATATAAGAATAACGGCCTACCAGGTTCTGGTGGGACCAATACCGGAGGGTTTGCTAAATATTCCTTAATTTTGTCAAAAGCCTCCTGACACTCACTTGTCCATTTGATAACAGCGTCCTTTTTCAACAACTTGAATATCGGCTCACATGTGACGGTGAGTTGAGCAATGAACCTGCTGATATAGTTTAACCTTCCCAGAAAACTCATGACTTCAGTTTTGGTTTTTGGAGGTGGCAATTCTCGAATGGACTTTATCTTAGAGGGGTCTAATTCAATGCCTCTTTGACTAACTATAAAACCCAAAAGTTTGCCAGATGGCACTCTAAATGCACATTTAGCTGGATTAAGCTTGAGGTTGTACTTTCTCAATCTTTCGAAGAATTTTCTTAGATCACGCACATGGTCGACTTGTGTTCTAGATTTAATGATGACATCATCGACTTATACCTCAACTTCTTTATGCATCATGTCATGGAATATGGTAGTCATAGCTCTCATGTAGGTTGCTCCCGCATTCTTCAGACCAAATGGCATGACTCTATAACAATATGTATCCCATGGGGTGGTGAAAGCAGTTTTTTCTGCATCTTTTCCATCCATGAGAATTTGGTGATACGCGGTGTAACAGTCCGCAAAAGATTGAATCTCGTGTTTGACACAATTATTAACCAGGATGTGAATGTTGGGTAATGGAAAATTGTCCTTTGGACTTGCTTTGTTTAGATCTCTGTAATCAACGCAAACTCTGATCTTTCCATCTTTCTTTGGCACTGGCACAACATTACCCAACCAGGTAGTGTATTGGACAACTCTGATCACATTTGCAGTCAGTTGCTTCACGATTTCCTCTTTAATTTTATCGCTCATGTCTGTCTTAAACTTTCTCTGCTTTTGCTGGACAGGTGGAAAATCAAGATGTATTGGAAGTTTGTGAACTACTAAATCAGCACCTAAACCCGGCATGTCATCATAGGACCAAGCGAAGACATCTTTGTATTCAAATAAAACTTGAATTATGTCGTCTCGAATGTTCTGATCAACATGAATACTTATCTTTATTTCTCTCACTTCTTTAGGAATTCCTAAATTAACCGCCTCAGTTTCACTTAAATTAGGTTTAGGCTTATTTTCAAATTGATCCAATCCTTTTTTTATTTCTTCGTAAGCTTCATCTTCATCATATTCGTCAGACTTAGGATTCATTGTTTCGAGATCAGATAACTTTTTAGGATCTAACTGTAAACTCCGCATGCATGTCATATTATTAAAGTCGACATTAACGTAACTGAAATGAAAAATAAGAGGACATATATTAGAAAGGGTAAGAACAGAGAAAATGATTGAATATGATTGTGAAACTAGAACTTCATTGCGTTAAATGGAAAATGATAGAAGGGTTAACACCAAAGTGAGACAACTAGAAGGTTTGAATTGCAACCCTGAGAATAATCCAAATAAATAAATTAAAAGCAGCAAAATACACTACCAAGACTCCTTCCTTGTAGGGAGAGGAGTGGCTTCCCAGTTGTTGAGCTGGACATTCGGGCCGACGAACTGCACATCCATATGACTAGTGCCTTCACCCATCTGAGTCATGTTTACATCATAAAACATTTCCTTGATACCCTGACACATTTCATCCACATCATTCTGGAGAGGGAAGTCTGGACTCAGTTCACCTTGAAATTTAACGAAAGATTGAGCAATATGAGGCTTCAACAAATTCCAAACATTTCTTTTACGATCTTTTGCCCATTTTCTATCAAATCTAGTTGGATTGGAGCCCAAACCGAATGTCTCTTGATTACCCATTGGACTGATGGGATCCATAATTCCTTACAAAGATAGCCCTAGTCCCTTTCCAGGTTCATAGCCGTTCTATACCATCTGGGACACCACCATGACTGAAGTAGATGATAGATGAGGTTGTGGTATAGGCTTCCCTACCGAAAACTGATTGACTATTATAATCTCAAAAGCCTGATAGTTGAGGGATTTACAAACTATTTTGGCCTCAATGCATGGTATTGAAGGATCTCGGGTGATTGGGAGATCATCTTCACCATGGACAATGATTTCCAGTTTATCATGCTCAAACTTGACCACTTGGTGCAGGGTAGACGACACAACTCTAGCTAGGTGGATCCATGGCCTACCCAAAAGTAGATTGTAAGAAGTGTCCATGTCTATTACTTGGAAAGTGATTCCGAACTCCACTGGTCCAATTATAACAGTTAAGTATATTTCACTAAGAGTGTCCCGTTTTGCGCCATCAAATGCACGCACACAGACATTGTTAGTACGAATTATATTCGTGTTGATTTTCAACTTTTGTAGAGTAGAAAGAGGGCATATGTCTACACCCGATCCTTCATCGACCATGACCCTCTTCACATAGTGTTCTTCACATTTCACGATTAAATGTAGCGCCTTATTATGCCCAGATCCTTCAAAAGGCAATTCATCATCAGTGAAAGTGATTCTATTTACCTCAAATATTCGGTTGGCCATCTTTTCCAAGTGACCCACCGTGATACTTTCTGAGATATGTGCCTCATTCAAGATTTTTGTCAAATTTTCACGATGCTCTTTAGAATGTATGAGTAATGACAACAAGGATATCTGAGCGGGTGTTTTCCTCAACTGATCAATAACGGAACAATCTTGAGCTTTTATCTTTTTTAGGAACTCTTCAGCCTCCTCCTCAGTGACAGGTTTTTTAATCGGCAACTGATTTTCTTTGGCTTGTTTGTCTCTTCTTAATTCTTCTAGAGCATAACACCTCCCGAACGAGTTAATCCTCTTGTTTCATTTGTTTCTTCACTAATCTCTTTTCACTTGTGGGTAACAACGACTTTGTTGTAGTTCCATGGAACGGTCTTGGTGTTTGTCATCAAAAGTTGTGTTGCAATTTGTATCACAACTGGCTCTTTCACACTTTCTTGATTTTGACCAAATGTTTGAAGCTTACCAGGAATGTATAATTTTGGTCCATTCAACGATACTTCTCTTTTTTTTACAGCTCCAGGGACATACAACACTAGTTTTCTCGAGTCTCCAAAATTCGAACTTGCACCATTCACAATTATCGGTGCCTTTTGTATGGGTTCTAAAACCATACTCGACTCTTCTTTTGAATCCCTACTTTACATTTTTGTTCTACATGTTTGCTCACAATCTTCATAAATGTCTACAATCCCCACAACATGTTCCTTATTGTGAGCAGGGATTGGGTTATTGCGTATCTCAATTACCTTATCCTCAATTAACTTCTCAATGACTCTTTTTAGAGTCCAATAATTCTCTGTGCTATGACCTGGAGTGTTAGCGTGATACTCACATATAACAGTTGGATCAAAGCCTCTTGCATTCAGATTGACAAAATAGGGATTGACAGGTTCAACCAATCTCAATTGTACTAATTTCTGCAACAAACTCGTATATGACTCTCCAATTGGGGTAAAGTTTGCTTTCCGACCTTGTTCTCTTGTATAATCCATCCGAGGACGTTGATTATAGGGTGCCTGAAAATTTTGTTGTTGGGGGCGAGAACCTTGTGGGGCAAGTGCCCGTCATTGTTGGCACTGAGGAGGTCGGACATATGCTTAAGTGTTGAGAACTGCGTATTGGGATGGATAATAATGTTGAAGAGAATTAGATTGTTCTTGTTGGACTTGAACATAAGGGTGGTTCATGCCCATTTGAACACCTCTCGATCCAGATGTCATCATGGACCCTTCCTCCTTCTTTTTTCGATTTACAAAATTACCTAACCCACTTTGTATTGCTTGCATGGTAGCTCTAATGGTTGTCTGGCTTACAATTTTACCCGATTTTATGTCATTCTCTACCATTTATCCAATCTTAATTGCTTCGGCGAAAGGCTTTCCCATTGCAGCGAGAAGGTAATGAAAGTAGTCAGGTTCTTGTGCCTGGAGAAAAACATCAATCAATTCATAGTCTTTCATCGGCGGTTCTACTCTAGCCGCCTTCTCCCTCCATCTTATGGCATATTCCCTAAAGCTTTCAGATGATTTTTTCTTCATATTAGCTAAGGAATTGTGATCCGGAACGATATTGATATTGTATTGGAATTGTTGGACAAAATATTGCGCCATGTCATCCCAAACATGCCATCGAGAAATATCTTGATGGATAAACCATTCTGAGGCTACACCCGTTAGACTTTCTCTAAAGTTAGCCATAAGAAGTTCTTATTTTCCTTCGGCTCCCTTTAGTTGATTACAAAATCTTTTCAAATGAGCCACTGGGTTGCCATGACCATTATACTTATCAAACTTTGGAGTTTTGAACCCTATAGGCAAGTGAACATCTGGAAACATGCATAAGTCCTTGAACGAGACACTTTTGTGTCCTCCCAGCCCTTACATATTCCTTATGTTTTGCTCCAAACTCCTCATTTTTCTTGCAATTTCTTCATGTTCCTCGTCCTTAATGATTTTTTCAACCTTGATGGGGGAACTATATTGATGAGTGTGGTGGTAAGAATCCAGAATTTTGAAAGTCAATTTAGGGGCCTGACCTTGGCCGTATTGATCTTTGGGTATAGGATCATCATTGGATTTTTGTACTAGTGTTGGTGGAGGAATTGCATTAGTTTGCACATTTGGCATGAAGAGTGGATTGTTCATCATGGGTGGATTCAACGGGTGTACCGAGGAAGTTCCAGCAGTATTAGATGTGTTAACGTAGGGTCCAAATCCAGGTGGATAAACTGGGTCACTTGTTGAGACTTGAATGGAGAATGACATATTCACATTCAGGTATTCCTGAATTAAAGATGGGGAGCCTGCCCATTCATCCAAGCTTCATACATTTCGGCCATTTGTTGTCTCAACATTTTGACCTCTTCTATAGATACTGACTCTTGTGCAACCATTTGATTTTGGACTTCGTCATTTCCCGATTCTGTTCCGTCTTTGCGTGTCATTTTTGCTTTCCCTTTTGATCTTGTGTTATATTGATGAGATGCCAGCTTTCTTTACAAACCAACCACCTTTAAACTCTTTTCTCTTATATATAAAAACAAATGTGTTAGGATTCAATACTTTGCAATATTAATCACACGTTCTATGTTATGCACCTAAATTATTCCTATTTCTACAATGAGTTTTGGAGGACTTTTATGTTTCATCCCGGCTTTGGACGACTTGCTTATGTCTTTTAGTCCCATACTTTACTCATCTGAATATTTTGAACGCATTTTGATCGAACCTGTTGAAGGTTGCCTACGTATCATGTTGAACATGAATCAGATCATTACGTAGTTCTTGAAGAAGAATTATTAAAAAAAAACACGACATTTATTTATCTTAACATGAAGACATCATTCAAATCAAAATGTTCTTAAAATAAATGACCAAAACATCAAAGTACTTAAAGATTGAAACAAACTTCGACAAAAATGAAAATAAAAGAAATAATAATAAAAAAAATCCTTCTCTAATATTTCTCGATTATTAATTGCCCCCTAGGCTAGAGTAAACCTTGAACAAAGCTTTTGGCAGATGTGGGGCCAGTGCACATGCATGTCGACTCAGGCTCTCATCACTCCGATGTAGATAACCACCATAAACATCAATCAAGCTCTCTGTCAATTGAAGCACTTGTCCTTTGGCCTCCTCCATATTCTCGTGACAATTCTGCAACCATTCTTGAGTAGTACCAACCGTGTGGGTCAAATCCTCTTCATGTGCCTGAAGCTCTTTGATTTGATTATGAAGTTCTTCTCGCTCCCTCATCCATTAGTTTCTCTCGATCGCGACTTCTGCTTGATACGATGTGAAACGCTTTGGTATGTCTGTTTCTCGTCCCATCGAAGCTTTTAACTGATTTTGTAGTCTAGCATGTGTGTGCATTAAGAGTGTCTTTTCTTTTTTATACTCCTCCTCTTGTTGCTCCATAGCGCCTGCGACAATGCTCAAATCCTCATGTAAGGTTCGAATGGTGGATTGATGTTCCTTTTGAGCCCTTTTCTGAATCAACCTAACTGTCTCTTTGAATATTGCATCATGTTGAGCTAACTCTTCTCTAGAATTCTTTAGATCATTACTGAGGATATCCAGAGTAGACCTGTAATTTCTTTCCACCTCGAGCCGAGCTTGCTTGATTCTGACTTCAATTTCGTTTTCTTGATCTCTAAGTTCTCGTGTTGATCCTTCGGGCATTACTTTGAGGGGGGCTTGATCAAAGAACCAATGGAGGTATGAGGGGTCTACTTCTCCTTCAACACGATCGTCTACCATAGCTTTCGAGCTTAAAGTTCGACTACCACCCCAAATCTTTTGAGCTTCTGATTCTCGATCTCGATCTCGATCTTGATCTTCAGACGACACCTCCCATACGAAACTCTGTGTATCATCGGCCCTAGGTAAGATTTATCTTTGTCCTAGTTGGCGTAGCAACCGAAGGGGTATGTATGGTTGGAATTCTCGAAGGCCTGTTAGAACAAAGAATGGACGATATGAAGACATAACAATTACCTCACTCGCAGGGAACTAATGATAGTTCCATGTAATATCAGACGTAGTTAATTTAAGAAGATAATGTCTCCACGCTTTGACACTTTTTGGCAATTTGTCTACTAATTCCTTCATCCTGTCTAGGTGGCTCAATATATAATTCATCCATTCAGATTTGAAATTTGATGCAAAACGATGGCGATACAAGTGCTCCAAAAACCACATTTGCTATAGAATGCTACAACCTTCAAAAAAGTCTTCCCCTTCCCTACATTTAGTCAAAGCATGATAAATGTCAGCCAACATCATTGGGAAGATAGTGGATTTCTTTTTCTTCATCATAACGACTATTCCCGACAGACGAATATTGATTTTTTTATCTCTCCTTGGAAAAACCATGGTTCCCAAAAAAGCCACCATGAATGCTTTTTGTTTATGCTTTTCCCAAGTAGGGAGGTGTTGCCCATTTTTAAGTTGATTCCCGTAGTCTGAAAATCCTTCTTTCTTTCCATAACTTGAGTATAGAAATTCCAAGGAAACCAATCCATTATCGAAACACTCCTAATGAGGATAGATTATGTGCATTTGTTCTAAAAATTTGTTCTCGCTGACGCTTCTTGGGGCTATGAGTGTTTTGCTTCGGAGATCCTTGCCTAACCTTGTGAAACCACCCAACTATTCTAATGTAGGCGTCAACTCAAAATCGCTAAAGGGAAACACATTGCTTGTAGAATTCCAAAACGGGATCAAAGCCTCGATCAAATCTCTATCAGGACTAAATTTCATGATATCTGTGAGGAAACCAAGATGTTTGAATATCTCAATTCGCCTAAACTCATGCATATCGTTCCACCAAGCCATGAGTAATGGTGGGGTTTTATTCGTGATGATGAACTTTGGGGGATCATTGACCATTTCGACTGCTTCATCCCTTGGTCTTTTATCACATCTCATAGATCTCATGATTACCTAGTTAGGAAAAGAAACTCGCGATTTAAAACCAAATTTAACTTATGAAATTTTGATCATTCGAAATCATTTGTCGGAGTAGTTAAAAAAATAAATAAATATGAAACATGACTCAGAATGCCTAAAGTGGTCATTCTTTTGAAAACGACTTTTGTTGACCTTCCTTAGGGGAAGCTTAGGTTGTTTTCGGAGAGAATGACCGGATAAAGAGATAATTTTGACAACTGGATCATGAAGAAGTGAAAGAAAAAGAAAGAAAAAGAAGGTGGACATGCACTATTTGAAACAAATTTGAAGACACACTTATATATATAATAATAATTTTTTTTATGTGTACATGCACTATTATTTTATTTTATTTTGTAAAAAATTGATGTTTTGATAAAAGCGAGCAAACAATTGAGGGTTTTATATATATATATATATATATATATATATATATATATATATATATATATTATTTTCAATTTGTTTATCTCGAATCATTTGGTGAAAGTGGGTAAAAATAGACATTTCTTCTTTTAGTCAATTATCTAAAGCCGGTCAACATTTATTATAGTCTTTCACATGATGCAACAAGTAGCACTAAAATGTACATGATGGTCTCAAGAAAAGGTACCTGTCTTAGACAGACCCGGCCCCATGCCGAGTCTTGCTAAGTTAAATGCACATAATGCAGATAAAGCGGAACCTAGTAAGGATATCATGTCTGAAGGTTTCAGTTCTACTAAGGTTGAACTTGTGGGGAAAGGTATCTAGACTGACTGTAAAACGAGCGGACAACTCGAGCTAGAGAGTAGCAACGTACCGGTAGCAGCGCTTTCCGGCTTTGTGCATGGGTGCTCCCCATTCCAAACATGTGTGCCTAAAAATCCTTCACCATGGACCGAAGATCCACTGGCTATGTTGACAGAAGTGGGGTGCGCAGTCGCAATTCCCATAATTGTATTATAAAAGACTCAGAGGGGTGTGCGAGAGAAGACAGTTATAATGCAATCCAAATAATATTAAAATAGTAAAAAAGTAAACAATTAGCACAGTCAGCCAACAAATACAATATCCAAAACATAAATGAAGAAATAAATAAATAAAGTCATACACAAGTCAATATTTACAAGCTCGAATTCTGGTGCTAATTGATCTATGACTGGGCGGACCACCGCCAGGTCAGTGATCCTGATACCGTTATTATTATTATTATTATATTTATTATTATTATTATAATAATAATAATAATAATTATTATTATTATTATAAGATCACCAACCTGGCGGTGGTCCGCCCAGTCATAGATCAAGCAAGTCAATATCCTTAGAGGTAGTCCAACTACATAAGAATCGAAATACACAAGAATTTTAACATAGTTTCTCAGACTGCATGGTTTAATTATTTTACCCAAGCAAAGGACCTGTCAAGAAGATAATACATACTTTTATTGAGTCCATGTGTCTGATAGTTCTAACAGGGTATCAAGCGCCCTACTTATCAAACTCAATTTCGGGCTAAAAACCACGGCTCATCAGACGGAGTCATAAAGACAAAGCCAATAAAAGTAGTACTAGATCTGACTGTACCTCAATCTCAGAACCAAGTTGAGAAGCCATACTAAAATTCTTCTATATTTAAATAAAGCTTAGATCCGTTCATGGTCTATATAAAAGAGAAGTTAGTTATCCGGCATAGATATAAATTTTTTAGCCGGACATAGTCACAACTTCCAGATCGGGATATAAAAAGATTTATAAATAAAAGTAGAGAATTAAATTACCTTGTATCAACAACTTTATTTACTTCCGGCGAACCTCCGGCAAACCGAGAGCTTTACAAACTAAGAGAAATAAACAACTTAAAAAAAAAACTTTTGAAGAGAGAATGTTTTTCCCGACTTATTGTTATTATTATTGTTATTGTTATTGTTATTGTTATTGTTACTGATATTGATATTGATATATATTAAGCAGATTATTAACTTGTGTCACCACAGGTTAAAAATTCTACATGCTATTGGTGTACAACTAATCCTTCTATTATTGGTTTTTCATTACGTCTCTTCGTCTATTTCTATTTGTTCAATTTATTAATTAAAAATAGATATTTGTTTTTACTTGTCTAGTTTATTAAACTAAAAGTTAATTTATTATTTTATACTTATGTTAATTATTGATTCGTTTCTAATTATTTCTTAGTGAGTTAGATGGCTTATATATAATTTAATAATTTAATAATTAGATGTTTTANTAGCTCAAAGGCTATCTTGGAAAGCAAAGTTTCCCGTCTTGCTTTATTTAGAAAGCTATTACTCTTTTCTGAAAACTAGCCCGAAAGCTCTTTGGAAATCGAGGTTTCCTTTCTTGTTTAAATGTGAAAACATTTTAAAACCTTTGGGAATACATAGTCCCCATATACTTCTGAAGAAATGAACTTTAAGCTTTACTCTTTACTCTTTACTCAACTTTAACTTTAAGTCTTAAAACAAAGTTAAAAGCATTTTTAAAAGACTTCTTGAAAAGACTCTACGAACTTCCTAGAATTGGCTCTTAACTTTCCTTGAATTTGAAGTTATGGATTCAAGGTTGTAAATCATGTTTCTAGATGATTTCAAGATGTTTAGAAGTCATTTAGAGTAGTTGGAATCAATAGGAAGTGTTAATACACTTTAGAAAGGCTTAAACAGACTGAATGACAAAAACTGGGTGAAAAACGACGATCCGGGTGCATCCAGGGCGCGCGGCGCCAGGCCCCAACTTTCTAGGGGATCACTTTGGGCGCACTGCAGGCACACCGCCCCAGCCTCCTGGTGCTATGGTGGAGCGACGCGCCTGGCCCTCCCCAGGTATGTCTGACGAGTTTTTCAACTCGTTTTCTGATCCTGAATCGTTTTAAATCGACTATTTTTCTCAATAGTTTCTTAGATTCAGATACCCAACACATGTACACTAGAATATGACTCGAAATAACTCTTAACATAGCTAAAACGTCTCGAGAAAACCCATAAACCACATGTAAGTTTAAGAATGAAAACAATTAAAGAACACAACTCAACAACATCAAATTCTAACTCTTTTAGGATGAAAATCATTGAATTAAACATGATTAGCGCGTGAGTGAATGGACCCAACGCTATGTGATCTCATATACCTTATAGGGATCACCCCCGACGAAATCCACAAGCTAATCTCGACGAATATTGAACGAATCTTGAACGTTCTTCTCCTTTCTTCTCTTTTCTCCTTTGTCCAAGCCCTAGAGTGAAATTCACTTTTCTAAAATTGACTAAAATCTGAATTTACCCCAATTAAACTCCTAAAAATGAATTAGAATAATTAGGTAAGGAAAAGACTAAATTACCCTTCCAAAATTCGGATTAGAAATTCCTTAATCCAACAACCCAACTTACAAAGAGCATAACTTACTCAAATGAACTCAAAATCGCACAAACTTGGCGGCATTGGAACGATTATTCCAAGAGATTTCCAACCATATCTGGGAGTACACCTAACTCATATTGAGCTAGGAGTTATGTCCATTTGAAGTTGACCAAAAACTCAACTTTTCTTAACTTAAACAAATTTCCAGATTTCCATTCTTTCCAAAAATGACTATTTCCAATTATTTGCTTCTTCCTAGTTTCTTCGAATTGCGAGATATTACAATATCTCCCCCTTGGGAACATTTGTACTCGAATGAGATTAATCTTACTAGGTTAAGGGTGGTAACATCAAGTTCAAACACCCAACAAGCAAATGAAAACAAACAACATGCTCACTCAAAATTTAAAGAGTACTAAGAAGAAAATTAGTACCTTGGTTTACACTTTCTCCGGATTCGAAGAGATGTGGATATCTCTTCTTCATATCCTCATCAGCTTTCCAAGTAGCTTCCTCAACAAATTGGTTCCCCCAAAGGACTTTGACTGATACTACCTCTTTTGTTCTCAACTTGCGAACTTCGCGATCTAGAATCTGAACATGAATCTCCCCATAAAATAAGCTATCTTTGATCCCAATATTTTCAGTTGGTATGATCAATGAAGAATCCCCCATGCACTTCTTCAACATAGTGATGTGAAACACCTGATGAACCGCGGCTAACTCTTGTGATAGCTCTAACTCATAAGCTACATTGCCGATCCTCTTGGATATTCGATAAGGTCCAATATACCGAGGACTAATTTTCCCCTTCTTACCGAACCTCATAACACCCTTCATGGGTGAAACTTTTAGAGATAACCAATCATCTATTTCAAACTCTAATGCCCTTCTCCTAGCATCAGTGTAGGATTTCTGACGACTCTGTGCCGTTTTCAACCTCTGTTGAATCACTTCCACCTTCTCCATAGCTTGATGAACTAAATCTGGTCCTATCAACCCTACTTCACCAACTTCAAACCATCCAATAGGAGATCTACATCTTCCCCCATAAAGAGCTTCACAAGGAGCCATTTGAATGCTCGAGTGGTAACTATTGTTGTAAGCAAACTCGATAAGAGGTAGGTGATCATCCCAATTACCTTTGAAATCAATCACAAATGCCCTCAACATATCCTCTAAGGTCTTAATAATGCGCTCTTCTTGTCCATTTGTCTGAGGATGAAATGCAGTACTTAAGTTCACCTTTGAACCCAAGCCTTTTTGGAATGACTTCCAAAACTGTGCACCCCTATCTGATATAATCGAAACAGGGACTCCATAAAGTCTTACCACCTCCTGAATATATACTATGGCATAATCCTCTGCTGAATGTGTAGTCTTCGCCGGCAAAAAGTGGGTTGATTTGGTCATTCGATCCGCAATCACCTAAATAGAATCATGTTGCCTGCGAGACCTTGGTAAACCTGTGATGAAGTCCATATTAATCATCTCCCACTTCCATTCCGTAAGTTCTATATTCTGAGCCAAATCACCGGGCCTTTGATGCTCTACTTTAACTTGTTGGCAATTTGGACACTTAGCAACAAATTCTGCAATACCCTTCTTCATACTATTCCACCAATACACCTCTCTCAAGTCAGGTTTCATCTTTGTGGAACCCAGATGAATGGAATATATGGAGCTATAAGCTTCCTCCATGATCCTCTCTTGGAATTCATCCACCTTTAGTACACACAATCTACCTTGATATCACAGTACGACATCTCCTCCTTGTACAAAAGCTAATATTGTTTGCTTATGAACATTTGCCTTCAATTCAAGCAAAATAGGGTCTTGGTCTTGCTTGCCTTTTACTTATGACACTAATGATGATTCAGCCCCATTCATCACACTACTCCTCCTTCTGTGGAATCCATAAGTCTGATTCCCAAGCGTGCAAGTCTATGCACATCTTTTGCTAACTCTCTATTTTCTTCCTCAACATGGGCAGTACTACCCATAGACAACCTGCTTAAGGCATCAGCAACAACATTAGACTTACCTGGGTGGTAAATAATACTCATGTCATAATCCTTGAGCAATTCTAACCACCTCATTTGTCTGAGATTAAGCTCTTTCTAAGTGAACACATATTGAAGACTCTTGTGATCAGTGAATACATCAACGTATACACCATACAAATAATGACGCCATATCTTCAAAGAAAATACTACCGCAGCCAACTCTAAGCCATAGGTTGGATAGTTCTTCTCATGAACTTTCAACTGTCTGGAGGCATAAGCAATAACTTTGCCATTCTGCATTAACACACAACCCAAACCAACTCTAGATGCATCACAATACACCACAAAACCTTGAGTACCTTTTGGTAAGGTCAAAACAGAGGCAGTAGTCAACCTCTTTTTCAATTCCTAAAAGGTTTTCTCACAAGCTTCAAACCATTGAAATTTAACTGTCTTCTGAGTTAACTTGGTCAAAAGGGATGAAATGGACTAGAACCCCTCTACAAACCTTCTATAATAGCCAGCCAAACCCAAGAAACTCCTAATATCAGTTGGAGATGTGGGTCTAGGCCAATTCTGCACTGCCTCAATTTTCTGAGTATCAACTTTAATTCCCTCTCCAAACACAATATGGCCTAAGAATGCCACAGACTCAAGCCAAAACTCACATTTAGAGAACTTAGCATATAACTCCTTATCTTTCAAAGTCTGAAGAACTATTCTGAGATAATTAGCATGCTCTTCTTCATTCCTTGAATAGATTAGTATGTCATCAGTGAAGACGATAACAAATATATCTAAATAAGGTTTGAACACTCTATTCAGAAGGTCCATGAACATTGCATGTGCATTGGATAAACCGAACGACATGACCAAGAACTCATAATGACAATAACGGGTTCTGAAAGTTGTCTTTGGAATATCACATTTCCTTACTCTTAACTGATGGTAACCTGATCTGAGGTCGATTTTCGAAAAACAAGAAGCACCCTGAAGCTGATCGAAAAGATCATCAATCCTTGGAAGAGGATACTTGTTCTTGATGGTAACCTTGTTCAACTGACGGTAATCTATACACATCCTAAGGGACCATCTTTCTTTCTCACAAACAAGACCGGAGCACCCCAAGGTAAGACATTTAGTCGAATAAAGCCCTTATCTAAGAGATCATTTAACTACTCTTTAAGCTCTTTCAACTCTGCTGGTTCCATTCTATATGGCGGAATAGATATAAGACAAGTATCTGGAAGAAGATTTATACCGAAGTCTATCTCTCTCTCAAGAGGGACTCTGGGAAGATCATCAGGAAAGACTTCTGGAAACTCTTTTACTACTGGAACTGACTGAATAGGAGGTTCCTCAACACTTGAGTCATTAACTCGGACTAAGTGATAGACACACCACTTGGAAACTAACTTTCGTGCCTTAAGGTACGAAATGAAATGACCCGTAGGCACTACTGAACTGCTTTTCCAATCTAAGATTGGCTCATTTGGAAACTGAAACTTAACAACTCAAGTTCTACAATCAACTGAGGCATAACAGGCATGAAGCCAATCCATACCAAGAATGACATCAAAATCTACCATGTCTAACTCAATTAAATCAGCTATGGTACTCTTGTGATTGACGGAAATGGGACAATCACGATAAACTCTCTCTACTAGAATGGACTCACCAAAAGGTGTAGAAACACTGAATGGTTCACTAAGTTGCTCAGGAATAACATCAAAATTCATAGCAACATATGGAGTTACAAAGGATAAACTCGCTCCTGGATCTAGCAAAGAATAAAGATTAAAGTCAAAGACTTGGATCATACCGGTGACAACATCTGGCGAATCCTCTTTCTCTTGGCGACTGTTGATAGCATATAAGCGGTTTGTTCCTCCGCTAGTACCGGAAGTAGCCTCTCTAGGTGAAGCTTTGTCTGGTAGAGCAATTGAAGAAGATTGGGCTCTATTGCCCCCATTACCATTACCTTGCATGTTCTCTGGACACTCTTGCATGAAATGCCCATTCTGACCACACTTGAAACAACCAGTGGAGCCATCACGACAAGTACCTGAGTGGTTTCTACCACACTTGGCGCATGCAGGAGGCTTACTACCCCCTTACACCACACTACCTTGAAAATAGGTTTAGCTCTGTAATTCTGAATATTGTACTCATATTTGTTCCTAGGTGCAGGTGCACTAGCAGATGATGGAGCAGGTCCCTTCTGTTTCTGTTGGAAAGATGACCGGTTGGCATTACTCTTCTGCTGCCCGAACTCGTTCCCAATATTAGCTCTCTTGTTCTTAAACTCTTCCCTATCCCTTAGCTTCTCTTCCTCAACCTGCTGCACATATACCATTAACATCGTGATGTCCATGTCCCCAATAAGCATTGATGCACTACCTTCCTTACTCGACAGACAAGACAACCTAGCAACAAACAAGGTCATTCTACTCCTCATGTCCGAAACCATCTCCGGAGCATACCAGGACAATTGGGTGAACTTCAAACCATACTCATGAACACTCAAAGAATCTTGCTTAAGTGTGAGGAACTCTCATACCTTAGCCTCTTTCAGTTTACGAGGAAAGAAACTCCCCAAGAAAGCTTCCTCAAAACAGGCCCGATTCGCAGGTGGTGAATTCTCAGCTCTACCCTCTTTCCACTGATCAAACCAAGTCCTAGAAACATTTTTCAGTTGATATGTAGCTAGTTCAACTCGCTCAGCATCGGCAACATGCATAACCTTAAATACCTTCTTCAGTTCTTCAATAAAATTCTCTGGATCCTCTGTAGTGCTCGAACCAGTGAAACTTGGAAGGTTCATCCTCAAGAACTCACGAATCCTTGAAGTATCAGCCTCATTCTGTCTAGCTCCTCTTTGCTGCCCAACCTGGTTAGTCACAACCCGACTTAGCATTCGGATTGCTTCTTGAAATTTAGCATTGGTGACTTCCCCTTAGGGTTGCACTTCTGGTGCATTAGGTACCCCTTGCTCTTGTGGCTCAACATTCCTTCTAGCAGGACGACCTCAGACAGCTCTTCGTGGAGGCATGATTATCTGAAAACACGCGCAGGCACGGATTAGAAGAAACTTTTTAGAGATCAAACTCTAACGCACGAAATGAGTGTGAAAGAAGTGAGAAATGTTCCTAAGTGTTGCAGCCTCCTAATTATAGATGTGGCGCGCTTCACACCGATAATTAGGACTCTACAGACATGGCTTCATAGACTCCTTAGGACTCTTGAACTTTGTGCTCTGATACCAAGTTTGTCACATCCTGAGCCTGCACCCCGGACGTGGCTGGCACTCAAGAACCATTAATAATCCCAAAAGAACCGTTGGCCTAGCTTACTTACTTGGTGTAAGACTTAAACTTCAGAAATAACCTCAAATAAAAAACATATGAAAAATCTTATAATGTCTTTAAATAAAGCATTCAAACTAGCTGAAATGGCTACTCAAGTCTCATAGCAAAACATCTGAAATACAAAGCTAAAAGACTCATAACTAACTGTCTGACTATCTATGAAGCCTCTAAAACACCTGAGATGGATGTTGGGACGAATCCTACAACATCCTAATGAACTGATAATAAAACTGAAAGCAATAAAAGGAGTCCTTCGGAATGCAAGGAGGCTCACCAACTGACTCTGGAGTGCTCACTAGATCAATGATGCGCTGGATGCCGATCCTAGTTACTTGTGGCTGCATCATAAGATGATGCAGGCCAATTGGCATCAGTACATTGAATGTACGAGTATGCGAGTTGGAATGCTAAACACATCATATGATTGAAAGGAATCTGAAGAACTTACCTGGCTCAACTCAACATAACTGAACTCATTTCAATATAAAGCAGTCTAAAACAAGTGCAATATAATGAAAAGTTGTAAGTTGTTTAAAACATGATGTCAACTCTATGTATATGCAAAGATACATATAACTTTGAGATGTATGTAAAAATACAATAAATTGTGTATATAAGAATACAATTACTGTTGTGGGAGTTTCTCTAACCGACAACCGTAAAAGCTATTGTGATGATACAACATTTTGCCTCACGCTGCCAGGGCCGTCCTATACCTTGCTGAGAGTATAGAACTTGAACTACTAAGTGGATCCACTAGTCTATGCTAAAAATCACTAAAGGAATCATCTAAAAAGTATGACCCTTTTCTACCCAAGGTGGCTACATGGTTTATGGGGACTGTGAGTTGTCTAAACTCCCTCCCATATCGGTGCTTAATACTACTCCCAAAAATATAATATTAGCTCTTATGTTTAAAAACATACTTCTTCTGTGATTTGAGATTAGTGCTCAAAAACTTAGCTCAAAGGCTATCTTGGAAATCAAAGTTTCCCCTCTTGCTTCATTTAAAAAGCGATTACTCTTTTCTAAAAACTAGCCCGAAGGCTCTTTGGAAATCGAGGTTTCCTTTCTTGTTTAAATGTGAAAACATTTTAAACTCTTTGGGAATACATAGTCCCCATACACTTTTGACGAAATGTACTTCAAGCTTTACTCTTTACTCTTTACTCAACTTGAACTTTAAGTCTTAAAACAAAGTTAAAAGCATTTTTAAAAAACTTCTTGAAAAGACTCTAAGAACTTCCTAGACTTGGCTCTTAACCTTCCTTGAATTTGAAGTTATGGATTCAAGGTTGTAAATCATATTTCTAGATGATTTCTAGATGTTTAGAAGTCATTTAGAGTAGTTAGAATCAATAGGAAATGTTAATACACTTTAGAAAGGCTTAAACGGACTGAATGACAAAAACTGGGTGAAAAACGACGATGTGGGCACATCCGGGGCGCGCTGCGCCAGGCCCCAACTTTCTGGGGCTCAATTTGGGCGCACTGCAGGCGCGCCTCCCCAGCCTCCTGGCGCTATGGGGGCGCAACGCGCCTGGACCTCCCTATGTGCGTTTGACGAGTTTTTCAACTCGTTTTCTGATTCTAAATCATTTTAAATCGATTCCTTTTCTCAATACTTTCTTAGATTCAGATACCCAACACATGTACACTAGAATCTAACTTGAAACAACTCTTAACATTGCTAAAACGTCTCAAGAAAACCCATCAATCACATGTAAGTTAAAGAATGAAAACAATTCAAAAATACAACTCAAGAACATCAAATTCTAACTCTTTTAGGACGAAAATCGTTGAATTAAACATGTTTGGTGCGTGGGTGAATGGACCCATCTCTATGTGATCTCACATACCTTGTAGGGATCACCCCCGACGAAATCGACAAGCTACTCTCGACGAATCTTGAACGTTCTTCTCCTTTCTTCTCTTTTCTCCTTTCTCCAAGCCCTAGAGTGAAATTCACTTTTCTAAAACTGACTAAAATCTGAATTTACCCCAATTAAACTCCTAAAAATGAATTAGAATAATTAGGTAAGGAAAAGACTAAATTACCCTTCCAAAATCCGGATTAAAAATTCCTTAATCCAACAACCCAACTTCCAAAGGGCATAACTTACTCATATGAACTTGGAATCGCGCAAACTTGGCTGCGTTGGAAAAATTATTCCAAGGGCTACATCCATATCACTCTCATATACATCTCTCTCTCCTCTGAGATACATCATTCCCATTATGTAATGCATATCATTTGCAGTGTATCAGACAACCAAAGAATGTATCCGAGAGCAATGAAAAATTCAGAGTGTTTATAGTTGGGAAAACATTCGGGATAGGATGTAATTAGCCCCGAAATGTATAAATTTTATGTACTTTACATATTGGGCTTAGCAAAGTGGGCTTATCATTTGTGGCTAAAATCAATGGACTAGCCCGATAAAAATTGGACTTTAGTTAAAACAATAATTTTTGAACTTAAATGATTAATTCAATTATATTCATATACAATATTCATTTAGATTAATATATATTGCATTTAATATAATCTAAATTTCTTATGAATTTACCTTTTAATAAAATTTCGTTGTACACATTTATATTCCGTTTAAATAATAGTAGTATGTTTTCAAAATTTTGTGTACCTACCAAATGGTGAGAGTACTTAAATCTCTGTCTAATATATAAATGTAAACAGGAAGGCCCTAAATGGTCCAAACATCAAATTGATTCATATCTACTGTACAACTGTTGCACGTCAGTTTTATAATTAAATAAATGTGGACCAATTAACCTTGTAATTAAAGTAGTATTTAATTAAAGGACATGAAGCTAGGGGTCCCATAATTCATTTCATTACAGCTCAATTAGGCACTTAACCATATAGTTTGACTCGCAGGGTACGGGTTCTGGTTTGGTGTGGTGTGATAGATAAAGAAAAATAATTTTGAGACAAGTTTTTAATATTTCTTAGTTCTTTATTTGGTTATAAAGTACGTGATAATTTATTTCAGGATTAATAATTATAACTAGAATAAGTTATCTCTATTTGTGGATGGAATACTAATTCAGAATAAAAATGTAAAATAACAAAAGTAACCTCTTAAACCCTTTTTTATAAACCAACAACTTATTCTTAGAGGTTATTTTTGTAAACAAACAACTTATTCTTAGAAATTATATCATGCATATTTGACAAATCCTTATAACTTATCTCAACATAACCCGTTAAAGGTTAATAAAGTAAATAAAATCATAAAAGATTAGAATTCAAACTCTATCAAAGACAAAATATACGTATTACTTTCTCCATCTCACTTTACCTATAACATTTCTATATGTGAGAGTTAAAAATTATCTAATTTTTATATTAATTCAAATAAAGAATTTTTAAAAGCATACCAAAAAACCTCCAATCTTAAAGTTTCTTTAATTCTCTAAATAGTAATCACATCACATAAAGTATCATAATGAATAGGTGATATTCCTTTTTATTTACTTAAGTTTTGACGGACAAAGGACAAAAAATGGCATACTTGTGTTAATTGATATGCACAAATTAATCAATAATAAAGTACGCTCGATTAGAAATTAGAAAGAGATTAATGGAGGCAATAAATTAAAGTCAATAGTTGTAAGACAGTCCAGCAATAAAAACCTCTAAATAATGTAGAAAGAGAGAAGACGAAACCAACAACACCATATTCAGTGAAATCACACAACGTGAGGTATGAGGAGGGTAGGATATATAAGGATCTTAAAATGAAAATGGATGGACATCATATCCATCCTTTTTTTTTCTACAAAATGGCAAAGCAATATGCATGATTTGTGTGAAGTGTTGTTTAACAGAAGGACAATATAATATCCTTTCTTTAGCACAAAATAAACAGCAAATTTTTCCTCTTTCTCTCTAATCCATATATTTGATCGTATGTTGGTTCGAGAGGTTAAAGCTTCCAACATGATCTGGTGATAACATGCATAACCTTTTACTATGTTCATTATCTTTAATATATATATTCATAATCTTTTACTATGTTCATTATCTTTAATATTTTCTTTACCCTTTAGTGTGCTTTGAAATTGATATTGTGAATAGACCTTATTAAAACTTTTAAATATTTTTGCTTTCTCCACATTTGATTCTTTACATTATGATATCACCTAAATTATTATTATTATTATTATTATTGATATATAATAAGCAGATTATTAACTTGTGTCACCACAGGTTAAAAATTCTACATGCTATTGGTGTACAACTAATCCTTCTATTATTGGTTTTTCATTACGTCTCTTCGTCTATTTCTATTTGTTCAATTTATTAATTAAAAATAGATATTTGTTTTTACTTGTCTAGTTTATTAAACTAAAAGTTAATTTATTATTTTATACTTATGTTAATTATTGATTCGTTTCTAATTATTTCTTAGTGAGTTAGATGGCTTATATATAATTTAATAATTTAATAATTAGATGTTTTATAATTAAGTTATCATTTTATTTATTGTTTTTTGTTTGTCAAGTTGAACTATTAGGAAAAATACTACAATATTGATATTGGATTGGAATTACAAAGTAGTGAATAATTTAGTACAAACACTGTGTCATGGCAAGCCACTACCTTGAAAGCGATTTCGGCCCGACTCCGGTGCAAATCGTAGTAGCCGGTCTCCCCCCAAGGTTCTACAGTACTCAAACACGTGCACTTGTGGCTGAAAGATTGGAGGTTGCCAAAATCAATTGTCCAAAAAATATTCTAAAGATAAAAAGAAAAACGGAAAATGTTTTCTTTTCTTTTGTTGGTTGTGTATTCATGTTCACAAAAGGTCATGCTTATATAGGATTTGCAAAAGAGAAATTTCAAAGTGAAGAGTTAATTTGTATAACACATTGTGAATTTTAATTGCATCAAAAGGCCATTACATCACATTCTACAGAAACTCTTCTTTTTGTTTTGGACCAAAAATGTTATTCTCTTTGTAATGTATTTTACAAAGAACAGAAATATTTTTCTTTGCATTACACAAAATGAATTAAGGTGTAATTAATTTCATAATCCCCCACTAATGCAAAGATAAAGAGTAAGAACAAAATTTGGACAAACGGAAGCAACATGTACTTAAGTGTCAATATCTTTCGATTTGAATTAACACATAGTGAAATGAGGCAACAACTTAATATCCACAAAGTGAAGTACTCTTGAACGGAGTGGATATAAATTGAGACCCCCATAACGCGTACCATATCCTTAAATTTAAGCAATCTTTGCGATACAAAGTGCTTTTATGGTAATGCACACACACCTTGGGTCTTATGAGTGCTCTGGAAAGACGACCCGAGTCTTTCATAAAAGTCGACCACACATTTACACTCACATAGGTGATTCCATCAAGTCTACCTCTATCACGACCCAAGGGTATGCCCTAGATGTAACAAGGCGTACAAGACCCCGAGAGGGCTTATACAAGCCAACTTAGCTTTCATAACATAAGATAATAAAAATGAGTGGAAATTTAAAACATCTTTCAATAACAATCAAAGTCTTTATAAACGAAGCGGGAGTCTATTACTCTTTGTCTCAAACCATCTAAAACATGAATCTCTTTGGGATGTAGCCCATACAATATAGTTCAAAACATAAAACGAAAGAACATAAGGACATAGTGGTAAATTCCTCGAATGCTATGAGGACTCACCCGTCTTCAAATCTTGCTCTATTATTATCCTAACCATGGGGATGAAAGTCGATATCGCCGGACCCTAAATTTGGATAAGAAATGTAGGCAAGAGTGTGCATTAGTACAAAGATGTACTAAATATGATAGCTTGCATAAACATTAACATAAGCATTGCATAACCATTAGTCAACATAAGATATAAGCCATACGCATAAGAGCTGGATAATATAAGTCATAAGCATAATTAATGCACATAAATCATCATAACATGGGAGGAACACTTCTTGAAGTAACCTTAAAGAACACTTAGGCATGCCAGGGGTAATCCTTCACTAGTCTTACTCATCATAGTAGGCAACCTTAGGCTATCATCAAAGCTCATCACTCATCATTATCACCTTTAGCTTATCTTTTATAAACATGGGGAATCACCTCCTTACCTTCCTATAAAGGCTCATGGGTAGTCGCCTCTTGCCTTACTTAAATGCTAATGGGTAGTCGCCTCTTGCCTTACACATATGGTCATGCGTATTCGCCTCCATGTCCATTTTATGGGGTCATAGGTATTCGCTTCCATGCCCAACATCACATGACACGAGTATTCGCCTCCACATCATTTTATATATAGGATACGGGTATTCGTCTCCACATCTTTCATTAAGGGATCATGGGTACTCACCTACATATCCTTGATATAAAGGCTAATGGGTAGTCGTCTCTTGCCTTGCCACTTTGAAATCATGGGATAAGGGTAGTCGACTCACATTCAACATCATGTTACATGTATAATCACCTCATGTTTTCTCACTTAGGAATATGAGAGATCACCTCATATCCTTCTCATGTAGAGGTCAAGGGTAGTCGCCTCTAGCCTCATCAATTACTTAGTCTTTTAGTCTAGATTTATTTTAGGTGAGCAATCCTTTCAACCTAGAATCATTTAATGTGAGAAAGTCTTTCACATTTATATGTTCATACATTTATAGAGTAGATTATGTGGATAAATCCTTCTACAACAATTCTATCTACTAATCAACAATTCAAGCTTAAGCTTTACTCTCAAAGCCCTAATAATCAACATTCATCATACATGTCTTAGTCTCAAGACAATCCTAATCTCAAAGCCTACAAGTCATAATTCATTATGCATACTTGATCTCAATCAATTCATGTCTATATGTTTTACTCTCAAGCAATTCATGTCTATATGCTTTAATCTTAAACAATCTATATTGTATCTCATCAATCTCAGAAGAATACATCTAGATCATCAATTTCCCCTTTCATGGTATAAAACCCACCTACATCAATTTCATCCTTCTAGACATGGGTTAGGTATGGATACATGTAAATTCATCCTATAAACTCTATAAATTCAATCATAAACAATCACAATCTACTCAATTGGATCAAAACCCACAACATTAGAAGAAATCCTAACTAAAATTAGGAAATTCTTCTTCTAAATTGGGGAAATCATGGGGGTTCCATGGATGAAAGGATTTCATGGATGAAAAACTATCATACCTTGATAACAAAGCCCACAAATGCTTGAGGATTGGAGACTTGACCTTGATCCTAGCTTGAACTCTTTCTTCTTCTTCAAATTCTAGAGAGAGAAATATTTGAGAGGAAGAGCTTTGGGTTTTCTTTTGGGGTTTTGAAAATAATGTCTTTAATTATGATTTTAAAGGGTTAAAATTGCTTATATAGGTGTACTAAACTTGGGTAAAATGACCTAGCTTTGTTTTAATTAAAATCGGAAAACCCTATTGTACCCCTCACTTGACAGTGTACTGCCTCGTCTTCACGGAGGGCTCCACGAGTCGTGGTCATTATCTAGTGGCTAGGCCACCTTCCCTTAACACCTAAAAGACTAAGTCAATACCACAACCCCTCCCACAATCCGTCTAAGGCTTCATGAGTCGTGAAGTGGCTCGTGTGGAGGAGTTTAGCTTGGGTAGCCTTGAGGAGGCTACTGCCTCACCACCACGAGTGGCACCACGATCCGTGGTGGCCACCACGAGCCGTCAACTCTCTCGTGGGAGGTAGGAACCCTTCCTTAGCTATTTTCTAGGCATCATGGGCACCACCACGAGTTGTGGTGCCCTTCACGAATCGTGTGGGCACTCGTGGAGGGTGCCAAGGCCCAAACCGCTAGTCCATGACTTGCACTTGGCCCCTAGCTTAGTCTACTAGATTACGGGGCGTTTCAACCTCAAATAGACCATATTAAGGCTATAGAATAATTAAGAGCAAAATAAGCTCAACCTTATAAAACACTGCCTCACACCATAGGGATAGAAAATGTGGTGTATATTGAGGCCTAATGGGTCCACCACACTACCTCAATCAATGGGATTTAGCCCCATCCACCTCGAAGTTTCAAGAATTATTTTCCTTTTCAAGCCCTTGGTCATATGATCCGCCAAATTTCTTTCGGACCTTATATATTCCAAGTAAATAATACCCAATTTTAACAATTGTTTAACTGCACCATGTCTGATGTGAATATGTCTATTTTTTCTATTGTACACATTATTTTTGGCAATTCTAATTGTTGTCTATAAGTCACAATGAAGAGAGACTGGTGAAAGCTTGTCTTCCCCACAATGGCACATTCTCCAAAAGATTTCTCAGCCACTCAGCTTCTTCCCCTGCCAACTTGAGAGCAATGAATTCTGATTCAATGGTAGAACATTCTATATAAGTCTCTTCGAAAGACTTCCATGAAATAGCACCTGCACCCAAAGTAAACACATAGCCACTGGTGGAGCTAACTTCATCATTGTCATCTACCTAATTTGCATCACAAAAACCTTCTAAAACAGTAGGAAATTTATTAAAATGCAAACACCAATTCATAGTACCTCTCAAATACCTTATCAAGTGATGAAAAGCATTTCAATGTTTAGTACTAGGGTTATAAGTATATTTATTCAATCTACTAACAACATAAGTTATATCAGGACGAGTATAGTTCATGAGAAGCATTACACTCCCAATTATTTTAGGATAATTAGTTTGAGAAACACTAGATTTTTTATTCTTCCTCAAGTGTATGCTAGGATCATAAGGAGTTCTCACTGGAACTACATCACAACAATCATACTTTTTCAACATCTTTTCAATGTAATGAGACTGACACAAAGAGAAACCATTAGCACATCTTTTGATTTTAACTCTCAAAATCACATCTGCTTCACCAAGGTCTTTCATTTCAAATTTAGAAGACAAAAATTTCTTGGTCTCATTAATAACATTCACATTAGGACCAAATATTAACATGCCATATACATATAAACATATAATCACACAATGTGAACTTATTATCTTAGAATAAACATAGGTATTAGTTGAATTTACAACATAGTCATTATCCATTAATGTGATATTAAATTTTTCATACCACTGCTTAGGTGCCTGTTTTAGTCCATACAAAGACTTTCTCAGTTTGAATACTTATCCTTTTGTCCTGGAATCACAAACCCTTAGGTTGAGGCATATAGATCTCTTCCTCTAAATTACCATTTAGAAATGTTGTTTGACATCCATTTGATGTACCATTAAATCATGAATAGCGGCTAAAGAAATAAGAGTCCTAATGGTCGCTATTTTAGTCACACGAGAATATGTATCAAAGTAATCAACACCTTTCTTTTGGTTAAAACCCCTAATCACAAGTCTAGCCTTATATTTATCAATTGTACCATCCGGTCACAATTTTTTCTTAAATATCCACTTGCTACTTGTGGGTTTACAACCTTTAGGAAAATCATACAAGTCCCAAGTGTGATTGAAAATTATAGAGTCTAGTTCACTTTTAATAGCCTTTTTCTAAAATATAACATTTATTGATCTCATTGCTTCATCATAAGTCTTAAGGTCTTGTTCTATTAAATAGATAGACACTAATTCATCATTTAAAACATTAACATCAAAATTTTCAGTTAAGAAAGTAGTGATAAAATCAGGACCAAAACTAATCTCAACTCTACGCCTTTTACTCTTTTTTAAGTTCATTTTCATGCTCATTAGAAATAACATAGAAGTAAGCACAACAAGAGAATTAACAAACATAGTCGTAGAAGCATTATATTGCACATCACTCAACACATTATTTTTCAAAGGAAAAACATACTCAAACAAAATTTGCATCTCTAGATTCACAAATAGAATGATCACTTAGAGACATAAATCTATATGGAGCACTATTTGGAGCATAACCAATAAAGTCAATATCAGAAGTCTTAGAACCAATATTTACTCGTTTAAAACCAGGTAGACCAACCTTAGCCAAACACCCTCACACTTTTAGAAGTTTCAAGTTAGGGGCAAACCCTTTCCACAACTCATATGAGGTCTTGTCTAGCTTTTTGTAAGCGACTCTATTAAGAATATAGCATGCAGACAAGATTGCTTCTTCCCACATATTATCAGATACACCAGAGCTTATAAACATAGAATTCATCATTTTCTTCAGAGTTCTATTTTTCCGTTCGGCTACACCATTTTGTTGGGGAGTATAGGGAGCACTAACCTCATGAATAATATTTTCTCACAAACATTCTCTAGAATTTTAGTACTATATTCACCACCCCTATCAGATCTAAATCTCTTGATTTTTCTGTTTAATTTATTTTCTACTTCTGCTTTGAATTCCAAAAACATGCTTTCAGCCTCATCTTTAGACTTAAGAAGATATACCTTAGTGTATCTAGAAAAGTCATCAACAAAAGTAATGTAATACTTTTTTACACCTTTGCTAACAGTGTTCTTGAAATCTGTTAAATATGAATGTATTAGTTCAAGTAATTCGGTCTTTCTACTAATTACAGATTTGAAAGGTTTCTTGGCATGCTTTACTTCTACACACATGACATTTAGAAAACTCATTAGTTTTTATCGTAAGAATTTCATTTTTCTAAGCCTTTTAATAGAAGCATTATTAACATGACCTAGTCTACCATGCCACAAATTAATAGACTTAACAATATAAGTAGAATTTGAAATATTTGCATTATTGACTATCTCTTGAACAATGTTCAGTACAAATAAGCATCCACTAAAATATTCCTACCCAAAAAAGTCTCCTCCACAAGAAATAATTATTTTATCAACTTCAAAAATAAGTTTAAGACCTACTTTGTTGAGAAGGGCTTCGAAAATTAAGTTCCTATGGAGGGAGGAAACGTACAAAATATTGTTCAAGGATAAACTCTTTCCAGAAGTTAATTTAAGTAAAACTTTTCCTTTACCCATAACTCCAACAATAGTGGAGTTACTCATGTAAAAAAAACTCTCCATCAGTGGACTCCTCAAAGTCATGGAATAAATTCTTACTGCACAAAAATGCCTTGAAGCGCCTATGTCTAGCACCCACTCAATTTTGTTAGCCACCAGATTTGTCTCAACGACTATAACAACAATCACTTCATTACTCTCAACAAGATGTGCTTGGAAATCACTTTGTCCTTCCTACTTTGTGTCTTGCCCCTTTCTTTGATAGCATTTGACAGCCCTATGATCAAGTTTTCCACAAACAAAAAAAGGACCCTTAGATTTTTGAATTTGGCTCTCCAACCGGCTTGTTAAATTGATTTTTCTTCTTCACATGTTCCTTTTTGAGGACTTTCTTCTGTTTGACTTTGAATTTCCACAACAGTACCAGAAGATTCAACAAGATTAGCTTTAGAAGAATTAAGAGAAAGTGTTTCCATCTTATCTTTGAGATGGTTCGCCTCTTCAATCCTCATATGACTAATAAGTTCTTGGAGAGTTAAATCATTTCTCTTATGTTTCAATTGATTTCTATTATCACTCCAAGATGGTAGGAATTTTTCTAGTAGAATATTAGCCTGAAAAATATCACACACCTTCATGTCCTCGTTGAGAACATCAGTAGTCAAGTTCTCATATTCATGAACTTGTTCCATTATTGGTTTATTATCAACCATTTGGAATTTAATCCACTGACCGATAACATATTTTTATTTCCTGTATCATCGCATCATATTTCTTTACCAAACTATCCCATATTTCTTTAACAGATTTATAGGTAACAAATAAATCAAATAAAGGATTAGTTATATGATTTAGCAAATGTCCTCTCACGGTTCTGTTTTTTAAACTTCCTTTTAGCAAAATCATCAACAACCATAACATTGCTAGAATCAGTAGTAGTATTAGAACCATTCATAAAAGGTTCGTTAAATAAAACACAATCAACTTCTAATTGTTCAAAGAAAATTAGAAGTTTTTGTGGCCAACGTTTAAAATTGTTTCCATCCAAAGGCTCAAGTTTTGACAAATCTAAAAAAATTTGTTCAAAGAAATAGCCATTTAGCAATATTGTATGTTAGTAAAATCGCTTTCAAATTGTTGGCAAAAATACTACAATATTGATATTGGATTGAAATTACATAGTAGTGAATAACTTAATACAAACATTGTGTCGTGGCAAGCCACGCAATTTTGGTCCGACTCCGGTGCAAATCGTAGTAGTCGGTCGCTCCCCAAGGTTCCACAGTTACTCTCAAACACGTGCATTCGTGGCTAAATATTTGGAGGTTGCCCAAAACCAATTGTCCAAAAAATATTCTAAGAATAAAAAGAAAGAAGGAAAATGTTTTTTTTTTTGTATTCATGTTTACAAAAGGCCATGCTTATATAGGATTTGCAAAAGAGGAGTTTCAAAGAGAAGAGTTATTTTGTATAATGTATTGTGAATGTTAATGGAATTAAAGGCCATTACATCACATTCTACAAAAACTCTCCTTTTTGTTTCGGAACGGAAATGTTATTATCTTTGTAACGTATTTTACAAAGAACAGAAATATTATTTTTTGCATTACACAAAATGAATAAAGGAGTAATTAATTTCACATGAACAAATAAATATGAATTGAAATAGTAAAAACTAATTGGAAAGCTCAACATATTTTTAAACCGTTCTTTAAAAGCTTCCACCTTTTTACTCTCTTGGTGAGTTGAAACTTGTGATTACCCTTAACAAAGTTGTTCTTTTCATCCTATAATACATTTATCATGTGTTTGCGTGTGTGCTATTTCTGTACAGATAATGGAGAAGAGTCAGCAAGTAAATCAAATTTCCAAGACACCAGAAAGATGTGATATTTGTTTGATTCAGAGAAAATAGCCAAATGACATCTTAATCTATTGTCGGATTTCAATTACACATTAGACTTTATGTGAGTTCTACTATCCCCTAAACTATTTTAAAATGAAACTAATTACACCCTGAAACGTCATTATCAGTTACGTGTCTTGTGGTGAAATACACTCTCTTGGCACGTGTATTTCACCTATTAATATTTTTTTTTCTCCTCCTTCCTCCCCCTTTTTTCCTCAATCATCTTCAGCCCTAACAACAATAAAACATCATTTTGACCTCAATAATAAAATTAAGGGCTTATTTATGTCATTTCTCATCAGCACAATATTACTAGCTGAAACCATTCCCTATCGACTTTGTACCAAATCACTAGCCGAAAATGACCTCGGTATCACAAACACTTGCCAAAAATGACATCATTATAATAAACACTCACCGAAAATGACTTCAACATCATAACCATCACATGTCTCATCATGGTGTCGAACTATCGATGCACACAAGCAATATCACTGCACATGAAAGCGACAACAATACATGCAATTCAAGTCCACATAATCGATCAATAAGGATCACCGTTACACCCAATTTTGGACCTCCACAATATAGATTGATCATCGATCTTCTTCAATTGCAAACGATTCAAATAATTAGGTTTATAGAATTTCAAAATATTTTTCAAGTTGTTAAAATAATTATGTCATTTTTATAATATTTTAAATAATAAACATGTTTTTAACTAATTAGTATATTTTATAAATATTTGAAAATCACCTCAAAAAGATTTCATTGCTTACTTAAATATTTTTATTAATTTAGTTTAGTTCAAATTATGATTTTACTTTTGGATTAGTTAATTTATAATTAAATTAATTATTTCATTTTGTTAAGATTAAGAAGATCATTAATTAATTTATATTAATTTATCCTATCTAATTTCTAGCTGAATTTATTAAACTAATTCAATTCGGTTAGGTCTTTAACTTTGATTAGCTATAATTGCAATCATTTAGCCCTTTTCTTAATTGCAAATTTATCCATTTTGACCCCTCTAGAGTCCTTTTGTTTTAAAGGCCAAATGTTGGGCCTTTTACACCCAATTTGTGGCCCATTTCCTCACTCTCAAGCCGACCCAACTCTATCTCCAAAATCGGCCCAATTTTCTCCTTTTCCTCAGAACTTTCAGCCCACTAAAAACAATTCAATAACCCAACAATACATATAGCGTACAGTACATACGCGTATCGACCTCACCTGTATAGGACACGTTTTGAGTTTGGTTCTAAGGCAATAGTCACTTCTACACTTAAAAAATTTATATCTAACTTTCTGATTCTAAGTTCTGAGAAGATCAACGCTCGGATTTTCTTAGCTTGTCGTTTGTATTCGAAGTTCATGGTAAAAGAATCACCCCTCTCAAGCTCGTTGTTGTCCTAGTTTCGCTATACTCCAAAAGGTAATCCTCATTTCGGTTCATGCCTCTTTTGCTCTTCATATGTTGGTTGTGAGTCATTTAAATGTTAAATTTTGAGAATATTTGGACTGTTTGTTGATAATAAATCGGTAGTGTGAATGGTTTGTTCACTCAAATGCTCTTTTAATTTTCGTTTATGGCTATGTGATTTGCAACTAGTGTAAGTTGGTTTCTCCATGTTCATATTTGCTTCCCTTTTAACCTCATTGAAAATAATATTGATGTATCATTGCTTACTCTTTTAGAGCTCCATTTGGTTTGTCATGGTGTTGACTTGTGGACATGGTTATAGTCATTAACCTGTTGAACTGAGTTCGAGCATCAGGTGTTTTCATTTGGTCTATCATTGTTCATGTTGTTTCCCAATAGTTTCGGAGTCTTAGGAATTAATTGATATGTCAAGTTGTATGTGATATTGTGTTTGCTTTTGAATCTACCTTAGGTGCTAATCCTTAGAAAAAAAATCCAACAATATGAACCTTATCCTTGTTTTAGATTATCAATAGGTTTCACTATCAAATTTTGAATGTTGTATGTGAACACTAATTTTTGACACATTTAATTACTCTTATAATATAGGGAAAAGGGTTCAACACACAACCAAACTATGGGCAAAATTGTTGTTACATATATGAACTTTGTGGAGTACATTTGAAGTCATTTTCCATAATCTTTTCTTAGGGAAAGAAAAACAATAATTTTCATTGGTTCTTTTGGATGGCTCATTGGGGTGAACAAAATAAAAAAGAACAAGAACAAGAAAAAAGAAGAGAGGAGAGAGTACTAAAGTCTTCCACAGAAAATAAGAGAGAAAGAAAGAAATGTTTTAGAATATAAATGAAAAAAAGAATTTCTTCTTGTTGTTGATTTGTGGGTTCAACTAGTATTGTTTCCACTATTGTTTGTTATCACCTTTAGGTATTTCTTTTTTACATTTCACATTGTAATCTTACATTAATATATCATGTTTCTTTTATATTTTTGATTAAATTGTTCATATTAAGTTTGTTTGATTTAGCTAAATCTATTGTGATATTTGATATGATTATGTTTGATATAATGTACAAATGTGTTCATTACTAATGTGGTGTTTAGTTTAATTTTACGGCATCATGAAATTGACAAATAAACTTATGTTTTGCTAAAGAAAAAATAATAATCACAAAGTCTTTTTTATATATTTTAATTTGTGATCATTTTAAGAAAAAAAAATGAGGTTTTTTGCTTTTGCAAAAAACCGGACATTTTTTGTAATAAAAATAAATCTGGTCATCCTTTAAACAAAAAAAAATATATAGAATTTTTTTTCCTCTCTTAAATAAACATATGAGAGGGGTTATTGAAACAAAAATGCAAATTTTGTTTCATTTTTTGTTAGTAATTTAACTATTAGATAAAATTTGTTATTTTTGCAATCTTCTTTCAAAATAGAGTCATGTGACCACTTTGGGTAAAATTGAATTTTTTACTAAAATGGTCATTTCTGAAATTGTATCAATATTTTAAAAAATAAAAAATTAATCTTTCAGTACTTATTTTTTAAAGAAGCTTAATTATTATTTGAAGAAAACTTTTTTTTCTTTTGTTGTTGTTGTTAAGTAGTGATATATATATGTTTTTCTTTTCAAAAAATAATTATTTTGCCAACAAAAAATAAATTATTTTCATGTTGCAACAAGTTCAATAATTCATTATTTTTTTTAATCATTATTAAAATAATTAAGTCATTAATTATTAGTTTTATTTAATAAATAAAATTTACTAAATACCACCATGTGTTTTGTTACGATCCTTGGTGTTCATTTTTTTAAAGAAAAAAAGGTCTTGTGTGTGGCTATGCTCCTAGACAAATAATTTTTAAACAAAAATTAGTGACTAACACAAACTTACATTTTTATCCAAAAAAATATTTTTAGTCAAACATGTGTTAATAAAGCGACTGTGCTAGAACTACGGGACTCGGGGGTGCCTCACACCTTCCCCCGGCCAATAAAATTCCTTATCCGATTTTGGTATTTGTAAACTAAAAAATAAAGAGTCTTTTCCTTTTAAATTAGGAATTAGCAGGTGATTGGAACACCTAATTAAAAACTCAATTCCAAGTGACGACTAAAAAAAAACATTTTTCTTTTATTTTATTTTTAAATAAATCTGTCATATTCCTTAAAAATTGTAAAAATGTAAGAGATAAGACAGATCTGGCGACTCTGCTGGAGAAATTTTTAAAATTTGAGCTTTGTATATTGACTATATTAGAATATTTTGATTATTTGGATAGATTTTGTGTTTGTTGGCTAATTCTGCTATTTTGATGCTTCATTGTTTTGATATTGTGTGAATGTATATAAATTGTCTTCTCTCGCATACCTTGTAAGTCTCTGTAATTTTTGTTATACACTGTTTGTGCTGATACGCCCCACAGGACTTTCGTCTAGGATGAGCCAGTGTGCGAATACGCTCCTGATTCAAGATTTGTCACACATATTTTGTGGGGTTGGACAACCAGTTAAGCTGAAATAGCTCTGCTACCGATCCTCTAACCCTCCTCGGCTCGGGTTGTCTGCTCGAGTAAAGTCAATCTAGACACCTTCCATATAGAGTGTTAAACCTAGAAAAATAATCCACAAAAATTATCCCTAATAGGCTACGTTTATTTGCATCGTGTGCATTTAACATAGAGAAACTAACACAAGTGTTAGGGCCATCTAAGATAGATACCTACACTAGATCAAAATGTTCATTTTATGTGCTATGTGAAAATAATTATTCTTTCAATTTTACAAAAACTTTATCTTTCAATTTTATTTTCAAAAAAAAAAAAAACATAAAAAAGGTTGAAATAAAAGGGGTATTTCAAGTGTGAGTCATTTTTTTTATGAACTATGCATACCTGATTCTCACTAAAATGAGATACGTAGGCATCCCTTCTCGGGTTCAGTGTTTCTAGAAAAGGGGTATTTTGTCTTCTTTTTTTAAAAATTATAAAAGTCATTTTTTATTTTTCTTTCCTCCCTCGATTAGAATTTGTGATAAAACTTTAATTAGATTTTATTCAAAGGTACAAATGGCACCTTCGACCAAATGACGGGGTTCCAAAAGTCCTAGAAGTGAAGGGATTCCAGAATTCATGATCGTTGACACAATACCCAAGGATCTATTGTGATGGTGGACATGCATGGAGAGTTATGAGCAAATGAGAGTAAAAGAACATTTGGGACATCTTGTGCATCTGATGGAGATTGACCAAGAATAGATGTGATCGAGACATTGATTCCTTTTTGGGATCCAAAAAATAACGTGTTTTGAATTTCTGACTTTGAAATGACACAAACTCTGAAAGAAATCGCCTGCTTCATGGGAAAGGGTCCAGTGTTCGGGGAGCTGATCTCCGCAATAAAAAACATATAATCCCAAAAAACATTGATGCCAAAAAGTTCCTAGACCTTCTGAAGATCAACCAAATAAAGAATGAGAGTTTGAAAAATGGGTGGGTCTTATTGGACTTTCTATATGAGAGGTACGGTCAAAAGGATAGATTTAAAAACTACCAGAACCAACATAGCAATCAAGGGGCCGTAGAGGCTTGGAAGGTGAATGGATGTTTTGCCTTCATGTTCGCGTTTTTGGGGCTTATTGTGTTCCCCAAATGGGATAAGCATATCGACATTCGGTTGGCTGGGATGGTGAAGGCGTTGACCACAATGGAAAGTCCTACCATTATTCATATGATCCTGGCAGATATGTTTCGTGCATTGACTAAATGCATAAATGGCAAAATGTACTTTGAAGGTTGCAACATCTTGCTGCAAATTTGGTTTTTGGAACATCTTTATCACCATGATCATTCGTGCGCCCAGGTTCACTCCAGACTGGTGTAATTATCGATTTTCCAAAAGGAATTTTAGCATGTGAAGAGAAACTCTCGGTAATCACGTCTGATGAAATAGTATGGAATTATTACTGGTTCTAAGCTAAGGATGTCATTTGCATGTCTACTGGTATCTCGTTTATTGTGTTGATAGGGATTAAAGATGTTCAACCCTATGCCCACTTCGGGTTATGCGTTAGCTAGCTAGAGTTCAAGAAGTCCCACTAAATGATTATATAAGTAGATTTGTATTTGACATCCCACCAGGTTTTGCCTTTGATCGCCAAGATATTATGAAATCTGGTTCATGAGTATAATTTATGAGCAAAGTGAAATGGTTGTGGAGAAAGATAAAGGAAAAGTGGTTCCTGGATACCTGTTGTGGTTTCGTGATCTAGTAACATTTGGTGACACTCCTGAAGGATCCAACAGAAAAATAAAAGACCAACACACCATAAGACAGTTGGAAAAAGAGTTGGAGAAGGCCAAAGCTACCATAGCCCGACAAGAAGTTCAAGTCCAAATAGGAAGAAATCACCAGTTGGAGTTACAAAATGTGAGGAGGAATTGAAGCATACATATGGGAAATTAGCTCGATTAGAGGAGGGGCTGGATAGTAGAATTCATTTGGCCCGACAGATAAAAAAGAAGCAGAGCTTTGAGATTTCCCAATTGAAAAGGGACTTGGTGGCATCTGGAGAGGTCGTGCACTACCAAAAGGGGAGAGCTTAAGCGGCAGAAGCAGATATTTAAGAAAGAAAGGTCATGTTGGATGCCATTACATGATCAACTTAAAATACGGTTAGAAAAACAAAAGAAGAAAATCAACCATTATGTCAATATCGAAGTGGAGCAAAAACAAATGATCATTGAGAGAGCAACACTTCGTAATCAAATTGAAGCATCAGAGGAGCGAAAGACCCTCTTAAGGAACAATCTTGGTGATCATCAGGCGTGGTTGAATAACTACCATGGAAATATGGGAAGGGCTAGATGACAAGTTCATCAGCTGGAGGAACAANCCCGACAAGAAGTTCAAGTCCAAATAGGAAGAAATCACCAGTTGGAGTTACAAGATGTGAGGGGGAATTGAAGCATACATGGAAATTAGCTCGATTAGAGGAGAGGCTGGATAGTAGAATTCATTTGGTCCGGCAGATAAAAAATGAGCAGAACTTTGAGATTTCCCAATTGAAAAGGGACTTGGTGGCATCTGGAGAGGTCGTGCACTACCAAAAGGGAGAGCTTAAGCGGCAGAAGGAGATATTTAAGAAAGAAAGGTCATGTCGGATGCACTTACATGATCAACTTAAAACACAATTAGAAGAACAGAAGAAGAAAATCAACCATTATGTCAATATCGAAGTGAAGCAAAAACAAATGATCATTGAGAGAGCAACACTTCGTAATCAACTTGAAGCATCAGAGGAGTGAGAGGCCCTCTTAAGGAACAATCTTGGTGATCATTGGGCGTGGTTAAATAACTACCATGGAAATATGGGAAGGGCTAGACGACAAGTTCATCAGCTGGAGGAACAAACCTCATATGTTATTAAAAATCATCTTCGTATGAATGACACAGAAGTCGCTGAGCAAGGACGTGGCATTGTTTCCCATTTGCCAAAGTTTTTGTTAAATCTGTATGAGACCTTAGGAGGACAACGAAGGCCCTAGGAAGATGATGAAGATTAAAGAAGAGTTCAACTGTTTTTGTTTGTTTGTTTCATCTTGTTTTGTTTAAGACTCAATGTTTTAGTTTAAAGTTTTGGTGTTCAAAGAGATCATGTTGATCATAGATGTGTTTAAACCCCTTGGTTTTGTCGTTTTGTTTAAAGTCTTTTGGAAATGAATGAAAGGGTTTTATTTTGCTTTTCTAAATTAATGTTGTTGAGTTGTCTAAATTTCTGAACTATGTAATGATCTGATTCATGCGGTGACATCATACGTAGGCAACCTCCAAAAGGTTCGATCAAAACTTTTTTTTATGGAAAAAAAGAAAGACAATGAACAAAGCAAAGCTGGGATGAGACAATGGCCTTCTTTTTTAGGTGCTTAACAAATGTGTGATTGATGTGTAAATTGTCTAACCCTTAACAAGTTTGTTCATTCTCTTTAGTTTAGTAAGCTTCCAGTGGTTGGTTTGTGGTAAAGTGGCAGAACAACCGTACTTTACCAGGTCTAAGGCAAGAGTGCCAATGACAACAAATACAAAAACTGCGGTGAATCAGAGGGATACTCCAGTTTGTTTAACTACAAGAGAGTCGGCCACTGTCGAAGAAAATAGGACATTGAGACATGTTATGGCACAGTTGTGGAAAGCTTGGGCCAATGGCCAAGAACCATCAACGTTTATTCCTGGTTTTCCTGAGATCACAAGTATCTAATCCTCATCTTCTCAGGTCCCTATATCAGATCCTTTCTTCCCTCCAGGGTATGGTCCATTTGATAATTGTGGGGCCAAACCATCAACAACATGCCCTCAAGGCATGCTATTCAGGATCAATCCCACTGTCATGACAATTGCACCGGTATATACTCTCTCATAACCAACTATGACACAAAGAGCAGCTCAAGAGAGATAGTTCACCGCCTAGCCAGAGCAATACTATACTTCTAGGATAGCATTCGGGGGCCTTAATTCTGTATAATTTGGTTCCCCTGTTGATGTTAAAAGGCCTACTCAAGGCTCAGAGGAAGAGGAAATGTTTTAAAAAAATGAAAAACATCGAGCAACATATGAAAAGTATGCAAGGGCTAGGTGGGCACAAAAGTGTCACGTTCAAAGACTTGTGTATGTTCCCAAATGTCCACCTTCCACCTGGATTCAAAACCCCTAAGTTTGATAAGTATGAAGGGCATGGTGATACCATAGCTCACCTCAAGATATACTGCAATCAACTTAGGGATGCAGGAGGTAAAGAGAAACTACTCATGGCTTACTTGGGTGAGAGTCTGACTGGTGTTGCCTAAGAGTGGTTCATAGACAAAGATATCTCCCACGAGCACATCTGGAATAATATGGCTCAAGATTTTGTTAGACAATTTCAATACAATGTCGATATTATGCCATATCGCAATACACTCTCTAATATGAGAAAAAAGCCAAACGAAAGCTTCAGAGAATATGCTATCGAGTGGAGAGAACAAGCAACTCGGGTCAAATCACCATTAGATGAATAAGAATTGGTTTACATCTTCATAGAGGCTCAAGATCCTGATTACTTCCACCACCTGACAGCCATAATGGGAAGACCGTTTCACACAACAATCAAAATTGGAGAAATGGTCGAAAGTGGTCTCAAAATAGGAAGGATCGTGAGCCATATGGCAATCAAAGCTACCACACAGGCCATTCAGGGTGGTTCAGGTAGTTTTGGGAATCGTAAAATGAAAAAGGAAGTTTCTTCGCTAGCGTACAAGTCAAGGGGTTCTCAAAGGAGTCTGATTGTCCTTACCCGCCAATTCAGGGACAATCTAGTTATCCTAAACATTACTACCCTTATGTCCCTCAATATTCAGTAACTCCATCTCCATACATAGTCTTCAATGCTCAGCCATATGTGAATCCTCCCAATCGCCCACAATTTCGGGCCCCAACTCAAGCAAACCTTCAGCCACAACGGCCACCCTATCAAGTCCCTTACAAACCTCCTCCAATGAAAAATTATGCTCAAGAGAAGGGACAAAAAATGAAATTAACTCCATTGGGAGAGTCACACTCCATCTTATTTCAAAAGTTAAGAAAGATAGGAGTGATTGAATCTATCCCACCACATCGTCTGAATCCAAATGCTCCAGGTTTCCAGGCCAATGAAATATGTGAGTATCATTCAGGGAACCCCAGGACACAACACTAATAATTGTTGGACCTTGAAAGGGGAGATAGAAAAGCTAATCGATCATGGAGTGGTTGTTGTGATGGATGATCAAAACACTCCCTATGTAACTAATAACACACTTCCAGCTCAAAAAAATTTAGTGGGTATGATCTGTAATGATCAAGAGTACAAACTCCTTGGCAAAATGGGAAAGTTGTTTAGGAAGATTGGAGAGAAAGACAAGTTGTTAAAGAATTTAGAACCAGTCGAATCTTTGAGTGTGGAAGGTGTCAATCTTGATACCAAAATTTTTTGTGTTCCAGGAGTTTCAAAGTGGATTGAAGTTCGAGCGGGTATGCCGAATTTGTATGTATCAAAAGGTTTTTCATTAACACAATAGGACCAAAGTTGCTTGGCAAAGTTAAAAGAACCTATCTTTGTTAAGCCCATCCAGCAGCTCCCGGTAACTGATTCAAAGGTTATTCCTTGGAACTATAACAAAATCGTTGTGGTTTACCGAGGAAAGGAAATTGTCGAAGAGGTTGATGAAGCATGAGGGCTGACACGCTCTGGAAGATGTTATTCTCTAGAAGAGTTAAGAAAAGGGAAGATGGGCCAAAATATCCAAGTACCACTGAAGAAAGAAGTTACTGAGGAAGAAGCAGAAGAGTTTCTAATAAAGATTAAGGTTCCAGATTACTCTGTTGTGGAAGAATTGAAGAAAACCCCTGCACAAATCTCACCATTGTTTATACTCTTGCACTCATAAGAGTAAGATTTTGAATGAAACACATGTATCGAAGAAGACCACGGTAAATCAATTAGAAAAAATGGACAACCACATCTTTTAGTCGAACACCATCACTTTCAGTGATGATGAGTTTCCCGCGGAGGAAGCTAGACACAATAGAGCTTTGCATTTTATAGTGAAATATGAAGGGCACTATGTAAAGAAGGTCATGATAGATGGAGGATCAAGGGTAGACATATTTCTTCTCTCTACGCTGCAAAGCTTGAAAATTAACCCTAACAGAATTTGCCCCAACAATGTATTTGTTCGAGTTTATGACGGCTCAAGGCGGGATACCATTGGTGAAATCAAGTTAAACATGACAATTGGACCAGTGGACTTTATGATTGTCTTCCAAGTAATGGACATGGACACATCTTATAATTTTCTATTGGGAAGGCCATGGATCCACACGGCTCAGGCAGCCCCATCAACTCTACATCAAGTTGTTAAGATTGAATACGACCATTAGAAAATCATTGTGCATGGGGAAGATGATTTACCTATTTACATAGATCCATCCATTCCATACATTGAGGCAAAAGAAGGATGTGATTTCGTTGTTTACCAGTCTTTTGAGGTCGTATCAGTCGATCTCTTTAAAGAAGGAGACCGCATCATCCAACCATGTCTCTCTTCTTCCTCTTCAATGGTAGCAACGACAATGCTCAAATATGGTTATCAACCTAGTAAAGGTTTGGGACTATGTTCGCAAGGAATCATGGATCCCATTACTCTTTTAGGAAACAAGGTAGTTCTGGCCTTGGATACAAACAAAGCAAGAGAAATGAAGATAAGGCTAAGAACCAAAAAAGGATTGATTAGGCGCTTCCACAAACGATTCCCCATATTTCTTATTCCTTTATCAAGCCTTAGGACCAGAAATGGAAACTTCCTTTACTCATGAAGACATTGAATAAGTTAATCAGGATCTCAGTCAGTTGTTTTGTGAAGTAAACATGGTCCAAGTTGGTGAAGGTACAAGTCATGCCGATGTGCATCTTGTGGTCTTAGGTGTTGAGCTAAACAATTGGGAAGCCACTCATTTCCCCATAAGGAAGGAGTCTTGGGAGTTTGTTTTGCTACTCTTTTGTATTTTGGTGTTGTCAAGGTTGTGATCTGAATATTTGAAAATATTTTGTATTAGTGTCAACCCTTCTATCCTTTTTCAATTTCAATGAAATTCCAATTTCATAGTAAATCTTTGTCTTTCCCCTCCCCTAATTCTTATTCTCCATTTTTCAATTCTCTATATGTCGGCTTTGATAACATGATGTGCATGCGGAATTCACTCCCAGATCTCAAAGAGTTGTTTATTCTTGAATCATCGAGTCAAGAGGTTAAATATGATGAAGAAGAAGCTTTTAGGGAAATTAATAGGGAATTGGAACAGTTTGAGCACAAACCTAAGCCTAATCTTAGTGAAACTGAGGTAATCAATTTGGGAAGTAGTGGGGAAATCAAAGAAATAAAAATAAGTCTTCATGTCAAGAAGGAAATTAGGGATGCCATAATACAACTTTTTTTTTTAATACAAAGATGTGTTTTCTTGGTCTTATGATGGCATGCCAGGTTTGAGTGTTGATTTAGTGGTCCAAAAGTTGCCCACTCATCTTGATTTTCCACCCGTCTAACAGAAAATAAGAAAATTCAAATCGGACGTGAGTGAAAAAATCAAGGAAGAAATCATGAAACAACTAAATGCAACTATGATCCAAGCCATTCGTTACACTACTTGGTTGTCAATTATTGTTCTTGTGCCGAAAAAGGATGGAAAGACAAGAGTTTGTGTTGACTATCGGGATTTGAACAAAGCTAGTCCAAAAGACAACTTTCCCTTGCGCAATATCCACATTCTAGTTCATAATTGTGCCAAACACGAAATTCAATCTTTTGTAGACTGCATTGCGGGGTATCATCAAATCTTGATGGACGAAGAGGACGTTGAGAAAATTGCTTTCACAACTCCATGGGGGACCTATTGCTACAGGCTCATGTCATTCGATCTTAAAAATGATGGGACAACTTACATGAGGGCTATGACCACCATGCTTCATGACATGATGCACAAAGAAATTGAAATATACATCGATGACGTAATCATCAAGTCTAAAACACAAGTTGACCATGTGAAAGATCTGAGAAAATTCTTTGAAAGAGTGTGAAGATATGATCTCAAGCTTAATCCAGCAAAATATGCATTTGGAGTTCCATCTGGAAAACTTTTGAGTTTTATTATCAGTAGAAGGGGAATCGAATTGGCTCCTTCCAAAATAAAAGTCATTCGAGATTTGCAACCTCCGAAAAATAAGACCGAAATCATGAGTCTACTTGGGAGGTTGAACTATATCAGCAGGTTTATTGCTCAACTCACAACCACTTGTGAGCCCATTTTCAGACTTTTAAAAAAGGATGTTGTTTTTAGATGGACGGAGGATTGTCAACAAGCTTGTGAAAATATCAAGGAGTATCTGTCCAACCCTCATGTATGGTCCCGCCTGAACCTGATAGGCCTCTTTTTCTATATCTTTCAGATAATTCCTTTAGGTGTTTTCTCGGTCAACATGATTCCTTTGGGTTTAGGAGCAAGATATCTACTACTTGAGAAATAAATTCACTAGTTATGAGGTCAAGTACACACTCTTAGAAAGGACATATTGCGCCCTAACTTGGGTAGCTCAAAAGTTAAGGCATTACCTTTTGTCCTACACAACTTACATCATATCTAGGATGGACCCTTTGAAGTACATCTTCCAGAAGCCAATGCCAACTCGCAGACTCGCGAAATGGCAAATCTTGCTCACTGAAATTGACATTATAAATGTCACTCGAACTACAATGAAAGCTCAAGCTTTGGCTGACCAGTTAGTAGAGCATCCAGTCGATGACGACTATGAACCATTGGATACATATTTTCCAGATGAAGAGATTAACTCAAGAAGTATATCTAGATGAAAATCAGGTCTGGCAGTTATACTTTAATGGAGAAATCAACGCAAAAGGCAGGGGCATTTCTCATATCACCCACATGGCAACATTACCCTGCAACAGTTCGACTTCATTTCTTCTGTACAAATAATACAACAGAGTATGAAGCGTGCATCATGGGTATAAATATGGCAATAGATTTGGGTGTTCAAGAATTAATTGTGTTGGGAGATTCTGATTTACTTATTCGACAAGCTCAAGGTGAATGGAAAACTCGAGACAAGTTTCTTCCAAACAAACAATGTGTGGAAGATCTTAGAATTTCTTTTAGATCCATCGAGTTTAGATACATCCCCAGGTTTCATAATGAATTGGCAGATGTCTTGGCTACTTTGTTCTCAATCCTTCCATATCCTGGAAACACTTGCATCACTCCCTTGAAGATTCAAGTTCGGTACCAACGTGGCTATTGTAACACAGTGAAGGCAGAATCGAATGGTGAACCATGGTACCTAGACATCAAGAATTTCTTGCAGATAGGGAAATGTCCCGAACATGCCAATAGAAGCCAAAAAAGAATTATTAGACGTCTGGCCAATGGTTTCTTTTTTAGCGGGGAAATTTTATATAAAAGAACCCCGGATCTGAACTAGTTAAGATGTGTGAATGCTAAAGAAGCCGAGAAGATCATGAATGAAGTACATGCTAGGGTATGTGGACCACACATGAATGGATATGTCTTTGCAAAAAAGATACTTCGAGCAGGGTATTACTAGTTTACCATGGAACGGGATTGCTTTCGCTTAGTCAAAAAATGTCATCAGTGCCAAATTCACAGTGACCTAATTCATTCACCTCCTTCAGAGTTGCACCTCATGGCCACTCCTTGGCCCTTTGTTGCATGGGGAATGGATGTCATTGGACCAATTGAGCCTAAAGCTTCTAATGGACATCGATTCATTTTGGTCGCAATTGGTTGCTTTACCAAATGGGTGGAGGAAATCACTTTCAAAGCAGTCACTAAGAAGGAGGTCATGGATTTTGTCCATTCAAACATCATTTATCATTTTGGTATTTCAAGAATCATAATCACAGATAACGCTGCAAACCTTAATAACAATTTGATGAAAGAAGTAATTGAGCAATTCAAAATTGTGCATCACAATTCTACTTCATACGGACCGAAAGCCAACAAAACTGTGGAGGCTGCCAACAAGAATATCAAAAAGATTCTCAGGAGGATGGTTCAAGTAAGGCTGGCAAACGGACAGGACCGGATCAACAGGACCGGTTATACCGGAACCGGTCCTCGTTACCGGATTTCGTTACCGGAACCGGGTCTTACCGGAATCGGTTTTACCGGAAATTTCCAAATGTTCCGTCCGGTCCCTTAGTTACCGGATTGGAACCGGTTTGGACCGGACCGGAACCGGTTCTTACCGGATCATTGTGTACCGGTAATTTGTTTTATTTTTTTATTAACTTTAATTATTATATAATATTATATTATTAAAAAACTTCAATTCAAAACTTTAAACTTTAAAGTTTCAATTGAATTTAAGTTTAAACTTTAAACTTTAAAGTTTAAAATTGACTTTAAATTTTAAAGTTTATAACTTTATATTGAATTTAAAGTTTAAACCTTAAAATTCAATTTTATATTAAAGTTTAAACTTTAAACTAATATTAAAATAGTTGAAAATTAAATTTCTAAAATGACTTGGATTAAATATAAGAGACTATTTTAAAAGAAAATCAAGGCGAATAGCCGTATATTTATTCAAATAAATAAATTGTACAATACAAATATTAAAAAGAGACAAAGAGCACATAATCTAGGTATTGAATATTAATTATTTTACTAACAATTGAAACTTTTTTAAAAATCTTTTCGTAACTTTTGTATCATTTCAAAAGAAACATTTTTTGGAACTTGTATTTGTCGTTCTTCTTTCATTGCTTCCATACCATCATCACTATTATCACCAAATATTTCATCTATTTCGTCTTCTATATTTGGCTGTTTAATTGTGGTAGTCTGGTATTTCTTCTTTCGACATTGACCCAATCTCGAAACAACACCGATATTTCCAAAGTATCATTTGCTAATGAATATCGATGATCTCCAATCATAAATCTCGCCGCACTAAAGGCTTGCTCCGAAGCGACCGATGATGCTTGAATCGCTAGCACATCTCGAACAATCCTAGCAAGGGTTGGAAATTGATTTTCACGATTCTTCCACCATACTAATATTGGAGGTTGAAGTTGTCCTTCTTCATGCCTAATCTTTTCCCGTGCTTGATTGAAATATAAATCAAAATTATTATTAGTAGATGATTCAAGCTCAAGATAATCATCCATCCAATCATCCGTATCATCGCTTCTAGGTTTACAAGATGGAGGTTCAACTATTGGAATATTTTTTCCATAGATTTATATGTATTATATAACTCTCTAGCTTTTATATATATGGTACTTTTACAATCTTCAACACTAGGAGTTTCATCATCTTTAATTTCTAAATTTGCATAAATCTTTTCAATCATTTTTTCAACACCTTTTAATTTGTAATTTGGGTTGAAAGTAGTAGCAGTCAAATAGATTTGAGCAATAGGGAAAAAATATTTTTTGAATTTTTCAATCATAAAAGCAAGGGAATCTTCAAATCGATCTTTTCCTTTATATTTTGCAAATTCAGATGAAATAACACAAATATTTACTAAAACAAAAGAAATAGTTGGATAATATTGACCAAAAGCAGCATTTGTTGCTTTATAAAAAATACTTAAAAATTCAACAAGTTCTTCTGTATTTTCCCATACATCATAGCCAATTCTCAAATTTGGGTCCGCATTATGAGCATTAAAAACTAATTGTACCGGCTCTTGATAAATATAAGCAACTTGAAGCATTTCAAATAAAGAATTCCATCTAGTGCATACTTCTTTTGGAACTTTTCTATATTCAAGTCCACATTCTTTACAACGATTTTTAAATTCTGTAATTCTAGCTTTTATTTTAGCTTTAAAAATCCAATTACAAGCAAGTCTAATTTTTTCACAAGAAATTCCAAATTGAGAAATACCATCTTTTACTATCAAATTATACACATGTGCGGCACACTTAATATGAAAAGAATCATTATCAATTGGACAAAGTCTACATTTTAAATAATCAATTGCTTTTAAATTATTAGAAGCATTATCTAAAGTGACACTCATTATTTTATCACATATTCCATAAAATTGTAAAATAGAGCCTATTTTTGTTGCTATATAAGCACCGGTTTTAGTTTCTTCAACATATTTATATCCTAATATTCGTTTTTGCATGTTCCATTCATGGTCAATCCAATGGACAGTAATTGTAAAATAATCATTA
>NC_064293.1:8915292-8973730 GCF_019186545.1 Solanum stenotomum
CAATCAAGGACAATCAATCTTGGATTGGCTACTGATACATTTTTAAACCCAAAAGCATAGCCTTAGTTGTGATTTTTTTTACAATGGCATTATAGTTGAGTTTTGTTTTGTTTGAATTATTTTTGTTAGATATGCGTTGGACTAATCCTTATTATGCTCATATCAAAACATAGCTAGTCAAAAAAAAGATTCAAAGAGATCACTCAAAAGAGCAACCACATCGATTTCATTCTTGCAATACCAACACTATACATCATGCTCATAACAAGTACTACTCAAGACATTGATATCAAATATAATCGATCCTTTAATCATTTATCAATGAAAACTCAAACATTTCAAGACTTTCAAAACTCATGGGGGGCTAAGAGAGAACAGCTAACTGAAACACTATGAAAACAACAAACACATAAAAAAGAGGAATATTGGCACAAGGGCCCTCACCCCACCAAAAAGTAAAATGCAGTGTCCTCAATGCAAAAAAATGAAATGAGTGAGCTTATATAGAGGAACTCCCTAAATGATTTTAGGATCAAACTCACTGACTCATTATTTGGATCACCAAATAAGGTTGTTTGTCGAATGTGCTTGTGGCTATAATGAGAATTTACCCTCAATTTCGGTGGGCTGTAGTGAGATCGCCTTAAGTCCATGGGAGAACCGTCGAATGTCCACGTTCATGATCGAACTTCCCAATGTTACCCCTAACATTTTCCCCATATTAGGCGAAGTACATGAGGTCCGCCCAGTCATATCGGTGTATTGTCAATTTGAGGATACAGTCTAGTAAACTAGATATTGTGCACCTAAAGTTGAGCAGCCCAGTTGGCAAACTCGATGGAGATTTGCACAACAATTATGGCGGATCAGTGAATTCCTCTCTCAATCGTTGATCTTCACTCATGTCTTGCACAAGTGATACCCATATTATTAAAAACAACTAACGCTTTGGTTGCCCTTTCATCCAAGTACACCATTTCAATAACTCGCACGTCACAACCTCCCCCAAAGTACACCCTCAACCTTTGACGATTGACTTTTAATCTCACCCCCTTTGCATCTTCAAATTCAATCGCTTCATTTCCATATACTCTCATGATTTTGTTCGGACTAGTCCACTTGGACTTAAGCTTGCTTGGGAAGAGTTTCAACCTTGAATTGAAAAGTAGGACTATCTCCACCACATAAACTCATGAGGCAAGATCTTTGCATCGTACCACCATTTAACCTTCTCTTTACAGAGAACGGAGCTTTGATATGCTTGCAGCCAAAATTTATCCAACTTTAGGACTTGACACACACGATTCTTAGAAGCCACTTCGCAATTCAAATTGATCCTTTTCAATGCCCATAAGGCTTTGTGCTCTAACTAAACCGGAAGATGACAGACCTTCCCAATCCTAACTTGTATGGAGACATACTAATAGGAGACTTGAATGTCGTGTTATAGGCCAAAAGTGTTTCATCAAACTTTCTTAACCAATAGATGCGGTGGACATTTGCCCATTTGGGTAGGATGTTCTTTATCTCTCGATTTGACACCTTAACATGTTCACTAGATTGAGGATGGTAGGGCATTGCCACTTTGTGCTTGACTTGATAGAAGTGTGACAAATTGACAGTTGCAAAAACGTGAAACTCTATCTCTTTTTCAACCTTCACTAGCATATAATGGACCACACCAACCGGCTTCTTTATTGAACGATTAGCCAATAAGAGCCTCATGTTTGTTCGTTTCGGTTCCTCAAGCCCAAGCTTATTAAATATCATCCGTGGCATTAAATTTATACTTTCACCAAGATCACAAAAGGCATTGAAAAAGTACATGCACCAATAAAGCATGGAATAGTGGAAGATCCCGGATCATCTTTCTTGAGGATTGCATTCTTTTGCTTCATTTCAATTGTTTCACAATCTATAACACTTTTCTTTGTCACTAATTCTTTCATATATTTAACAAAACCCGACATTTCGGTCAAGGCATCCTCAATAGTATATTTACTTTCCAAGCATTCACTTTACCAAAAGGTTCACTACATTGTCATTTTTCTTCCTCAATCCTTGAGAGAAAGGAGGTTTTATCCTAATTTGAGACAACGTAGTTGAGGCTTCAATACTGCCTTCTTTTGCATTTTCCTTCGGCTCACCTTCAATTTCCTTTGTCTGTGTCTTATACATTCCCTAAGATGATTCATTATCGGAAATCACCAAGCAGTATATCATGTGTATTGTATAAAGCTTATAATCCCTCATTCAGTTTTTGGATCAATATTGTCCTTTCAAAATTGTTAGTGAACCTTTTGGTAATGTGTCATGATCCTAGCTAGATCAATATGCAGTGGCTCAGTGGGTTAGTTTGGATCTATTGTTTTGATTCTAATTTTATTTAGGTACTTAGATATTGTATGAGTTAATTGTAAAGCTTTAATTTGGTAATAGGAAGGTTGGTGTGGGTAAATTTTCTCCTGAATTTCAACGGATCGGAAAACCAAAGTTCCAACTTCCAACCAAAATCAAAATTTGAAAAAGATTAGAAACCAAAGCTCCAACTTCAACCAAAATCAAAATTTGAAAAAGTTTAGGAATATCACTAAAACAAAAAAAGACAACTCAATCTCAACTCCAACTTAGAATGTCTTCTGTGAGAATGGCTAGGAAATTTAGTGAATGGCTAGGAAACTTAGAGAATGAAGAGCATGCCTTTGGATGTAGTGAGTTGCATTCTATTAGCTTGAGATGCAGTGAGTTGCATTCTATTTTCCAAATTAGCTTTCAAAAGTAGGAAATCTTGAATAGATGAAGGAATTAGGTGTAACAATCTTTTAAATTTACACAAAATAAGAAATTTGTAACAGCAAAACGATGAATATAAACACAAAAAACATTGATCAATTGAAAATAAGAGAAACCTATTTTGAATTATCAAGAAAAAGAAAAAACAACAAAAAACTTGTTTACTAATTGTCAACTGTTAATAATGACTGAAATCTCTCTATAATGAGCACTAAAGAAATTTTAAATTGTTTATTTTCGTGCTAGGCAACTGAGGAAGCTCAACATTTAAAAAAGTTGATACAATACTATATTGTTTCTTTCATCAAAGTAGGAGATAAGGTTTGGTGTTTCTAAATTTCTAAAGTTAAAATACAATTGTTTTTATAATATGTTTGTGTCCATCTAGTATTGATACTTAGCTTTAATTTTATGATAATTTATTTGTGTCCATCGGGTGTTGACACTTAGCTTTAAATTAGGTGATAATGTGTTTGTTTAGCCCAAGTACCAACACTAGTTGATCCTATTGATGACAAAATTGATTTTCTTGCAAGATCGATTTGTGTCCATCTAGTGTTGACACTTAGCTTTAAATCTAGAAATAATATATTTGTTAAGCATAAGTACCAACACTAGTTGACCCTATTGATGACAAAATTGATGTTCTTTCTATATCGGTTTGTGTTCATCTAGTATTGATACTAAGCTTTAATTTAGGAATAATGTGTTTGTTAAGCATAAGTACCAACACTAGTTGATCCTATTAATGACAAAATTGATTTTCTTGCAAGATCGATATAATGTGTTTGATAAGCATATGTATCAACACTAGTTGATCCCATTGATGACAAAATTAATTTCCTTGCAAGATCAATTTGTGTCCATCTAGTGTTTGACACTTAGCTTTAAATTTTGAAATAATGTGTTGTTAAGCATAAGTACCAACACTAGTTGATCCTATTAGTTGGTGGATTTAGTCGTTGGAATTAATTTAAAACTAGTTAGAGTTAATGTTGTTTAGTTGTTGAAATAAGTTCAAATAAAGTTTAATTAACCCCTAGCTAGTTTGACTCATTATTTAAAATAATGTGGTTTAGTTGGTGGATTTAGTTGTTGGAATTAAGTTAAAACAAGTTAGAGTTGAAAAATTGTTTAGTTGTTGAAATAAGTTCAAATAAATAATATGATTTAGTTGGTGTATTTAATTGTTGGAATTAAGTCAAAACTAGTTAGAGTTAAAGTTGTTTAAATAAGTTCAAATAAATAATGTGGTTTAGTTGGTAGATTTAGTTGTTGGAATTAAGTCAAAACTAATTAGAGTTAAAAAGTTGTTTAGTTGTTGAAATAAGTTCAAATAAATAATATGGTTTAGTTGGTGGATTTAATTGGTGGAATAAATTCAAAACTAGTTAGAGTTAATATTCTTCAATAACGTCTGAGCTTGAATTTCCATTTTGCATCTCTATTCCATATTAAAGTGTCAATTTTGACTAAACCAGACTTTGGCTATGTAGCTAAAGCATTAGAGAAGACATACTATCAAAATACCAATCATTTATATTGCGACTAAGTAAAGTTCCAGCCAAGTTTTGACCAATATTACGAGATAGTGGCATCGCTGTGTTGTGCTATATTGAATAATATTGGGAATTGCTTGTTTAATGGAGAGTGTCTGAGCCAAATATCTTACCGGAACTTTACATTGTTGCCATTTCCAACTTTGAGAGCTGAATTTGCATAAAAAGAATGCCAATGTGCTCTGATGTGTCGCCATATACCCGAAGATGGTAATTTGGTAGTCCAGGGATTAAGGAGACCGTATTTTGCACTAATAACAGTCCTCCATAATGCTTCGTCCTCTTGACTAAACCTCCAAAGCCACTTATGCTTCAAACTGATGTTATGAATCTTCCGATTTTTTACCCGAGGCCCCAGCTTCCCTGTCTTGGGTACTGCCCCCCTATTTGGCACAATGAAAATCTTTATGTTCCTTGCTAACTTGCCACAAAAATCCTTTAAAATTTATCTAGTCTAATAGCTACATCGGCTAGTAAGGAAAGAAGGACATAGTGTAGGTGGGTAATGAATCAAGCACGATATTGATCAAAACAAGTCTGCCTCCCAAGGAAAGATACTTCTTTTTCCACCTAGACAATTTTTTTCACAATCTTCTACTATATCATATGGTTGAAACTTTTGTTTGATTCGAGGGGTAGGCCTAGATATTTAGCTGGAAAGACTCCAACTTTACAACCTATGATGTCAGCAGCTTCCTGAATGTTGTAGATTTCATTGACCGGATAGAGGACATGATTTTGCATAGTTTATGTGGAGTCGTACATGACTTCAAAGAGAAAAAAAATCAATTAGTTTATCAATTTGCTCCCTTTCTGGTTTGCAGAAGATCAAAGAATCATCCCTATATATAAGATGAGTGATTACCAGCTCCCAATGATTTCTGATACTTGGATTAAAACCCTTAATCCACCTATGTTGTTCTGTTGTGGCAAATATCTTGCTTAAGCCTTTCAGTGAATAAGAAGGGAAACAACGGGTCACCCTGTCTTAAGCCCTTTTGTGTGGCAACGATTCCTTTAGGAGAGCCATTTATGTTGATGGATAATTTCAATGTAGATATGCAATAGAATATCCATTTTATCAATTTCCCACCAAAATGCATCAACTTTAGCATGTCTAAGAGGAAATCCCAATGAAGATTGTCGAAGTCTTTCTCGATCTCTAGCTTACATAAGATTCCCAACTTTCCTTGCTTCACTCCGGAGTCTATACATTCATCTGCTCCTGATTCTGCAAACAAGAATGTAGTGCTTCCATGCAATGGAACTTTAGTATGAAATAGTGTACCGAATATTCAAGACAACTAAACAACTGGTCATGTATCATGCAATGTTGATATAAAATCAAATAAGAGAGTCAAATGGTAGCAAATGGGGTATCCTTTTAATATGGGACAACATAGTATGGAAGGTGTACCAAAGTGGAGAAAGGCAACTTCTCAATCACATATAAATTTGAAGCTCTACAAGAATCTTCATGTTTGTCCTTTACTGGTGTATATGCTCCTCACACCAGAAAGGAGAAACTTGAATGCTGGGAGGAAATAACTGCAATGTAGGAACTGAGTGAAGATGGGTAACTTGGGAGATTTTAACACGATTAGACATATAGTGGAAAGAAGGGGATGTTACAGAACAACTAATGTAATGACTGACTTTTCCAAATGGATTGAAGAATTGGAGCTTCATGACCCTATTTTGATTGGGGGTAAATACACTTGGGTCAGGGGCTCAATCATTAGAGTAATGCAAGGTTGGATAGATTCTTATACTCTATGGAATGGGAGGACAGCTTCAAGAGCATTAGACAAAGGATTCTGCCTAGAGTAACCTCTGATCATAGTCCTATCATTTTACAGTGTGGTGACTAGGAACAGCGACACTCATATTTTAAATTCGAGAATTAGTGGCTGAAAATTGAGGGATTTAATGAGATGGTCCAGGAATGGTGGAATGACTTCATAGTTTAAGGGTGCCCAGACTATAAATTGTGCACAAAATTGATTTTGCTGAAATAAAAATTGAAAGAGTGGAGTAGGAAGACCTTCTCCGAAATGGCTAGCAGGAAAAATAGTCTTCTTGAAGAATTGATAGTTTTGGACAGAACCAAGGAAGACAGAGAACTATCACAAGAAGAAATGCTGGTTAGGGCAACAATATTTGTGGAACTTGAAGTACTGGCCAAACATGAAGAAGAAAAATGGAGGAAAAAATCTAGAGCACTATGGTTGAAACAAGGGGATAAGAACATCATATTCTTCCAAAGATTGGCAACATCACATAGAAAGTACAATACAATAGATAGATTGGTGATAAGGGGCGAGTAAGTACAAGAACCAGAAGAAATAAAAAAAGCTATGATAGATTTCTACTCCAATTTATACACTAAGCCAGAGCCATGGAGACCTACTTTTGTTTTGACATGATGTCCTACAGTTTCCATAAAGGAGAATGATTGGCTTCAAAGACCTTTCACAGAATCAGAAGTGTTGCAAATTATCAAACAATGTGATAGAGACAAAGCCCCTAGCCCTGATGGTTTCACTAAGAGCTTTTTCAAGGTATGTTGGGATACATTGAAGGAAGATCTAATGCTAACTATTCATAATTTTCACCAAAGGGGAATATTTGAAAAATCTTTCAATACGACCCTTATAGCATTGATCCCAAAGAAACCTGAGGCTGTGGAACTAAAGGACTTCATACCTATTAGCTTGGTTGGGGGGTTTACAAAATTATCTCTAAACTGATAACTGAAAGACTTAAAATAGTTATTGGGAAACTAGTAGATGAACACCAAATAGCATTCTTGACAGGGAGACAAATTCTTGATGCATCCTTGTTAGCCAATGAACTGGTTGACTCAAGGGTTAAACAGAAAAAACTAGGGATCATATGCAAATTGAATGTTGAAAAGGCCTAAGACCATGTCAATTGGAATTTTCTCCTCAAAATTTTGAAAGACATAGGTTTTGGTAGTAGGTAGATCAAATGGATCAGTTTTTGTATCTCTAGAGTGAAGTTTTCCCTTATAATAAATGGCAACACAGTAGGTTTCTTTCAATCTCACATGGGAATTAGGCAAGGGGACCCTATGTGTAACAATTGGGTTTCGTCGTTATAGAAAAGTCAACGGAAATTTTTTTTGGGTCGGAAAACTTTTTCGTAGTAAGTTGGAATTGCCCAACCTAATCCAGATTTGGACGAAATCGTAGTCGTTGAGGTGTAGGGAAATATGGTAGAAATCGGGCGATTTAATTATAATTTTGATTACATGAGCAGTTAGATAAGTCGTTAAGGAATCTGTACGACTTTACAGAATTGAGTTCGGGTGAGTAAAACTCCCGAAATCGAACTTAGCGTGAACAGTATTTTTTTAGCATCGTCGATTAAAGGTGTGTTGTGAAATGGGGGTCTTGGAATTATTAAAATAGCTCACTGTTTCATGCAAGCCGCTTTGACAGTGGTTTTGGTTACTCTGGCGGTGCCGCTGAAGCGGGGTGAGGGCAGCTGTGGCAGGCCAGACGTGACTTAAAGTCATAAATAAACCCCTAAACGACCTTAATCTAAACTTTTTGAATTTTAAAGCTAAGGAACAAACCCTAGGCAACTCTTGACAATTTTCCACCATTCTTGAGGCTAAAGGTAAGCTTTTCACTCCCCGAATCCATTTTTCGATCTGTAGAACGTAATGGAATGGGTAATTATCGATGGGGGAGGGTTTTGAATTGGAAACCATAGTGGAAATCCCTATTTTGGATGCTTGGGATCATGGGTATGATCTAGGGTTGTTAGAGTTGTTAGTAATTCGGATAATTAGTTATTGTTTATTGATTCTCGTGTTATAATGGTTGTTTGTAGACCAAGAACAAGTGGAACGATTCAGGAAAGGGAAGGAACAAGTTTCTAAGGATTTTAAGCTTGTTTTGAGGTAGGTGATGGTTGTGATTCTATGATTGTGTGATGTATGTGTGTTCTTGCTTTACTATGATACTTGTATGTATGTGAATGTTGCATTATTGATCACGTTTGTTGTAAATGAGATAGAGGAATGATGCATGCCATGAATCATGACTAAATTGTATGAACTTGAGAAGATACTTGTGATTGTGATTGTGGTGTGTTGAATGGATCGGTTGCCACGTTCCGGCATAACTAATTGGGATCGATTGCCATGTTCCGGCATAATTATGGGATCGGTTGCCACGTTTTCGCATAAACATTGGAGCGGGTACCGCGTTTCAGTATGCTAATTATTTGGGTTTGGGTTCCATGAGAGGACCAATGACTTGTCATAATTGTGTATCTTGAAAAATGTGAAGTTATTCGTTGTTCATAAATGTTGATAATATTGTACATGTTCGATATATGCATGTGTTTATAATGTTATATTGACTTGCTTATGTTACACTTAGTGGGATAGTCGCGTGATCCTACCAGTACACTGTGGTTGTGTACTGATACTGCACTTGCTCTTATTTTTGTTGAGTACAGGGCATCTTCCGGCAGCTATTGACAGACCTCACTTAGAAGATCATTGATCGTTCGAATTCAAGGGTGAGTCAATTCTTCCAGGCTGCCATTGGTTCTCTTTCGTCTATGTCCACCATTTCGGATTTAGACTTTCTAGTTAGTTATTAGTGCATTAGTTTGGGGATGTATCTCTTCTTGTTTAACCTTGTTGAACTTTAGATGCTTTGGTACACTGACTTTCAAGTTCTAGGTTATTTCTTCTGCATTTGTTTTGTTGTTAGAGTTTTGTTGGAGTTTATGGGAACTCCCTATTTTTTTCCTTAGTATAATTCCTGTTTTCGTATCCTTACATGCTTTAGTTTTGGTTTAGTTGTTTACTTTGGGTTGTAGTAGTGGTTCTCCTACCGAAGGGTTAGTGTGGGTGTCAATCACGACGGTCTGTGCCTTGAAAAAGTTGGTATCAGAGCCTAGGTTTGTTGATCTCGATGTACCAAAACAAGTCTAGTAGAGTCTTGTGGAACGATATGGGGACACCTTTACTTTTCTTCGAGAGGCTATAGGACTTTAGGAAATCTCTCTGTTTTCTCTTGTCTCCTTTCATGCTATGATTTGATTCCAATTGGTATCTGGCGATTCAAATTGGTATCTAACCTCCTTCACTATTTTATCCGCAAATGGTTAACACTAGATTCAATGGCGTCAGGCCCGTAGCTCCCGTTAATGCTCCAGCTAAGGAATATGTAGCGAAAGGTCGTGGTCGAGGCAGGGGTAGAGGAAAAGCTAGGGGTAGAGGCCATGAAAGAGTAGCGCCTGCTGGGAATGAAGCTCCTGTTGAGAATGCTCTTGTGAATGAGAACCCATGATGAAGAGATAGATGAGAATGTTGAGGATTTGGGACAAGAGAAAGAGGTGTAGATTGAGACTACTGATGTTCCTCCCATAGACCCATTGTTAGCTCGACAGATCATGTCATTCTTGAAAGGGTTGGTTGGTCCTAGAGTGCTTCCTTCTGTTCAAGCAACTCAAGCTCCTGCTAATCCCCCTGTTGCTAGCATTGCGCCCAAGACGGGTGGAACGGGAGGTAACGATGTTTTCTTTCATCTTTTGTTGGGTTCTGTTATGACTGGTAATATGAAATGTTGACTAAGTTTTTGAAACTAAAGCCTCCCGTGTTTCTTGGTTCGAAGAATGAGGATGCTTATGAGTTCATCTTAGACTGCTATGAAAGGCTTCATAAGTTGGGAATTGTCCATCAGCATGGGGTTGAGTTTGTGTCCTTTCAACTTCAAGGTGAGGCTAAGCAGTGGTGGAGAGCTTATATGGAATGCAGATTTTTACTTTACCTCCACTTACTTGGACCCAATTTCATGCCCTATTTTTGGAGAATTATGTGCCTAGGACTTTGAGGGATCGCAAAAAGGATGAGTTCATGGCTTTGGAGCAAGGTGGTATGACTGTGGCTGCTTATGAGGTCAAGTTTCATGCTTTGTCTAGATATGCTACTCAATTGGTGACTACTGAGGAAGAGAGAATCCAGTTATTTAATTATTAGGGGACTAAATTCTGAGTTGCAAGTATTATCTGTTCATATGACTTCTGCAGAGAGGAGCTTTAATGAGGTAACAGACTATGTTAAGAAAGTAGAGGGGGTGAGGCAAGACGGTTAGGCTAAGGCATTGGCAAAAAGGGCCAAAAATTCAGGCAACTTTCAAGGTTCTTATTCCAGAGGTTCACGGAGGCCAACGCTTGCAGCCAAACCCATTCAGTCCGCTATGCCCGCCTTTACAGGTAATTACTCAGGAACCCCACCTCATAATTTGATTCAAGATAGCCAGAGAGTCGCACCTTTTGCGGGCAACATGCCATCTTTTGATCGTACATGCTACAATTGTGGTGAACCTGGGCATATGAGGAGAGATTGTCCCTATCCATGTGTATAAGATTCTGCGCAGCAGCAGACTAGAGCAGTTGTACCGTGGGAAATGGTAATAATGGTCGAGGGCATCCACAAGGTGGGCGAGGAGGTAATCAACGAGGCCGTGAAGGTAGAGGAAATGGTAATACATGCAGGGGTAACGTGCAACCAGGCAGAGAAGTGGCTTGTCAAGATAATAGGGCTCAATCTTATGCCTTTCTGGGCAAGAATGAGGCAGAGGTGTCTGACGCGGTGGTCACAGGTACTATTCTTAGCTGTGACTGGATGGCTAATGTGTTATTTAATTTGGGTTCTACTTCTTCATATGTATCCGTGAGATTTGCCTCAAAGTTTGATATGATTTGTGATATACTCGATGCCCTTATCCATGTTTCTACCCCAGTTGGAGAGTCAGTCATAGTCACTGATGTCTATCGTTCTTGTCCTATTTTGTTTATGGGTTTTTAGACCTGGGCTGATTTGGTGATTTTGGATATGACTGATTTTGATATAATCTTAGGCATGACTTGGTTGTCCCCCTATTATGTTGTGCTTAATTGTAATACTAAGTATGTAACTCTAGAAATTTCGGGAAGGAAAAAATTAGAGTGGGAAGGGGTGTACAAGTCTAAGCAAGCTAAGATCATATCTTCCATTCGGGCTAGGAAATTGGTAGGGCAGGGTTGTTTGGCTTATTTGGCTCATATTAGGGATGTTGAGATTGAGACTCCATCTATTGAGTCTATTCATGTGGTGTTAGAATTTAGAGAAATGTTTCCTAATGATTTGCCTTGTATGCCTCCGGATAGAGATATAGACTTCTACATTGATTTAGAACCTCATACTTGTCCCATTTCTATCCCTCCATATCGCATGGCTCCAGTAGAATTAAGAGAGCTTAAGGCGCAAATCCAATAGCTTCTTGATAAATGATTTATTCGTTCTAGTGCTTCCCCATGGGGTGCTCCAGTTTTGTTTGTTAAGAAAAAAAATGGTAGTATGAGAATGTGTATAGATTACCGGCAATTGAATAGGGTCACTATTCGAAACAAGTATCCCTTGCCTTGAATAAATGATCTTTTTAACCAATTGCAAGGGGCGTCAGTTTTCTCTAAGATTGATCTAAGGTCTGGCTACCATCAATTGAAAATTAGGCCTGAGGATGTGCCCAAAACGGCGTTTAGAACTCGCTATGGGCACTATGAGTTTTTGGTTATGTCTATTGGTTTGACCAATGCGCCTTCAGCTTTCATGAGTTTGATGAATGGGGTGTTCAAGCCATTTCTTGATTCTTTTGTCATAGTATTTATTGATGATATTTTGGTCTATTCGAGAAGTGAGGAAGAGCATACCGACCATCTTCGTATTATTTTGGGTGTTCTTGGGAAACAAAAATTGTATGCTAAGTTCTCTAAGTATGAATCTTGGTTGACTTCGGTTGCATTCTTGGGGCATGTAGTTTCGAAAGAAGGAGTATTAGTAGATCCTCAAAAGATTGAGGCGGTTAAGAATTGGGTTCGACCAAGTTATGTGACGGAAGTTGGGAGTTTTGTGGGGCTCTCTAGCTAATATCATCGATTTGTGAAGAACTTTGCTTCTATTGCCACCTATTTGACTAATTTGACCAAAAAGAAGATACCATTTGAATGGACTGAAAAATGTGAGGAGAGCTTTCAAAACCTCAAGACTCTCTTGACCACCACGCCTATTCTAGCATTACCAATTGAAGGTAAAGATGTTATTGTTTATTGTGATGTTTCACATTCTGGTTTGGGTGTTGTGTTGATGCAGGATAAGAATGTTATAGCTTATGCCTAGCGTCAATTGAAAGTGCACGAGAGGAATTACCCAACACGTGATTTGGAGTTGGCAGCGGTAGTGGTTGCTCTTAAGATCTGGCGGCATTACCTCTATGGTGTTAAGTGTGAAGTGTTTACTGATCATCATAGTTTGCAGCATGTGTTCACTCAAAAAGATCTGAATTTGAGACAAAGAAGGTGGATGGATTTACTCAAGGATTATGATGTGACCATTCGATATCATTCGGGCAAAGCTAATGTGGTGGAAGACGATTTGAGTCGAAAAGTGGTGAGTATGGGTAGTTTAGCTTGCTTAAGGGTATCCAAGCGACCTTTGCTAAGTAAATTCAGACCTTAGAATCTAAATTCATGCAATTGGGCATCTTAGAAAGAGGTGGGGTGTTAGCTAGCATTGAAGCGAAGGCCACATTCATTGAGGAGATCATGGACAAATAATTTGAAGACGAAAATTTGGAAGAGCTTAGAAAGAAGACTGCGATTGGCAAGGCACAAGAGACCACTCTTGACACAGAAGGTGTACTTAGTTTCAAAATAAGAATTTGTGTTCCCCGAGTTGATGATTTGATTCAAAAGTTATTGATAGAGTCTCATTGTTTGCGATATTCTATCCATCTGGGAGTGGCCAAGATGTATCGAGATTTGAAGCGAATTTATTGGTGGTCGGGCATGAATAAAGATATAGCGGAGTTTATAGCTAAGTGTCAGAATTGCCAACAAGTGAAGTATGAACATCAAAGGCCTGCAAGTTTGCTAAAAGAATGTCAATTCCGGAATGGAAGTGGGAAAGGATGGCCATGGATATTGTGGTAGGTTTTCCTAAGACTTTGGGGAAGTTTGATTCTATTTGGGTAGTGGTTAATAGATTGACTAAGTCAACCCATTTTATTTCAATAAGAATAAATTATAATACTGAACAATTGGCTAAGGTGTATGTGAAAGAGATAGTGAGGTTGCATGGGGTGCCACCTCTCTATCATCTTAGACCGTGGTACCCAATTCACATCCAAGTTTTGGAGGAAGTTACATGATGAATTGGGCACACAACTCACTTTTAGTACAACCTTCCATCCACAGACAGACGGGTAGTTAAAGAGGACTATTCAAGTGTTAGAAGACATGTTGAGGGCATGTGTGATTGATTTTAGAGGGCATTGGGATAAGTTCTTACCTTTGTGTGAATTCTCTTATAATAATAGTTATCACTCCAGCATTGATATGGCACCATTTGAGGCACTCTATGGGAGGGGATGTAGATCACCCATAGGATGGTTCAAGGCCGGGGATGTGAAACCTTTGGGGGTTGATTTAGTGAAGGATGCTCAAGATAAGGTGATGAGTATTCAAGCTAAGCTTCTAGTAGACCAGAGTAGACAGAAGAAGTATGCAGATCATAAGGTAAGAGACATGACATTTCAAATCGGTGAAAATGTTCTTCTTAAGGTATCACCTATGAAAGGGGTGATCAGATTCGGTAAGAAAGGTAAGCTAAGTCTGCGATACATTGGTCCCTTTAAGGTTCTCGAGTGTGTGGGACCGATAGCATATAGATTGTCTTTACCTCCTAATTTATCGGGTGTTTATCCGGTATTTCATGTGTCCATGTTGAAGAGATATCATGGTGACGAGGATTACATCATTAAATGAGACTCAATTGTGTTAGACAAAGACCTTCAATATGAGGAGGAACCGATTGCAATTCTTGATCGTGATGTTCGCAAGTTGAGGATCAAAGAGATTAAGTCAGTGAAGGTTCAATGGAAGCATCGTCCAGTTGAGGAAGCTATTTGGGAAACCGAGAGGGATATGCGAGACAAGTATCCTCAATTATTCATCGATTCAGGTACTACTTCATTCCTTCCTTAGCCTATTTTTCCTAAGTTTGTCACTCGAGGATGAATGATGGATAAATTGATATCTATTGTAACGATCGGGTTCCATCGTTATAGAAAAGCCAACGGGGAAAATTTTTGGGTTGGAAAACTTTTCGTAGTAACTTGGAATTTCCCAATCTAGTCCAGATTTGGGCGAAATCAGAGCCATTGAGGTGTAGGGAAATCTAGTAGCAATCGGGTGATTTAATTATGATTTTGATTGCATGAGTAGTTAGATAAGTCGTTAAGGAATTCGTACGACTTTACAGAATTAAATTCGGGTGAGTAGAACTCCCGAAATAAATCTTAGCGTGAACGATATTTTCTGAGTGTCGTCGATTAAAGGTGTGTTGTGAAATGTGGGTCTTGGAATTATTAAAATAGCTCACTATTTTGTGCAAGCCGCTTTGGTGATGGTTTTGGTCACTCTGGCGGTGCCGTTGAAGCGAGGTGAGGATCAATGTGGTAGGCCAGACGCGACTTAAAGTCATAAATAAACCCCTAAACGACTTTAATCTACACTTTTTGATTTTTAGAGTTAAGGAACGAACCCCAGGCGACTCTTGACAGTTTTCCACCATTCTTGAGGCTAAAGGTAAGTTTTTCACTCCCTGAATCTGTTTTTCGATCCGTAAAACGTAATGGAATGGGTAATTATCGATAGGGGGGTTTTGAATTGGAAACCATGGTGGAAAAATCCCTATTTTGGATCCTTGGGATCATAGGTATGATCTAGTGTTGTTAGAATTGTTAGTAATCCGGGTAATTAGTGATTGTTTATTGATTCCCGTGTTATTATGATTGTTTGTAGACCAAGAACAAGCGGAACGAATCCAGAAAGGGAAGGATCAAGTTTATTAGGGTTTCAAACTTGGTTTGAGGTAGGTGATGGTTGTGATTCTATTATTGTGTGATGTATGTGTGTTCTTGCTTCATTATGATACTTGTATGTATGTGAATGTTGCATTATTGATCACGCTTGTTGTAAATGAGATAAAGGAATGATGAATGACATGAATCATGACTAAATTGTATGAACTTGAGAAAATACTTGTGATTGTGATTGTGGTGTGTTGAATGGATCGGTTGCCACGTTCCGGCATAACTAATTAGGATCGGTTGCCACGTTCTGGCATAAACATTGGATCGGGTACCGCGTTTCGGTATGCTAACTGTTTGGGTTTAGGTTCCTTGAGAGGACCAATGACTTGTCATAATTGTGTATCTTGAGAAATGTGAAGTTGTTCGTTGTTCATAAATGTTGATAATATTGTATATGTTCGATATATGCATGTGTTTATAATGTTGTATTGACTTGCTTATGTTACACTTAGTGGGATAGCCACGTGATCCTACCAGAACACTGTGGTTGTGTAATGATACTGCACTTGCTCTTATTTTTGTTGAGTACAGGGCATCTTCCAGCACCTATTGACAGACCTCACTTAGAAGATCATTGATCGTTCTAATTCAAGGGTGAGCCAATTCTTCCGGGCTGCCATGGGTTCTCTTTCGTCTATACCCACCATTTCGGACTTAGACTTTCTAGTTAGTTATTAGTGCATTAGTTTGGGGTTGTATCCCTTCTTGTTTAGACTAGCTGAACTTTAGATGTTTTGGTACATTGACTTTCCGGTTCTAGGTTATTTCTTCCGCATTTGTTTAGTTGTTAGACTTTTGTTGGAGTTTATGGGAACTCCATATTTATTTCCTTAGTATTATTCCTATTTTTGTATCCTTAAATGCTTTAGTTTTTGGTTTAGTTGCTTGGTTTGGGTTGTATTAGTGGTTCTCCCACCGGAGGGTTAGTGTGGGTGCCAATCACGACGGTCTGGGTCGTGACACCATGACACCTTTCCTATTCTTGCTAGCTATGGAAGGTCTAAATCACATGTTCAGGATAGCAAATGCAAATAGATTGGTGAAAGGTTTCAGTGCTCAGTCAAGAAGAGGGGAAGATCTGGAGGTATCACATCTGTTATATGCAGAAGATGCCTTAATTTTCTGTGAAGCAGAGTCAAGTCATATCAGGCATCTAAGAGCCATCCTAACTATTTTTGAAGGAATCTCAGGTCTTCATGTAAACGGGTTGAAAAGCCACATCTTCCCTATCAACCAGGTTGGGAATTTGCAAGAGTTGGCTGCTATTTTGGGTTGTCAAGTGGACTCCTTACCAACTAAATATTTGGGGTTGCCATTAGGGGCCAAAAATAAAGAACTGGAAGTGTGGAGTGGGGTGATGGAAAGGTGTGAGAAAAAATTATCCAGGTGGGAAAGTCAATATCTATCATTAGGGGGCAGATTGACTCTCATCAAGTCAGTACTGGATGGCCTCCCAACATACATGATGAGCCTTTTCCCAATACCAAAGAGCATTGAGAAAAGATTAAACAGGGTGAGGAGGTCCATTTATGACAAGGAAACAAGGAGAAGAGAGGCTACAATCAAGTGAAATGGGATGTTTTGACCCTCAACATTAGCAATGGGGGTTTAGTTTGAAGAACCTCAAAAAACAGAACATTTCTCTTTTGCAAAAATGGCTTTGGAGGCTCTGCTTAGAAGAGGGAGCCATCTGGAGAAGATTTATAGCAGGGAATTTACTTACTCAATGGACAACTGAGGAAGTTGTGGAAACCATTGGGTGTAGTGTCTGGAAAACCATAAGAAGACTGTGGCCCCAATTCAACAATAGCATCTCAATCACTTTGGGTAATGGTTTAAAAACTGACTTTTGGAATGAGGTGTGGATTGGAGAAGATAGTCTTAGAAACTCTTTTCCACACCTTTATACCTTAAGTCTTCAGAGGAATGCCAAGGTAGCCCAAGTTTGGAGCCAACAGGGTTGGAATCTCTTATTTAAAAGAGCATTTAATGACTGGGAAATTGGAGAAGTTGACAATTTCTTGGAAGTTCTAAACTCACTTCCAGCTCTATCTGTGAGACATGACAAACCTAGATGAAAACTACACAATAAGGGGGTGTTCACAGTGAAATCATGTTATTGGAACCTTAACACACTACAGACAAAGCTAGACAGATGGCCTAGGAAGCTAGTTTGGAAGACCAAATTCCCTCCAAGGGTGGCTTGTTTTACTTGGTTGGTATGTAGAAAGGCATGCCTAACTCATGAGGCTTTACAAAAAAGGGGCTGGCAGATTTGATCAAGATGTGTCATGTGTGAGCAGGAAGAAGAAATCAATGATCATCTATTCCTTCACTGTAAGGAAATTTTGAGCCTATGGAACATGTTCTTTTGTTTGTTAGGAGTTAAGTGGGTTATGCCTAACACGACAATGGAACTCCTAAGAAGTTGGAAAGGTATTGGCAAGAGAGGAAGAAAAAAATTCTGGTGGAGAACAATCCCAGCATGTATATGGTGGACTCTTTGGAAAGAAAGGAACTCAAGGTGCTTTGATGGACAAAAAACTAACTTACAGAAAATTAGGATGAATTGTATAAGCCTTTTGTTTTTTTGGTGTAAAAAAAATCTGATAGGGGAGATAATAGAATTAGTTGATTTTATAGGAAACTTGTAAAGAATACCCTATGTGGGATGTAAGTTTCCAATTCATCATTTTTTGGATGATGAATCTTTTGGTGTGAATACAAGGTTACCCTTTTCTCAAAAAAAAAAAAAAGAGTCGAAGATAAACTGAGCGTACTAATTTGCACCTTTGACTCTCTTATTTGATTTTATATCAACATTGCATGATACTTGACCAGTTATTTAGTTTTCTTGCATATTCAGTACACTATTTCGTACTAACGTTCCATTGCGTGGAAGCGTTGCATTCTTGTTTGCAGGTTCTTTAAGAAAGGTACAAAAAGTTTGTGGTAGCGTGGTTGAGTTTGCAGTAAATTGGTAAGCTTCACTCCATTCGGAGTTACCATGTTCAAAGGTTTAACAATCTTTTGATGTACAATTGATAGTAGGTTGGTGTCCTGTCCTGACCAAGTATATTACTCCTTGAGGCTTGTAGAATTTGGGTTGTATATATGTGCATTGTCGATCGTGTTGGCCCTGTTATTTTGCCCTTCTAGAACAACGACATGTAATCATATATGTATATATGTTTTTAGATATCATAGTAGCCTCGACAACTCACACAAGATTTAGTTAATGTTCTATATGAATTGAAGGTATTCATTGAGTTCACTTCAAATTATGTTTTATAGGGGCTTGTCAGCCACATGTTTATTTAAGTCGATATATACTTATTTATTTTCTTGATTTTATGACTAGTATTACACTAATAACTTATTTATCAAGCAAGAATCGATTCAGAATCAAATATGACACTAGGTATCAATTACATTTCTAAATTGGGGTGTGACAATTACTTTTTTTCGAGTAAAAAAGAAATTACTTCAGTGGGTAAAAATAAAATGAATCAAGATCTAATTTGTTGAGCTTGTGCTCAACACGTACAATTCTCATCTAATTTATATTATTACGTGTGTCTAAATACTTTTAATTTTTTTTTATTTTGACTTAAAATTAATGTTTAAAAACATCAAAATACTATAAATATAATTAAAAACTATTTTGACTTAAAAATAGTTTTAAAAAAAGTCATCTAAATAGGCACTTACCCATTTGAGTTTGAGTTTGAGTTTTCCTTAAAAAAAAAAAAGCACAACCCCGTCCTATTTCCCCCATTCGATCTACCTGCACTCTGCTGATTTCTGGCACCGGATACTTGTTTGCCTAACTTCACGTAAGTCTCTCCTTGCCATGATTCTCCCTCGTGATCCCGTCCTAAATCCCCAATCCCTTGCTGATGTGAATTGAATGCAAAATTCTAGTGTCAATGGTGGATTTGTTTTGTGAAGTGTGTTGCGTATTTATCAGTGATGATTGTTCTAGTTGGCTTATCAACTATATTTTCTGCACATTTGGGAATATACTTGTTGATATGCGCTCACAAGGTATTTGATAATTTGTCACACTTAAATTTGGTGAAGTCTAAAGGCTTTATGGGTAATTTCTTAAGCCAAAATGTGGGATTAGGCAGTTGCTGAAAATAGTTAAACATGATGTTTCGCTTATTGTAGTTTGTTTTGAAGTTGTGTTGTCATGCTAGCTCTTGCCACTTATGTAATGCTTGAGCTTTGAACTGAATACCTCAGTCTAGACTCTGTTGAACTTTGAGTGAGACCAGGGTATTAAACTTCACTTGGTTAATCTCAACCTGCGAATTATATTGATTGTAATCAGTTTGATTTGAACATTTTGCTAATCAGATATGGATGTAGGTGGAAGAAAGATTCAGAGAATTATTGTGCACATACATGAGTGGTGTCGTATGTCCTGGAGCTTTTGTTTTCAATTAATAAGCTCACCCAAATTAATATATGTGCATCTAAGTGATGAAATAACTCGGCATTTATGAGATGATTGAGCAATTAAGTAGAATACATTATACTTTCTTGGTATAAAAAATTTAAGAGGAAGACTTGTTAAAAATTATCTTTTTGTTTTTCAATCATTATTACTCTCTTCTTTCCAAAAAAATGAATTTTCGGGGGTGTGTTACCCCCCGTAAGAAAGTGAATTAATGACATTAATCTAAAGGTCATTTTTCTAAAAAAGGAAATGTATGTACATTTACCATTCTCAAAAAAAAACTTTCTTTATGACTGTTTCCTGTTGCAGCAACTGTGGACTCTGATACTATCTTCTCTGACGACTCCAATCTTTGCTACTCACCCTGTAATAAGGTGTGCCTTCTATTATACATCAATTCTTCTCTTTATTGTTTCATTTTTTAAATTATTTTTCATTTGATTGGGCAACTGTTTCATCCGCTAGTGGCAATAGCTTATGTAAAGATGGTTCATTTCTCTTTTTCGGCTTCCTTGCCTTTTTTATTTTTTTTGTCCAACTGCGTGAATGTAATTTTAATGATGATTCTTAGGTTTCAGCTTCTAATTTTGTCCCTGAAAAATGTAATATTTTGTCTTTACTAATATCCCATATTTTCAGTTTTAGCTTTTAAAATAAGATTTTTGTTCCCATCTAATTTGATTGATACTCCTACTTCATCTTTTTTCATAACTTTTAGTGACAAATAAATGTATAGGTAATACTAATTGGGGTTTATAAATTCTATGATCTCACTCCAAAAATGGCTAATGCGTTCAAGAGAACTATTCATATCGACAAGCTAGAAGTGAATGGGTGAGTGTTGGGAGAAGAGGAAGAAATTGTCAATGAAATTTTGATATCGGGGTCACACTGAATTTGATCACAAAGGGGGAAGTTGGTGCTTTTGTCATCCTGTTTTTGATGGAAAAAAAGATGCGTAGGGAGAAATATTGTGCTTTCAAATCCTTAATTCAGCGAATAAGTTCCATAAAATGGGTGTTTCTGTCTCCTAGAAGCATTTTTTTTGGGGGATAAATTTGTGTACAATTAGAGAGGTAGTATCCAGATCAATGATAGAGTATAAGGCATTGCTGAAATATTAGTAGTATCATATAAGTGGTTTTAAAATGGTGTTGTTACAGAATAGTTGGTCGCAAATGATATGGTATCTCTAATATGAACAATCATTCTTGTTATGCTTGCTCAAGGATCACCCTAACCCTGAAGCTAGGTGCATCTTAGGCTGGCCACTTTGCCTCACTCAGGTAGCACTTTCTTTACCAAAGCTGAAATTGCAACAAATCTTGCAACTTTTCTATGGTCTTCAGCTCCCACCTTTGCCAATGTTAGAAAAGTTTTCTACTTTGTTATTTAGAATTAAGTGGAGTTGTACCAACTAAAAACAATTAAGTGGAATTGTACCAACTATAGAAAATTAAGTGGAATTGTGAGGAGATGGTTGCTCCAAGGGGGCGACATAGCGAAGAGTTGAAGTGATGTGGATTTACCGAGATGCTTGGCCTTCAGCCCAGACCCCATCATTATTTTATTTTAAATGTGAGCAACCGGTTCTTCAATTTGTTAGAGCAACTTGATTCAGAACAACAAAAACATAGGACAGAGGAGGAAGAAGATTTCTCAGATACATTAGCATTGATGTACTCTGAGGTGGATCCAGTACCTTTACAGATTGATAGCAGGTCGCATGAGGAAAGTTTAGCAGCAAGTGCAACTGCATGGGTCCAATCAAACATGGTGAAATTGAGTCAGCACTTCGGAGTTGATCTCAAGGGATGCAAAAGGGGAACTTATACTTTGTTGATGAAGCTAGACCAGAGGAGAGAAGAGGATAAGAGATTGGGGGAGAACCAGATGGTCATAAATACAAGCAATATGGTACTGAAAGAGGTCAGAAACTTATTTTTCGACATGAATTTCAAGGATGGAGAACCAAGGTCCAGCGGGAGAATTCTATCTCTTAGTCATCAATGAGAGTTAAGATTCTCTCTTGGAATGTAAGGGGGTTAAATGAGCGTAGTAAAAGAGAGATCGTCAGAAAATTACTAAATCAATGGGGGGTGATGTCATAGTTTTAGTTGTGAAAAAACTCAAGGGATCAGTCGATAACATATTGCAGAGCATATGGAGCAACAGATGGATGGGGGTAACTCAAAAAGAAGCTCAGGGGAGCAGTGGGGGGGATACTAGTTCTATGGGACAAAAGAGTTTGGAATGGGGAGTTGGTGCTGAATGGAGAGCAATGTATAACGGGAAGATTTTCAGGAGTAAATGAGGACTTCTATTGGCATCTTAGCGCAATTTATGCAGATTGTAACAGAGTGGCTAGGAGAGCATTATGGCAGGAACTGTTAGTATTGAAAAACAGTCTCAATGGGCCATGGATAGTGTGTGGTGATTTCAATATCACCAGATACCCATCGGAGAGAACAAATTATCACAGACTGAGTGGTGCTATGGAAGAATTTTCATCATGTATTGAAGAACTACAACTGGTGGATCCTCCTTTATTGGGAGGATCTTTTACATAGAGAAGAGGGGAGGATCATAGTTGTGCATCTAGGATTGACAGAATTTCACATTATGCGGAGTGGGGGGGTAATTTTACCCATATCAAACAAAGTTGCCTTCCCAAAATGGCATCAGATCACAATCCTATTATTTTGTCCTATGGAGGTGAAGAGTGGAAGAAATCCTATTTTAAATTTGAGATATGGTGGCTTGAAGTGGAGGGTTTCAAAGATAGGGTGAAAGAATGGTGGGCATCCTTCCAAGTGAATGGCAGGCCAGGCTATATTTTGGCTGAGAAACTAAAACTGCTTAAAGTAAAGCTCAAGGAGTGGAGCAAAGTCAATAGAGGGAATTGGAAACAAAGGAAAGAGGACATTCTTAACCAGATTTCAAAATGGGAAACAGTCCAAGAACAGAGACCACTCACAGATAATGAGTTGATCCAAAAGACTCACCTGGCAATGGAATTTGAAGAGGTAACTAAAAAAGAAGAGATAGCCTGGAAACAGAGATCAAGGATCCAATGGCTAAAACATAGGGACAGAAACACAAATTTTTCCATAGAATTGCAACTTCTCACAAGAGGTTTAATTCCTTGGAATAGTTGGAGGTGGATGGAGCTACCATCAAGGATCCTGATTCTATTAAGAATGCAGTGCAGAAATTTTATGAAGGCCTTTATAATGAGACTGAGCAATGGAGGCCTGGTTTGAGACTTCACAATGTATCAAGGATTACTGAGGTAGAACAAATATGGCTTCGGAGGCCTTTTGAGGAAGAAGAGATAATGGAATGCCTTAAACAGTGTGCTATGGAGAAGGCACCAGGTCCAGATGGTTTTCCTATGGTATTCTTTCAGACATTCTGGGGTATTCTGAAGGAAGACATCATTAATACCATTAAGGTTTTCCACTCCAAGCAAACTTTTGAGAAAAGTTTTAATGCAACTTTCATTGCCTTGATTCCTAAGAAACCAAGGGCCTCAGAGTTGAAAGATTTCCGACCAATTAGCTTGGTAGGAGGAGTATACAAAATTATTGCCAGATTATTGGCAGAAAGGCTGAAAAAGGTTGTATGTAAATTGATCAACAAACACACCAAATGGCTTTTATTAAAGGGAGGCAAATCATGGATGCAGCACTCATAGCCACTGAATGCATTGATTCAAGAACGAAAGGAGGAACATCTGGTATAATGTGTAAGTTGGATATACAGAAAGCGTATGATCATGTTAATTGGACATTCCTTTTGAATACTCGCCAACAGATGGGATTTGGAAGTAAATGGGTGAAGTGGATTGAATTTTGTATCAAAACAGTCAGGTTCTCTGTTCTAGTAAATGGAGAACCTGTGGGTATTTTTACATCAGAAAGAGGGTTGAGAAGAGGGTTGAGACAGGGGGATCCATTTTCTCCTTTCCCTTTCATTCTAGCAATGGAAGGTTTTGATAGCATGATGAGGATTGCATCACAAAACAGGTGGATTAGAGGATTCCAAGTTGGAGGAAGAGTGGGGGAGGAGAAGGAAATCTGTCATTTGCTATATGCAGATGACACCCTCATTTTCTGTGAGCCAGTAGCTGAACAAATTAGCTACAATAGAGTGATTCTGGTTTTGTTTGAAGCTGTATCAGGATTGAGAGTAAATTGGGGAAAAAGCAGTTTGTTTCCTGTTAATGAAGTCCAGCAGATTCAAAACTAGGAAAATATTTTGGGATGTAGAGTTGATCAAATGCCTACCACTTACTTGGGCATGCCTCTGGGTAGCAATCACAATGCACCGGACATCTGGGATGGTATCCTGAAAAAGACTGAAAGGAAATTAACTAGGTGGAGAGCTCAGTATTTATCTTTAGGTGGAAGACTGGTCTTGATAAATTCTGTTTTAGATTCCTTACCCACCTATGTGATGTCTTTATTTCCAATCCCAGCAGAAGTTGTGGAAAAGTTAGACAGGCTAAGGGGGAACTTTCTGTGGCATGGAAATAAAGAAGGGAAAGGTTATTGTCTAGTAAACTGGAAGACTGTGCTTCTCAGCAAAGAAAGAGGTGGTCTGGGAATAAGAAATTTGAGGTTGCAAAATGAGAGTCTACTGATGAAGTGGCTGTGGAGATACACTGGTGAGGAAAGAGCTCTATGGAAGGAGGTTATAGTAGCGAAGTACGGTGAAGTAAACCCCTGGTGTACAGAGAATGTTTCTGAACCTTATGGTGTGGGTGTTTGGAGAAGAATCAGAAATCTTTGGCCACAGATGGAAGCAAATTTATATCTCAAAGTGGGGAATGGAAACAAAACAAAATTTTGGAAGGATGGATGGGTTAATCAAACCTCTCTCAAGGATCTTTTCCCAGAGCTGTTCCTCATTTGTGAGAATCCTGAAGATAAGAGTGTGTGATTGTTGGACAGAGCAGGGATGGAACATATCATTAGGAGAATGCTTAATGATTGGGAAATAGAGAGGGCGACAGCTCTGTTGGGAACATTAGGTGGAATTTCCATTACCCCAACAGCTACATACAGGGTCTTGTGGAAACTCAGCACAGATGGGGTTTTCTCGGTCAAAAGTGCATATAACAGTGGACTACATGAGATGACTAGGGGAACACAATATCCTTGGAGGTACTTCTGGAAGAGTGTCATGCCCGCCAAAGTGAAAGGTTTTACTTGGTTAGTGATTAGGAGAGCTTGTCTTACTCAAGAAGTCTTACAAAAGAAAGGTAGACAACTAGTTCCCAAGTGTTTTCTTTGCAACATAACAGGGGAAACCAATAAACNCAGAGCAGGGATGGAACATATCATTAGGAGAATGCTTAATGATTGGGAAATAGAGAGGGTGGCAGCTCTGTTGGGAACATTAGGTGGAATTTCCATTACCCCAACAGCTACATACAGGGTCTTGTGGAAACTCAGCACAGATGGGGTTTTCTCGGTCAAAAGTACATATAACAGTGGACTACATGAGATGACTAGGGGAACACAATATCCTTGGAGATACTTCTGGAAGAGTGTCATGCCCGCCAAAGTGAAAGGTTTTACTTGGTTAGTGATTAGGAGAGCTTGTCTTACTCAAGAAGTCTTACAAAAGAAAGGTAGACAACTAGTTCCCAGGTGTTTTCTTTGCAACATAACAGGGGAAACCAATAAACATCTATTTTTACATTGCAAGTTCACCACTCAGCTCTGGAACCTTTTCCTTAACATTACAAGCTCTAGCTGGACAATGCCAAAGCACACATCGGATCTTTTGAGTTGCTGGATTAGGAGGGGAGGAAGTAAAAGTCAAAAGAGATGGTGGAGATTAATACCATCATGTATATGGTGGTCAATATGGAAGGAAAGAAATGGGAGATGCTTCAAAGATAGATCCAATTCCATACATAAAGTAAAATGGAATTGTATTGAAGCTCTACTTCTTTGGTGTAAACTACTTTGTATAGAAGATGTAGATCAAATTGTAGATTTAATAGGAAGCTTGTAATTGCTCACTTTTGGAGGAGGCCAGCATACCTTTAATGCTGATGAATACAATTACCAATTTCAAAAAAAAAAAAAACTACTCAAATGCGCCCAACTGCTTTATTTTTTAAAAAAGTTTTCTTTAATAAGAATTATTTCACGATCAATGATAGTTCAGAGGTTGCTAAAGTATACTCCTTTTGGTTCATATTAAATGGTATTTTTAGCTTGGGCTAACCCCTTATGAAATCTACTCACTCCTAAAAAGTAAGAAAGTAAGAAGTGTTTCTTACTCACATACCCTTAATTAAATAGTATCCTATTAATTGCAAATGAATGTATAGACTCCGAAGTGAAGCAAGGGAAGTTGGGAATCTTATGTAAGCTAGAGATCGAGAAAGCCTTCGACAATCTTCATTGGGATTTCCTCTTAGACATGCTAAAGTTGATGGATTTGGTGGGAAATTGATAAAATGGATATTCTACTGCATATCTACAGTGAAATTATCCATCAACATAAATGGCTCTCCTAAACGAATCATTGCCACACAAAAGGACTTAAGACAGGGTGATGTTGTTTCCCTTCTTATTCACTGGAAGGCTTAAGCAAGATGCTTGCCACAGCAGAACAACATAGGTTTATTAAGGGTTTTAATCCATGTATCAGAAATCATTGGGAGCTGGTAATCACTCATCTTCTATATGGTGATGATTCTTTGATCTTCTGCAAACCAGAAAGGGAGCAAATTGATAATCTAACTGATTCTTTTTCTCTTTGAAGTCATGTACGGCTCCATATAAACTATGGAAAAGAGTGTTCTCTATCCGGTCAATGAAATCTACAACATTCAGGAAGCTGCAGACATCATGGGTTGTAAAGTTGGAGTCTTTCCAGCTAAATATCTAGGCCTACCCCTTGGATCAAGCAAAAGCTGCAACCATATGATATAGTAGAAGGCTGTGAAAAAAAATTGTCTAGCTGGAAAAGGAAGTATCTTTCCTTGGGAGGCAGACTTGTTTTGATCAATAGCGTGCTCGGTTCATTACCCACCTACACTATGACCTTGTTTCCTTACCAGCCGATGTAGCTAAAAGACTAGATAAATTTTAAGGGATTTTTGTGGCAAGTTAGCGAGGAACATAAAGATTTTCATCTGGTGAAAAGGGGGGAAGTAACCCAAGACAGGGAAGCTGGGGGCCTCAGGTAAAAAACTGAAGATACATAACATCAGCTTGATGCATAAGTGGCTTTGGAGGTTTAGTCAAGAGGAGGAAGCATTATGGAGGACTGTTATTACTGCAAAATACGGTCTCCTTAATCGCTGGACTACCAAATTACCATCTTCGTCCGGTACATCTGGTATATGGCGACACATCAGAGCACATTGGCATTCTTTTTATGCAAATTCAGCTCTCAAAGTTGGAAATGGCAAAAAGGTAAAGTTCCGGTCAGATATTTGGCTCAGGCACTCTCCATTAAACAAGCAATTCCCAGTATTATTCAATATAGCACAACACAGTGATGCCACTATCTTGCAATATTGGTCAAAACTTGGCTAGAACTTCGCTTAGACGCAGTATAAATGATTGGGATTTTGATAGCATGTCTTCTCTAATGCTTTAGCTACATAGCCAAAGTCTGGTTCAGTCAAAACTGACTCTTTAATATGGAATAGAGATGCAAAAGGGAAATTCAAGGTCAGACGTTATTGAGGAGTTTATGAGACAGCTTTCCTGATTGGCCTTGGAGAATCCTCCGGAGAAGTAAGGCACCCTTGAAGGTCAATTGTTCTTAGTGGTTGGTGGCGCACGAGGCATGTTTAACTCGTGATAATCTTCAGAAAAGAAGGACTACAATCTGCAGGGGATGTTCATTGTGTGAGAAGGAAGGGGAGAGTGTCAATCTTCTTTTCTTACATTGCTCCTACACCTCACAAATTTGTTATTTTCTCTTAAATAATGTGGGGGTCAATTGGGTGATGCCTAAGACGATAGTCGAGCTACTGCAATGGTGGTACATGAAAGGACTGGAAAAAGTCAAACTAAGAACATGGAACTTACTGCCTGCTGCCATCTGGTTCTGTATTTGGAAGGAAAGAAATTTGAGAATTTATTAAAGTAAAAAGGAATTTGTAATTAGGCTCTAAAGCACAGATTTATTTCTCTTCTGTTGTTTTGGTGCAACATGGCAATAGCTAATGATACAGAAGCCGTGGTTGACTTTTTGAGTTCATTACACAACTTGTAATGAGACTTTCCTATGTAAATACTTGCCAGCAGTTTTGCTGCTTTTGATTCAATACCCTTTACCAATCAAAAGAAAAAGTAGCTAAGGGTGATGTAGAAGGTTTTCAACCAGTAAATATAGCATATGTGATTTTTTTTTAAAAATAGCATATGGGAGAAAATTTGAAGACTTAAAGGATCTTGGCACCTCAATTTTTCTGTTCTAGCAAATCTTCAGCATTTTTGTCACTCACGTGATTGCTATGCGTTGTATTGGGGAGAGTTGATTAGACAGGACATGTCGCAACTTCATATTACCAAGGACATGACTTTAGATAGGAAGGAGGGGAGGTCACGTATTAGGGCAGAAGGTTAGTAGAGATAGATTGTTGTCTTGCTTAGGCTTGTTAGTGCCTGATGTAATACTCGTCATGCCCTTGTTGTAGTTCTTTCCATATGTTGTTTATTGTATTTCGATTATCACACTAGTTTGTTGTTGTTATTGTTTCTTTCTTGTGGACTTTACACTGTTTGTTTATTAACTGCTATGCTTTCTTCATTGTTTTCTTCTTCTATTACTTGGGTTTGATGCACTTGAGCCGAGGGTCTTTCGGAAACAGCCTCTCTACCTCTACGAGGTAGTGGTAAGGTCTCCATACACTCTACCCTGCCCAGACCCCACTTAATGGGATTTCATTGGGTATGTTGTTTTTGTTGTTGTATCTTCTGCCTGACCTATACCAGTTTAGAAAAGCACCAAGCTGACCATACATGTTGCCTACTTCTGCGTCCTGAATAATCCCTGATGTTGAATTGACATATTTAATGCTCCTTAATTGCAATTATTTTTTTCTTTTATTCCTGTGGTGTTTGGGCTACATGAACGCACCTCGCTTAATCCACTAGACAATTTGTACAGCCTACAAGCACAGGTGACGAAAAACTTGCCCATAGAAGTTTGAGCATATGGGCTCACACCAAGTGTCCTAGTTGGGATTCAGACTTAGGATCTTCAGGTTGTTACCCCCTAGTAGCCATTATATTTACCTCTCTCTTTGATTTACTACAGGCACATTACATATCCTGAGGCTTCATGTTCGTATGTGCTGTCTATTTGTGAATGAATGTATCAATGACTCAATGTACATGTTCTATCTCTAGGTTTTGTTTGTGCGTGTGATGAGATGTTGATGTCTGCGATTTTCAGTGTTATTGCAGATAATCATGATGCACCATTTGTCAAGTAGTGTATCAAAGAGAATACTCTCTTCTACCATGGCTTTCTATAGAAATGATTCTTCTTTCTCTATGGTTTCAAGACAAGCATACAGAAGCTCAACTCTGCAGCAGATTGTTGACAAGTCACCACGAAACGCTATTCCTAGTGATTTCTTGAAATGGCGTTTGCTTGGTTGCATTAGGACATCAAAATTTGCCTCTGGCTTCAGCCCGTTGAAGCAAAAGCCCTTGGACTCTATTATTGACATGGAGAGGGCAAAGGAAAAATCAGCTGAAGAGCTAGCTGACATTTGGGATGATGTAATATTTCAACACTTTCTTAAATTTTGATAATTTCAAATGCATAGTTGGCTTTCTTGAGATAGTTTTCAGCCTTGAGTTCTTATTCTGGACAGTTGTAAATTACATTAGTCACTTAATATGATGAACAATACACAAATAGACCAAGCTTTTGTCATAGAAATGAGCAGGTTAGCTTGCTTACATCACTAGAAATTGATGTCATCTAAGGTTTATCTGATCTTTCTGATAAACTTGTAAAAGTAATTCATGCAGCCAAAAATATACAGCCTGGTTTTTTATGATTGCATTAATATTTTTTTGTAGATGACTACTATTAATATCACTTTGCTGCAAGTGGAATGAGGATTTGCTGGAAATATTAGAGGACCCCATGAATTCTTTGATCTTTGGTCTAAATTTACCCCTTCAACAGATTTTCTTATGGAACTTAGTGTTTTTAAGCTATTCAATTCTAAAATGTGATGCTTCAGAGATGCTTTGGTCATGGATTACCTTCTCATCTTTTTTTTTTGGGAGCTGATCTCCTGCAAAAGGACTTGCCTCCTGAAATGCTTGTTAGACTTGAAAATTCTTTATGAAGTTTAGAGAAAATGACTATTTTTATGTGTGTTTACACAATCCATTCAAGTATTTTTAGCTACGATCAGCAATGTACCTTTACGTCTGCTTATTTATTAAGTTGTATACTTTGTACATTTTGATCATGGTCTGCACTCTGCAGTATGTGTTCCGCAACTTTTGCTTTCCTAAAGTGTTGGTGATACTTGAATGATCCTGTTCTTTCTGTCTCATTTCCCCTTTCATTGCATGATTATGTTATCTCAGTATCACTTGGGAAGAGGTCATATTGCAGCATCAATGAAATCTAAGCTATATAAGCTCTTGGAGCAAAGAGCTTCAAGTTGGTAAATATGCTGCTTCATCTTTTTCATTTGTTTTCTCGACTATAATTAGTTTCTCTGTTTAATACACTCTTCCATCGTTATCTTTGACATCCTACTTCTGTTTTCATGTGTAGCCAGTATTTTGTGATTCCATTATGGAAGGGAAGTGGTTACACAACGATGTTTGTGCAAGGTTAGTCTTGTCTTGCTCCTTTTATTCTTTAACAATCTCTGCTGATTTGCATTATAAAACCTACTACCATGATTTAGACACTATATGTTAGAGTCCTTATCAAAAAACTATTCGAAGAGTTCCTCTCTCTAGTTCTGATGCTGTCACTGCTGGCAGCTTTATTTATTCTCACAAAAGAAAAATGCTTTCCATCTTTTTTAAGTTCATTGTTGGATGAGCTTGTTATTGAGATAATAATATTACTATTCATAGTCGGATACATAAGGGAACATATAATACTTTAATGGTCTACCATCTCCGTATTATCTGATGAAAGAGTCTGCAGCTGTAGACTTCTTTTTGCTATGTAGGGGGTCGATGGCAATGTCACTTGAAAGATCCTTTTTTCCCTCTTCTCTGTCCTCCTATCCTTTATTTACATTAAGAATGTTTTGCTTGGCTCTCCAAAAATGTTGCTGGGCACGGGTAGTATCCTCCAAAAGTAGTGTACGTTTTGGATGATCCAACACAGGTACGACAACAGGTTTGAAGAATCGTAACAACAGGGTTTAAAAAGTTTAGTGGTCAAGGAAGTTGAAATGACCATATAAACGAAGGTTGGAATTTCAGTAGAGGTGAAAAAATTAAGGTGATTTCTTCCCATCTTCTTAGTCTTGATGGACAGAGTTACCAGCATCCGTGAAATAGTTGAGGTAGCAAGTCAAACTAAGCACTGCCATTATCCCAAATAAATGAGATGCCTTGATATGTGGGGTATCAACATATTATCCTAATTATTTTTAGGTGAATCTCTGCACCCGTATCCATACATGGATCCATATCCCCTAATCATAAAAATTAGATCATGAAGGATTCGACCTCTAGATCCGCACCCATATTGGACACCCACACCCGAGTCCGAGCAACTTAGATCATATTATTGGTGATTGAACAATAACCAAAATAGAGATCAATCTTTCCAATAGTTCACCTGTCTTATAATCTTCAATCCTGAGTTAATATTTTCTACTATTAGACAAGTGGGAGTTAAGCACCTCACTGTTGATATGTTTACTCGTGTTTAAAAAAATCCAATTTGAAGGAATTCTGGTCAATTTGCCTTATTTTTGTGCATTATTTACTGGTCCAGTAGGCTTTAATTCTTTCTTGTGGATGACGAAAAAATTAGAATTCTTTTACTCAAATGACAGATGTGTCTTGCCTTTTGACATATGGGCCCAGGAGGATACCTTTGTAAATGTCTCAAAATGGAGCAATGTTCTGGGCACAAAAACAGCTTACTGTAGCTGATGTATAAATGTTTTGGTGCATTGACTTATTTAGCCCTTTGTTTATGTCATCAACATTCTCTTAGACAATCAGTTCCCTCCCCCAACAGTTGTACTTCCTCACGTGCATCGTGTCCCTACCTCATTATTTAGTGCTTCACTTCTACTATTACCTTGCTGTTTCTCTGATTAAATATGCAGAAAACAGACTCCAACTGCAAACCATTCCTTAACTTGATTTACATTGATCTCTTCAATTGAGTAAGCTTAGGCTCTTTCACCTAGTGTTTTTGATACTTCTCAGTCGGGTTGATTACTTCTAATTGCCATCCCTAGTTTGCTTTTATTTTCTTGTTATGGATTTTGATCACTTTTCTTGTTTACTTTTTTCGGAAAGAATCTTCTCTTCATGTTTTCGTTACCTATTCCTTGGCTGGTCGACCCATGTAGGGAATCCCTTGTTCTGAGGCTTCTTTATAGGTAAAATACCTATGCTTTTTGAAGACTGTAGCCGATGATATGTTGTTATTTTGTCAGTACTTCTTGTACTCAGGTCCTTACTGATTAGTACGTCATCCAATATCAGGTCAATACTTTTGCCTGCAGTCCAAGATATTTGACAAATTTCTACTAATTATAGATTACCTGTACAACTTTCAAGTAACCAAAATTTAACAATATCATTTCTACATAACATACTTTAGAAAAGGAAAAAAACAAGATGTACTATTGTAGTGTGTAGGATTGCACCTAGTTTTCTAACCTTCATGACAGCTGAACATAGATGGCTCTAGTTGTACATGTATTTGGTTAGTTAGCTGGCTTTCCTTTGGACATCTGTGAATATCATATTTGTTCCTTCTTGAACTTTAAGCTGTGTATGTAGATCAACTCCTCCCACCTTGCCTCCCCATTCCAAACTGAATCAACAAGTAGTTGTGACAAAGAAGGAGAATTTCACAGAATATTTGTTCTCACCAACTGAACCTTACTTTTCTGGTGAATGTGCATAAATCAATTTTGTTTATGCTTATAATTTAGTGGCCATTGTTCTGTGTGATATCAGTTCTACTGCTCTGTGTAAACATCAAGACAGGTGGGTGAGAGACTCCATCAGAAACAAGAAGATTCCGTTTATCATCTGCAGTTATTTCATGACTATTCATTAAATCATCATGCAGTGCAGGCACCCCACATTCTAATCACAGGTCTTGAAGATTACAAAGCAAGAGGAACTCAAGCTGCTCCATACTTCACAGTTTCTTACTACACTGAGTTTGCTGAAAGCAAGGATCTAGTTCTTGTTCGAGGGGACATTGTCTTTACTAGCAAGCTCACGGACTCGGAGGCAAAATGGCTTTTGGACACTGTACAATCATTTTACTTGAATGATGTCAGGTACAAACTAGTGGAGCGCTTTAACAGAGAAACAAGTGAGTTCGAGTTTAAAGATGTTTTACAAACTTTGGAGATGCCTATAATGTGATTGACACATCCAATTTTCTGTCATAAGAACAATCAGAAGAGATGGAGTTTGATTGTGAAAGGATCATTCAAAAATCAGCAACAGTAGGATTGTAGTTCTCCTTGCCATTTTGACAGGCAATCGTATCTGTCCAGCATAAAATGCTTTCTAGTAGGATGATATTCAATTTGGTGGGTGTATACCAGGTGTGGGTAAGTTTTTCCCATAGACATTCCTTTCACAAAATTAAATCACTTTGATTTTCAGTTATGAGGTTGGATACTAAATAACTTTTGAGATGATATATAACTAAATAATAATTTGTTTTTTTCGGTTTATCAGTTTTGTTTTTCTAAATCTGAATCAAACAAAAAAGAGTAATTGAATTCTTAACTCAAAACCAAACAAAAACCAAAAAAATAAAAAGAAAACCAATTCAAATTAATTAACATTCGGTTCGATTTGGTTTGATTTTTCGATTTAATCAGAAAATGCATACCCTACTCTTTAGTGATACAATTGATAAGGCAGTTAATCAAGTTCATGTCTAATTTAGCTTGTTGTTGGTTAAAGATTTTTAATCAAAATATTTGATGGTTGTTTTTTGTATTTTATCCTCCCCTTGAATCCATTTTCCTTTGGTTTTTGATTCTATATGGAGACTCAACTTGTTTCTTTTCTCTTTGATCAAATTGTGAAAATATTTGTTGTTACAGTCCCCTTGTTCAAACCAATCATTTTTTTTTAATAGCCCCCTACCTCATTTATTAATATCCAAAAGATACAAAAGAAGAGTAGGGAGGTGTGTCTTGCCTCATTAAGGAGCAATCAAAAAAATTAACTTGTTCAAACCAATCTACTTGTGTCCTGGTAGTATCAGAATTATCATCAATGTCTTTATCACAATTTGTGGCCCTTGACCGGTCACTCAAGGGGTTGTTTGGTAGGGTGTATTATAAATGTTTGCATTCGTTATGCTAAGATGGTTTGGTGTATTAAAAATAACATGCATGCATTGCATAATTTCTCAAAAAATATTTTCTTACAAAAATACCCTCCACAATTACGATGGAAAGGATGTGGAAAAGGCTTTGAGGGAACAATAGTATTTTTAATCATGTATAAAAATTCTTTGAATTATTAATGGGAAAAGGCATAAATTGCCCCCTAAACTTGTACCCAAAAACCACTTACACAGTTTAACTAATGGGGCAATCTATTACACACTTTAAGTACATAAAAATGTATTTATTTCTCCCTTCCGTCACCCAACCCAGGACATTATGCATTGAGTGAGAGCCACTCGCCTCCTAGTGAAGCCACGTAGTAAAAGACCCCAACCTGATTGATTTGACCCAAACCCGTTTCTTTTTACCCAAACCCATTTCTTTTCACCCAAATCCATTTTATTTTACGCTAGTCCATTTATTTCACCCACCCGTTTCGTTTCTCTAAGAACACCAAAACCTAATCGAAAATTTCGTCTGTAAATCCTAATTTTAGCTAAAGATTTCTTCGATTCTGTAGTGTTTTTGAAGCATCCTTGTAGTTTTAATCATCTAATCAAGTTTTCAATGTCATATTTGAAGAACATTTGTGTATACAATCGAGGCATTCATCGTTTGGTGGAAGCAAATCGGTGGTTACTAGGGTTTGGTGGTTACAATCGAGGTGTTCATCGTTCATAGTGTGTTGTTGTCTCCATATCTGAAGACATCTCTAGGGTTACTTCATAGTTCATTCTTTTTAGCTTAGGGTTATTTCGTCTTTTTTTTTTCAGGTTTACTATATGTCGTCTTTCATTCACATGATTCCCCTTTGTTGTTGTATGTGTTATGTCGTTGTTGTTGAGGGTCAACTGTTAACATTATTTTCAGGTTAAAATGTCTTTTGAATTGATACCTTTGAGATTTGTGTTATGAAGAGTGGAAAAAAAGGATACAAGGGGAAATCATATCATGGTGGAGGATTTTATGAGTTCTTAGATGTTAATATAGATAGGTTGTCTTATTTTGAATTGAGGGATTGTCAGAAACAGTTGGGGTATGAACCTGGATAATGTGTGATGTATGTGAAACTTCCTAGAAGTACTGTTATGTTAGAAAATTAAATTTGACTATGATACTACTTTAATTGCTAAGTGTTTGAGTCATGGAGATATTTTGAACTATTTTGTGTGTCACTTTGTTGCTGATCCAGTTTTGGTCCCATCTTCATTGGAATATGGGGAAAGTGGAGTAGGTAAGCGAGCATCTCAAAAAGTGGGTCTAATGCATCTTTTGATGTTGAATTAGAACCAACACATGAGGCCCAAGAAAATGCCTCAAACTCTGCCCCTGCCAATTCAAATACATATTCCCATGTACACTATTTCACTGCTCCAAATACTGCTCCTCCTACTCATCAAACTCCAACCCATATCCATCCTTCTACTAATCCAACTGTTGACCCTGTCCATCCTTCCTCTGATCCAATTCATATCCATGTCCTCCTTCTAATGAACAAGATTCAGATAGAGAATCATTGGATAGGGGATTTAATGGGAGTAATGTAGATGATGAGCTAAGAAGTTTTAGGGAGGAAAGGAGTAAAAGAAAGAGAAGGAAAAGGGGAGAAAGAGATCCATTGCCTGATCATGTCAAGTTAGGAACATAAAAAAAAGGGGCCAGATGCTGGGTATGATGAATCTACAGGTGGTAATATAAACAACTTAGAAGGCAAGCTAGTTGGCGATGAGCCTTTCTATCCCTCAGATGAAGCTGCCAGTTTTGAAACAGATCCAGATGCTTTCAGTGATGATGAAGGAGAGGTTCAACAAAGAGAGAGAAAGTTAAACCAAAAAGGAGAAAAAAGGTGAATAGAGTTGTATTTGATGCATCTTCTCATAAAATAGGGCGGGAATTGGGTCTTGTATTTGAAAGTGTTAACGAGTTTAGATCTGTTGTTACCAAATGTGTTGTTATTGAACATGTTGCAATTGAAATGTATATTAATGAACCAACAAAAGTAAGGGTTAGGTGTACACTTGGTTGTCCTTGGGTTTATTTGCTAGATTTGATTCTAGGACAAATAATTTTGTTGTAAAGAGATACAATCCAGTTCACAAATGTGATCCTACTAATAGGAACAAGCTTTGTAATAGCAAGTTCTTTTCTAGTCACTACAGTGAAAGGATAAAGGAACAACCTGACATTAGAATCTTTGAGTTTCAAGGGCTTATTAAAAAAGAATTGGATTTATATGTTGGAAGAACAGTGTGTAGGAGAGCAAGAAACAAAGTATTACTGGAGCTAATGGGTGACTATGTTCTTAAGTTTGGGAGGATTTTGGACTACAAAGATGAGTTGCTAAGAACTAATTCAGGTAGAACATGTGTAGTCAAGCTTCATGAGGAAACATTTGAAAATGGTAGAAAAAAGTTTCAAGGCTTCTACATATGTTTTGATGCAATGAAGAAGTCCTTCTTAGCTAGTTGTAGGAAGTGCATTGGTTTGGATGGTTGTTTTCTAAAGGGAGTATATAAAGGTCAATTATTAGTTGTTGTTTGTAAAGATGGGAACAATCAAATGCTGCCACTGGCTTGGATAGTAATTGAAGTTGAAAATAAGTTAACTAGAGCTTGGTTTGTCAATATTCTAAAGGAAGATCTTCAGTTGGGAGATGGTACAAACCTCACAATCATATCAGATATGCAAAAGGTTAGAATGTTTATTGGTTTTTATATTTATTTCATGTCTTGAATTTATTTATGAATGTCTTAGTTTCTTTAATGTCTTATTTTCTTAGTTTCATGTCTTGAATTTTCTTATAGGGTCTTGAAATTGCCATAACTAATTATTTGCCAAATGTTGAGCATAGAATGTGTGCTAGACACATCCTTGCTAACTGGTCAAAGAGATGGAGAGGTGTTGAGAGAAAAAAATGTTTCTAGAGGTGTGCAAGGTCTACTTTTGAGGCTGAGTTAAAGGATAACATTAGTTATATGAAAAGGTTGGGCCATAAGATAGTTGATAACTTGCTGTATTATAATCCTGAAAGATGGAGCAAGGTTTTCTTCAATTTTACTTCAAAATGTGATGTTGTAGACAATAACATGGCTGAATGTTTCAATTCATGGATATTAGCAGCAAGGCATAAGACTATAATTACAATGCTTGAAGAACTTAGGGTGAAAATGATTTTAAAAATAGGGTAAATGAGAGAGTTTTGCAATACTTGGATCTGTGATATTTCTCCTATGACAATGAAGGTTCTACAAGATAACACAACTAAGTCTATGAAATGCAGCATTGAATAGAATTCAGATACAGGGTATGAGGTACTTCATGGACCATACAGACATGTTGTAGATATTCAAAGGCAAACATGTAGTTGTAGAGCATGTATGTTGAAAGGCATACCATGTCCTCATGCAATAGCTGCTCTTCACCATAGAAAATTGGACTCAATCAACTATATTTCTCATTGGTATAACAGAGAAACATACACGAAGACATACAACTACTTCATTCAGCCAGTTATGAATCTGAAAATGTGGCCAGAATCACAAAACATCTCTGTGATACCACCTCATGTTAGGAAGAGGCCAGGAAGGCCTGGCAAGATAAGGAACAAAGAGCAAGGTGAAACCAGTAAAACTGGAAAATTATCCAAAAGAGTGTTTACATTGCATTACCAACAAAAATCTACCAAAACAAGTTAGATTGCATTAGATGTTGTGAACATTAGAGCTCTCTTGGCTCAAATGTGCAGCCTTAGACCTAGTCTCAATTTGTTTTCTTCCCCTCATCTCTTCAAGTTGACTTGAGGTCATAGCTTGTTTTACTTTCCATTTCACACCATATGTTGTTTATGCCCAAGATCTCCAGTGACAAATGCTGAAGACTTCACATTCCTAAATTTTTCACTAGGTATTCCAGGCTGTTCAAATGAATATAAATAATATTAATTTGTGATTAAAGAAAAAATAATAAATGATATTTAAGTATAGAAATAGGAAACTTACATTAATAATAGTAGCACCACTTTGTGTGTGTAGTACACCCATTTCAACCATTCTTGTTCGGCTAGCAACACTACCCTAAAAAACAACAAAATATTCAGTAAAGCAACTTATTTAAAACTTATACATGAAGTAAGTAAAGGAAATTATATCACTTTTTTCTGTTGAACCCCTTAGTCTACCCCTCCCTCTTCCAGTTGGAGCATTAGGTGTTGCTCTTGGGCCAACAGTTTGTGTTGATGTTGGTGCAACAACAGGTGTTGCTCTTGGGCTAGCAGTTTGTGTTGATGTTGGTGTAGCAACAAGTGTTGCTCTTGGGCTAGAACTTGGTCCAGAAGGAGGTCTTGAACTTGGTCCAGCAGCAGGTCTTGAACTTGGTCTTGGTTGATAGACAATGCAGTGCACTTTATCCCTATTTAGGTCCTTTATATTTAAGACAATGAATTGGCTGTGACTGCATTTTAATTTTTGGTGTTTGATTATGTAAATGTTTTGACATCTATTAACTTCTATTTTTAGATTAATGATTATGCAGTTATGGTTGTCTGTTTATGTAACAATATTGCTTCTCTTTTAGTTGATGGTTAATGATTTTGTGTTTATGGAGGGCAATTAGTGACTACTTTAGCGGTGGCTACACAAACGTATAGTTTAGACAATTGAGCAGATAGTTGTAGACACTAAATGTATAGTTTATGCCAAATACAAAACCAAATACTCGCCAACATAAATGAGAAAAATTAAGATAAGGGAAGCCTTGCAAACTCTTCATTACACAAATGCAACTTCATTACACAAACAAATTCAACCAACATCTTTTCATTACACAAAATCCTTACAAGTTCAACACAATAATGCAAATCTTTGGTACAAGAAGAGATCATGGCAATTTCCTTGAATCGCCTTTTCCTTTCAGAAACAATACTCTTCGAAATACTAAACATACACCTAAAATACAAGCACACAACAGAGCAATCCAAAGTTGTTTCTCCTTTTTCTTGGACTAGGCCAATTTGTTTTTCCATTTCTTTTCAACTATTTTTATCTTCTTCAAATCATCATTAAAATTGTCCATTTTTTACTCTATCTTGTTCATATCTATTTTGCTTTCCACAGATTTGGTCGACTTAGTAGGCTTGTTGATTTCCTTATCTGAAGTTTCAACTTTTTGAGAAGATTCAACACTATGTTCAAGCTCAGCAATTCTTCCCAACAACTTGGGAATCACAAATTTGGATCTTGGATCTATATAATCATCCTTCCAAAGCCAAAAATCACATGATCTAGCAGTCTTAAAAAACAAAACGAATCATTCAACTCTTAAAAAAAATTTAGCTTACCCCATAGTAAGGACAACCCAATATTTTCTACCAAGATTTCTTGGGGTCCAAGAGGTCAGCAAAGGCAAAACAAATCCATGTTTGCATCACACCTCTTCCAATTCATGATATTCCTGTTGCAAACAGAGCCTAGTCAAGCTTATTTGAGCCATTGTAGCACCTTAATAAGAATTACAACGAATCAAACAACTAAAAATTCAAAAAAATTACGAAATAGATAGAAACAAATCAAAATGAAAAAGAGAGGAATGAATCAAAATGAAAAATAGATGAATGAATAATAATGAAAAAGAGTTACCTTTGATTCAAAAGAAGGAATTTTGAACTATGTTAGAATTTAGGGTTCTTGATTAAGATTTTTTGGTGAGAATTTAGGGTTCTTGTTCATTAGGGTCGGGTGGGTGGGTTATAAGAAGAGAATGGGAATATAACTGTTGGCTTGGATTTTTCTAATTTAAAAAATAAATAAAAATGACTTTATTAGCATGTTGACACGCTCAACTATGTGGAGCGAAACACGCCCTGAGTTGGGTGACGGAAGGGGAAAATAAATACACTTTTATGTCTTAAGGTGTGCAATAGGTTGCTTCATTAGTTAAAGTGTGTAAGTGACTTTTGGATACAGGTTTAGGGGGCAATTTATGCCTTTTCCCAATTATTAATACCATAAATTTTCATTTATTAATGATGTGTTGCTTTCATTAACAATACATCAGGATTATAGGAATAGAAGCACCAAATCTTCCCATTATCATTAGAGATGTAATTCTAGAAGCAGAATTTAGGGTGAATGTGCATTTAATGGATATAATTCACTTAAGAAATCATATTACAAAGTGTAAAGCCAAATATATGAATACCTTTTTAATGTTGATATTGTTTCTGTAATTCACTTAAGAAATCATATTACAAAGTGTAAAGCCAAATATATGAATACCTTTTTAATGTTGATATTGTTTCTATAATAACTCGGTTGGTCATTTTTTGTAGTTCTTATAAAATTATCATTTTGCCCTCCTGATATTGACCCCAAGTCTTCTATGATTGAGTTTTGAAAGTTGGTTTCCAAGCTGAGTTAAAAGTTGAAAAATTGGTAAGTTTGTGCTTTGAAAGGCTAAGTTGCTTAAAAGTGATTTTTCGAGTCTTTTGGAGTTTCAAGTGTCGGAATAGAATTCGGTTGATTCCATCTGTCCCGAATGTGAAATCTAATCCATAAGAGTTGTCGTTTTCTGATTCAAAGTCTTTTTGAGGATTTAAGGTCCTTAGTTGTGAATTTGTGGAAATTTAGCCTTTGCGTTGACTTTGGTCAGCATTCGGGTTCGAATGCTCGGATCGGAATTCCAAGAGTTCCGTTGAATTTGGTGAATAATTTCAAGCCTAGTTGAGGTCATGGTTGATTTTTGAGAGTCTCGAGCTTGTTTTAGCCTTTTTGGTGTTAAGCTAGTTTCTTGTGGTTTTCACGGATTTCGGGTCAAGGAGACCTCGAATTCGTATTTTGACAATTCCATTTAGTCTGAAATGTCTAGTATAATTGATTTGCATATGTGGTTTGTGTGCATGGATTCCAGACAAATCTGAGGGTCCTTTCGATGTTTTGAGAGTTGGTTGATTTTTCTGGAGCCTGAGTTATGTTACCTTCGCTTTTGTGATAGGCCTTCTGCTTTAGCGACTTCCGCTTTAGCGACCTCCGCTTTAGCGAAGGTGGGATCGCTAAAGCGAAGGCCAGGTTTTCGTGGGGTTCGTTTAAGCGGACCAGGGCTCGCTTAAGTGAAGCATGGTTCACAAAAGCGAGACCCTTCACTACAAAAAACCCTTGAATTGCCAACAAAACTATCCGTTGCTAAATTGATTAAATTGGTTGGCAAATGATTTTTCCAACCGAATGCCAACTAATGTTAATCTGTTGCTAAAAAGCTTGTCACTAAATTTTACCAACCCATTTCAGTTAGTTGAGATCAGTTGGTAAACACATAAAAGAATTGTTGGTAATTGTTGAAATGTGCCCTTAAAATTTTCGTTGGTAAATTCACCAACCAATTTTCGGTTGGCATATTGTTGGGAAGTTTATTAACGAAGAGAAAAGAGTTAGTAAATTTGGTTCTTCACTATTCAATTATGTTAGTGATATGTTGGCAAATATACTAAAATAAAATAAAATGTTGTTAGTATTTGGTTAGCAATTATATGACAGTTAGCAACTTGGTTGGTAAGCTCGATAGTAAATTCACCAAAATAAATTGGTAATCAGTTTGTAATTTCGGTTAAGAAAAAAGTGTGTTGGTATTTCGTGGGTAAATTACCAACGAATTTTAAATCTATAACTAAGAATGACTATCTACTCATGTAACTTACGTTACTAATTGGTTAGTATTTTAGAAACACAAAAAGCTCATTAGTAATTTGTTAGGAAGCTTACTAACTTGTTGTGTTTTTGTTGGTAATATATATTATTTATGGTCAATATTCGGTTAGTGAATCAGTAATGTATATTGCCATATTACTAACTAAATGGTAATTCGATAGTAAAGTTTCACTTTATATATTTATATTAATCAATAGCTTTTATGAATCTTAAAAAGTCTGAAAACATAATAAAATCCAGTGATCCTTTGATAAATTATAACTTGACTAAAACAATGCAAAAGCTAAGATGAAGAGTTCAAAACAAATCCAAATACAAAAACAAACAATGAAAGATATGCCTACAATAGTTTAGAAATTTTAAATGACTCATATCATCATTAGATGATGGGTCATGTCTAAGCTAATGTGGTGTACCAACGGGCAGTGTACCAGGGGGTGGTTTAGGCAGCCCAGCTATGAGGATGGGCAAACGTTCTTGGAGAATCTTATCAACTTGCTCTTGCATTTCTAGCTGCATTTCGTTTTTCATTTCTTCACGCAACTCTTCTCTCATCTCTTCTCTCATCTCATGTTTCATCTCCTCCTTCATTTCTTGAACGTATTCCTTCACTCGAGCATCAAAACTACAATCTTGAGGTTGAGAAGTTGAAGCAGATGATGAACCAACGTTCTCATAGAAAACAACTTGAGAACCAAGATCATATATACATGCCTTCTTAACCCCACCCACTTCATCCATGTAAATCTTTGAAAAATCTACTGTCGGAGACTCGCCAGATTCATCTACAAGCTGAGATGCAGATGTTATCTTAGACATTACAGCATCCTGAAAAATAAATAAATGATATTATGTTAAGAAAAAATGTCTAGCGATTATAAATATACAAGACAAATGATATCAGTCGACCATCTTTGTCATTGACAATACCACCACACTTATCATTTCTACAGCTGCAATTAATATTTATTTTGACATACGCACCTGTAGTTCATATTCAGTGTACAAAAATAGTCTTTTAGGGACTAAGTTTTTTTTTCCAGAACTGAAAAGATAGCATTTCATATTAGTTAGTAAAGCTATGATAGTTCAAAATCATACAACTAAACATGTTAAGAACTTTTGAAAGGAAGGATATAGAGGATCACCAAACAAAAGTACAAACCTATCAAAACTAAGCTATTCTATGCAAATCTATGCTTTTTAGATGCAATGTAATTCACATTGCCTAAACACGAGGAAGCCTAACATATAGGCTTCAAAAGAACCATAAACTTAGTAAACCTCTAATGTGTTGTCTTTTAATAAAATTACAGAATTGGTCTTAAAGTTGAAAAGTAAACCTCATCATTCACTTTTTAATTGGTTTTGTGGCAGTGAGAAAAATTCTTTGGCATTCTTTGCCACATCTAACTCTAGTATTGCTTCTAAGACAATGTCAGAACCTTTTGCTCCAGCTATACGTTTTGGCAACAATCCTGCACTTTCAGCAGAGACAGGAATTACAACAATACTGCCAGATTCATCAGTCAAGAAGGGGACCTACACTTACTCTAGAAGAGCAAACTACTCTAACAAGACCAAGCTTACAACTCGTGAAGTCATACAAACTGAAAATGTTACATTTTAGAAGAGTCGTATGGGTTCTGCAGCTCCTACGCTACCAGCAGTAGACATATCGATTATGAGAAGTTGACCTACTCTATCACGAAGCAAGCATACAACTCTTGAGGTTATACAAACTGAAAATGTTACATTTTAGAAGAGTCTTATGGGTTCTGCAGCTCCTACGCTACCAGCAGTAGATATCGATTATGAGAAGGGGACCTACACTTACTCTAGAACAACAAACTACTCTATCAATAACCAAGCTTACAACTCTTGAGGTCATACAAATCGAAAATGTTACATTTTAGAAGAGTCTTATGGGTTCTGCAGCTCCTACGCTACCAGCAGTAGACATATCGACTATGAGAAGGGGACCTACAGTTACTCTAGAACAACAATCTATTCTATGTACTGAAGTCACCAACCAAGAGATTATAGATAGTCTCGGTTGCACTGATAAAGCAGGGCCAGTGATGCACAATGATGCTTTGTTAGCTGTTAAAGATTTCCTCCACACTAGAAAATTATATAGAGACATCAATTGCAGTAATATGACATTAAACTCCCTCATTATAATCTTCAAATATTATAACCATGTGTTTAATATTTGGGATAAACATGATGAATGACGACTAAGTAAATTCTCAACAGAAATTAAGAAAGATAATCAACAATGTTTGGTGTTACTTACATATGTGCTCTTAGACTTCAGGTACACAAACTCATCGTTTCTTTTGGTATGTGTCTTCTTCAAAAGTTTGTGTGGATGAGGTGGCCGTCCTAGAACAGTCACCTAAAATTGAAATCACTTCCATCAAAGTTATTGCTAGAAGAATAACGTTGAAAAAATTGTAACTTGACAAAATGAAAATAATTGTACCAGTTTTCTTGCATGCTCTCGGTGAGTCCGGGAGCCCCAGTATGGCGCGAGGGACCAGATCCTTCACCACATTTCTCACTTAGTCGATTTTTGGAACATTGTGCAGATTTAGCCTTAAAATTGTCAGTATCATAGTGAGGCTTCCAGCTCTCCCAAACAGATTTTGGGATATTTTTTCGTTTCTCCTCAGAGGATCTTGCTTCACATAGCATACCCTTGTATTGTATTGAACATTTTTTCATAAAATGATACTTTATGGAACCTTCAGTTGTCATATTCCAATGGAATTGCTTCTGTTTAAAAAGGGAAAGAAAAATATCACATGAATTGATATAATAGAAATTTTAAATGAATAAAATACATAAATAAAATGATAGTAACATGGAATTTATGGGTATAATTAGTACATGATTATTATAGTAGAAGGAGACACAATTATGTATCAAAAGATGTACCAAAACAAGTATAATGGGTGTTGAAACAAGTCTGGTAAGAGAGAAAGTATATTGAAGAAGCTCGAATGAACATGGCTAAACTTGGAAGTAAGGCCAAATGCTCTGTTAGAAAATTATATGTGACGATTAGAGGAAATTATCAAAAAGGCTCATGGAGGAGGTTAACTGCAGTAACAGTGGTCCACCTAAATGGACATTCATTATGTACTTGGATATACTGGGACGATTATACACCAGAGATAGGTTTCTTGGATAGGGCATTGTTGATTATATGAGTTGTCCAATGTGCGGAGATACAAACGATACTATAGAGCACTTGCTTTATTAATGTACTTCCTCTCAGAACGTATGGACTAAGTTGTTATAGTGGCAAGGCATAACAAGAGCTCCTATGCGACGAAAGGATGAAGTAGACTGGGCAAGTAATTTAATGAAAGGAAAGAGTCACAAAGCAGATATATAGAGAGTTGTCTTGGCTGGTAGTGTATACCATATTTGGATGGAAAGGAATCAACATATTAAAGGCACACCAAGACAACCTGAAGTTATAGTTAGACAAGCAATCCAAGAGGTGTTTCATAACAGTAATAACAATAGGAAATTTTGCTTCATTATTAGAAACTATGAACTTGTATCCCTAAATATTCTTTTTTTTTCTAGATGTAGTAGATGAGACAACCTAAGTTTATCTTTTAGCTAGTTGTAGTGGTTCTGTTTCATCAGCTATGTTTTTCTTTTGTTCTTGTTTGATCTGTACAGTTCTACTTTCGTAATAAATCAATAGTTACTAAGAAAAACAGATAGTATAGTTTACCTTAAACTCCTCCCAGTAGAAGTCCTTAATCTCTGGTGTAACTGACTTCCAACCATATCCTTAGGGATCCAATTTTTCCTTAAAGATTTTTGTGATCACCCGAGATACATCGTTACTTGGTTCCAAACTTGTATAAATATAGCAAAAGCGCACAGAGAATTGAAAATAAGAAATTTGCAGTATAACAGAAAATGGAATATAGAATAATGTTATTTGTTTTAACTTTGAACTGGAAATCTCTATTTTTTATAGCAGGTATGCAAGTTGTATATATATAAACTAAATAACAACTTTTTCTCCTAAAATAACTCCAACAAAGTCCTATTCAAATAAATAGTAATATGATATCATTCCTAAATAACGGGAACGGAAATATTTGACTCAATTAACTTAAAAACAATCACAAGTTAAAACAATATAAGAGAACATAAGAAGATGCACTACTTTTTAACAAATGGCATTATAATTATAAAATATTTGAACAGTTAAAAAGGGTGCAATTTATAATCAAGGCAGCAAGACAAATGTTTCCACTGAAGCTTCATTTTTTTAGTACCTTCGTATAATCAAAACTTCATAAAACATGTAACTCAAAATATGAAGGCAATGAAAAGTATTATGTTCTTCTACATCTTCTGTAGTTTTAAACATGTAACAAATGACATTATAATTAAACTGTGATTGAAATAGTTGAAAGGAAATTGACCTCCTAGAAAATGTAATCTCTCTTTTAGTACTAACTGTTTGCACTTTCAAACAGTAAGTACTTTTATTAAATTCCATAATCACTTTGTTAAGTTTTGAATGATGTGACTTAATCTATAAAAAATATAAACTTATCTTTTAGTAGGGGGATCAAAAATAGTGAACCCAATTCACAACCATGTTAGAGAAATTTCCATATCAAGGGGATTCAAAAATACAAGTCTATATATTCACTATATGAATGCTATATATTAAATGAGAAAATAGAGCACATCAGAAGTTCTACAATTGATTGATTGAATCAAACAAAAAGGAGAAACTAAGCTTGATAAAGAATACTTACCACTTAGCGAAAAGGATTGTGAAACTGAGAATCCAAGAGCGACAGATGAATTGCGGGTGAGTGTAGTCGGAGACAATCTGTGAAATGGGATTAAAATGAAAAGGATTTAGAAAAAGTAATGCTGAACGTGGGCAGAAATTAGAGAAAAAACCTGAATAGTGGCGCAAGTCTTCGTATTTTAGGGAGATGGGGAGTTTAGCAGGAAAAGTTTTTGCTTTTTTTTCTCTTCTTTTCAACTTTTATTTTTTTTTCTTTCAAATATAATAAATTCTTCCAATTTTTATTTGAAGTATTTGTACAATTCTTTTAAGATACTTTTTTATTCACCACAAATAAAGTCAAAAACAAAATCCAATCTTTAAAGTGATGAAATTAAAATACAGAAATGTAATAATACGCAGGAATTCGAACAAGAACTGAAATCTACAACAAGCTAAATACCTCTCAGCAAGAACAAGCAACACATGCAATGATTAATTGAATAAAAGAGGGGTGAATGGGGATGAAGACATACCCAGAAACACGATGTGGGTCTTTCTGTAGATCTGAGATGCAGTCCATGAGTTGTAATACTCTTGAAAGATTAAAGACCCGATTTGCTCTATGAAATACTCCATATATGAAATCACTGTTGGGGATTAGAGCTTGAGATGAAAACTTAGGCGATTTGTAGCTGAATATGTTCCACTCTTGAGAGGAGATCTATCATTGATATGTAGTGGAACTTAGAAAACAGATGAGTAAGAAGATTACCCAGTTCGATCTAGCTAAGCATAGGGAATTCTTGATGAATTTTTTTCTTGTTCATTCAGCTTAGTGAAGAACAAAGTGAGCTGATTGTTGTTCTTGTCTATTCCGCCTGCGATTTTGTTGTTGTATTAGGACATCAATTTTTATTTTCTTTTTTCTTTCTATATTACTTAATAAAATTCCCTCTATTAAGTTATAATATATGCAGTGGGTTATTTTTTTTTAAAAATATAAGGGTGAAAACTAAAATAAAAAATATGCCTACGTTTTAGTTGCTCTTTTTGGACATCAATTTTTGTTTTCTCTTTTTCTTTCTATATTATTTATTAAAATTCCCTCTTCTAAGTTATAAATATATGTTAAGTGGGTTTTTTTTAAAAAAAATATAAGGGTGAAAACTTAAATAAAAAATATTTCGTACTATTTTTTATTCTAATTTATTTGATATAGTTAATTTAATTGGACATGAATGAGTGAGATCCAACGTGGATACAATGTTGATAATGTAGGAAGATTTTTCATATAAAGAAATGTGTCATTTTTTTCGTATTGACTAAATAGAAAATTGTTTAGAGTGTAGTATGTAAACATGTTACACAACATATCTTTATTTTCACATGATATATATATATATATATATATATATATCAACTACGTTAATTAACTTTCCAATAAAATATATTTGTGTATTCATGAATTGTAAATATTTTGTGCTGACTAAATGAGTCATTTCTAATAGTTCGATAACATATTGGAGCTTTCCTCTAAATACAAATTAGGTCTAATAAAGATTTATAGCTAATGTTTTTAAAGTTCGTACATGATATTAAATTGATATTAATAGTAATACACATATTTCAATAGACACGTTCATCACAATTGTAGACTTAAATAAAAAGAAAGAGGCCTCTACTACTTCTTCGTACAACCTGAACATACCATCCTATTAGACCAGAAATGACCTTCCCAAGCTAACCGCACTGACAAAATTCTAATTCGAGCACCTTTATGATTTTTTTTAACAAAGTCAATATTTGGCTAAAATTTGAAAGATAAAACGTCTAACGGCACAAACAGAAAATGAAAGCCTCAAAAGTCAAACCAACCATCCTATTAGACAAAAAATGACCTTCCCGAGCTAACCGCATTGACAAAATTTTCATTCAAGCATGTTTACCAAAACTGTTGACCGAAGTCAAATTTTTGCCAAAACATAAAAGATTTACGCCAAACGGCACAAATTGAAATGAAAGCCTCAAAACCCGAACCAACAATCATATTAGACCAAAAATGAAATTTCAAAGCTAAGCCCACTGACGGATTTCTCATTTGAGCACCTTTAGCAAAAAAATTGACCAAACTCAAATTTTGGCCAAAAGTTAAAAGTTAAAAGGCCTATCGGCACAAACTGAAAAACAAAAACCTAAAAACAAAAAACCAAACATCCTATTAGACAAAAAAATGACCTTCCGGACACAACTACGTTGATGGAATTCTAATTTGACCACATTACCAAATATATTGACCGAAGTTAAATTTTTGCCAAAACTTAAAAGTTAAAACGTCTAACAACACAAACTGAAAAAAAATCCTCAAAACCCGAACCAACCATCCTACTAGACCAAAAATGACCTTCCGAAGCTAACCGCACTGACGAAATTCTCATCTGAGCATGTTTACAAAAAATGTTAGGCAAAGTCAAATTTTGGCCAAAAATTAAAAGTTAAAACGCCTAATGACAGAAACTGAAAATGAAAACCTCGAAACCGGAACAAACCATCCTATTATACAAAAAATGACATTTCGGACACAACTACACTGATGGAATTCTCAATTGACCATGTTTACCAAATATATTGACCAAATCTAAATTTTGGCTAAAACTTAAACGTTAAAACAAACACCTAACGGTACAAACTGAAAATAAAAGCCTCAAAATCCGAACCAACAATCCTATTAGAACAAAAATGAAATTTCAAAGCCAACCGCACTGACAGATTTCTCATTTGAGCACCTTTGCCAAAAAATTTGACCAAAGTCAAATTTTGGCCAAAAGTTAAAAGTTAAAACGCCTATCAAAACAAACTGAAAATGAAACCCTCAAAACCAAACGAACAATCCTATTAGAAAAAAAAAATCTTCCAGATACAACTACGCTGACAGAATTCTCATCTGACCACGTTTACCAAATATATTGACCGAAGTTAAAGTTTTGCCAAAACTTAAAAGTTAAAACGCCTAACGGCACAAATTGAAAATGAAAGCCTCAAAACTCGAACCAACAATCATATTAGACCAAAAATGAAATTTCAAAGCTAAGCCCTCTGATGGATTTTTCATCTGAGCACATTTGCAAAAAATGTTAAGCAAAGTCAAATTTTGGCCAAAAGTTAAAACGCCTAACGGCACAAACTGAAAATAAAAGCCTCAAAACTCAAACCAACCATCCTACTAGACCAAAAATGACCTTCTGAAGCTAACGATGCTGATGAAATTTTAATTTGAGCAAGTTCATCAAAAATGTTGACCAAATTTAAATTTTGGCCAAAACTTAAAAGTTAAAACGCCTAACAACACAAACTGAAAATAGAAGGCTCAAAACCCGAACCAACCATCCTACTAGACCAAAAATGACCTTCCAAAGTTAACCGCGCTGATGGAATTTTAATCTTAGCACATTTACCAAAAAAATTGACCAAATCTAAATTTTGGCCAAAATTTAAAAGTTAAAACGCCTAACAGCACAAAGTGAAAATGGAAGCCTCAAAACCTGAACCAACCATCCTATTGGATAATAAATGACCTTCCGAAGCTAACAACGCCGACGAAATTCTCATCTAACCACGTTTATAAAAAATGTCAAGCAAAATCAAATTTTTGACCAAAAGTTAAAAGTTAAAATGCCTAACGGCACTAACTGAAAATGAAAACCTCGAAACCCGAACAAACCATTCTATTAGATAAAAAATGACGTTCCATAAAGCTAATCACACTATGAAATTCTAATCCGATCACGTTTACCAAAAATATTGACCAAAGTCAAATTTTGGCTAAACCTTAAAAGATATTGAGCAAAGTCATTTTTGGTCATCGCGGTTAGCTCCGGAAAGTCTTTTTTGGTCAAAATGACGACCTTACTTTTTCCATTGGGTGATCAATTGCTTTCTCATCATCACTGACACCTTTAAATACTCCATTTTCTCAAATTCATAATCAGATAAGGCATCGTCATTATTTTGTTCATCTCAATGCGTCCATATTCTTAACCACATTTTCATCTTCTTCATCGTTAGTGCACTGAAAAAAATTTCATGTTCAGCTTCTTCAAGATTTTTATCTAATATTTACTTTTGTTTCAACACTAGATGATGATTTACCAAACAATCTAACTTCTCAATTGGTAAATTTACCAACTATTCAAATATCAGTTAGTAATTTAATAATTTACCGATAAATTTTATCACAGTTGGTAATAGTTACTATCCAATTAAACATTCATGTGTAATATTACCAACTAAAAATTAATATGTTAGTAAATATTGCCAATGGATTAATGATCGGTTGGTATATTACCAGCTATTTTAATTATGTTAGTAATTTACAAACTACAATCTTTATTCGTCGGCAAAATTTCCAACTGATTAGATATTTGTTGGCAAGTTTACCAACAAATTACATTTCATTACTAATTTACCAACATTTATATTTGGTTGGTAATTTAGCAACAAAATATTGCCGTTGGTAAATGGTTTGTTAGTAATTCATTGGTAATTTGTTAATAAATTATATAAACAAATTTGATGTCATATTTACCAACCGACTCAACTGAGGGCTTAGAAGGTCGGGCAACATAACATCTAAAATTACGAACTTGATGTCGATAAATCGACTGGACCCTTAAGGTCATAATCTGAATATCGGTAAGTCATATAGACGAAGGTAGACAATCCAAAGATAATAAGGTACTAGCTAGCTGATAAGGCTACAATGAAGATATACACACATACATACATATCTATACAGGCCAAGCCTATGTGGCTGGAAATTGGAAGCTGCAGAAAGAAACCCAGAATACTGTGTCCACAATAGTCTCTATGAGTGACATAAGCACTGGTCGGGACAAGGCCCCAATTATACCCAAACTGTACAATAAAAGTAACATCCTATGAAAGCTCTAGGATGAAGTGGAGCTTACCAACTCACAGCTGAACCCCGAATCCTAGCAGAAGGGTCAATCAGAATCCCTACCTGGACCTGCACACACGAAACAAAAATGCGTCCCCAGGCAACGGGACGTCAGTACGAATAAAAATGTACTGGTATGTAAGGCAAAAAATAGAATAATAAATAGTTACTGTAAAAAGGGGAATAAAGATACCACCTGAAACAGAAACTCTGGTAGCCGTCATGGCTGACATCAAACCTTATATAAATTAAATATGCATGGTATGCTCGCATAATTGTATGTCGTGAATATATATATGTAAATGCATGTCATACCCAACCAAGTGCTAATAATGGTGGTGTCTTCCGGTAGCGAACCGGGATCATATTCGCCAACTTGTGGCCATATGTGTCTCATACGTATAAATATAGGCAATAGGCCTCATACCTTCCAATTATAGCTCGGAAATAGAATGCATAGCATGTAAAATCATGGATCCGTAATGCATTTGTTACCTGAATCATGTTGCCAATCTTGGCTCATTGGTACTCTTGTCCTCATAATCTCGTAATCACTTTTGTATCACATGTAAATATCTCGTGAAACTTATATACTTGTAGATTAAACTGGAACACTTAACTTGGATTTAGAAAGGCAACTTAAACTTGAGGATGTTCATAAAGAGCTTAAAGTTCTTCACTTAGTATCTATATATGTTTCCTTAGTGGTTTGTAAAAGAAAGTATTTCAGAAAAACCCATACTTTAGTAGTTTAAACCTAGATTTATATTTAAGAGCTTTGGCGATTAACGTTTTATTTTAAAGTTTTCAAAAAATATAAATTAGCGAGGAAGGAGGACTGATTTCAAATCCGTATTGTTCATCTCTAATCTTTTTAAGTTACTACACCTAAAGAAGAATAAGAATATGTACACATGGACCTACAGTTAAGAGAATCAACAAAATGACATAAAGACGCCAAATACCCTATCTAACCGAACGAGTGGAATAGCAACATAATGGAGTCACAAAAATACACCAGCTGCAATATCAATGCCTTTCACCAAAGGTCTTTCTAGTAATAGAGTAGTAAAACAATATTTGACGATTTAGGATTCCAAAATTAGTGCTCAAAGGAAGTACAGTGCTTAGCCTTAATATACCTCAATTCTGGGTCTTTTTGTATCAATATGGATTGTACCCCTTCCTTATAGTATGTAATCTACATAAAATCATGTCACACAACCATTACATGCATAATATTAACACGGCAGGATCAAAGTAGCAATTTAGATCTTACTAGCAGAGTAATTAGCTCGCCAAACCCTTTTTAAAAGTATGCTTCATTACCTTTTCTTCTCCAAATTACAACCCCAAATTAATGACGTAACATACATTTTTGCAGCATCTATTAACAAGTGGAGGCCTACACAATAGTCAACAACAACCAAATAGAGTATGCCTGCACAATAATAAAAGCTCGGCGTATCGCCATACCCCTCATCTCCAATCACAAAATAACCATAACCAAATCCAAACCATGAGTCTTCAAACCATTAAAGCCAGAAAAATATATGTAATACAGTCCTATAATTGTTCAATATAACCATAATAACTCGAACTTACAGCTTCCAATCACCATCCTGTGAGTTCGTCCAATAATTACGTTTGGAATCACGTTTTTATCTTCATAAGCAATACGAGAATAAAAGGGCAGAACCTTAACTTAAAATTGATTGAGCTTATAGTATTTTAGCATGTCTCCTCAATTACAAAGAGTCTCCTCAAACACAAGACGTTGAACTAAGAAGAAGTCATTTGAAAATTGCAATGCAATAATAGAACCAATGTTACACTTATTTATCTTATAATTAATTACCCATTTATACTTCTTCATCTCTTCCAGATTCATATCAACAACAACAACACACAACCAAATCATTTCCAAAAATTCCATCAACAACAACATCAAAAAATACTTCAAAAACAGCCCAACATCACATAACTATCAAAATACGATTTTCCAACCGTCTATTGGTGTTCTTGCTTATATAGCATAGCTATAACTTGGAATCACTCGATAAAATGAAGGGTGAGAATTAATTATTACCTCCAAACAGCAGTAACACCACATAAAAACAAGACTACTTTACCACGAAGAATCCTTCAAATCACAACCAATGAGGAGGAAAGAAGTAACACAATCTCTATGAACGTTCCAATGGTGAAACCACGTTGAAATCTTGTAGATCATTGCTTGGATGATAGGGGAACCTTTAGAGAGGATTTAGGAATGTTTTCTTCTTATTTTGGTCAAAAAAATGAGTTAGAACGAAGGGAAACCAAATCTTATAGAGCTAAACCGACATAGGGGCGAGGGACCCACCTTCACGTGCCTGCTTGTGCAGTCTCACTAAAATCTGAATATCTCTCAATTCTGAAGTCGTATGGACAAATGGTTTAGTGCGTTGGAAAGTAAACTCGTAGACCTTCAATTTCATATATTAGGGTTCTTCTAAAGCTTTATATATTGGGAGAAAAGCTCCAAGACATTTAACCCAAATTTCAGAAGGTTTATTAAAGAAACTTACTCTAACCTTTGTCAACTTTTATNTATAGATCATTGCTTGGATGATAGGGGAACCTTTAGAGAGGATTTAGGAATGTTTTCTTCTTATTTTGGTCGAAAAAATGAGTTAGAACGAAGGGAAACCAAATCTTATAGAGCTAAACCGACATAGGGGCGAGGGACCCACCTTCACGTGCCTGCTTGTGCAGTCTCACTAAAATCTGAATATCTCTCAATTCTGAAGTCGTATGGACAAATGGTTTAGTGTGTTGGAAAGTAAACTCGTAAACCTTCAATTTCATATATTGGGGTTCTTCTAAAGCTTTATATATTAGGAGAAAAGCTCCGAGACATTTAACCCAAATTTCAGAAGGTTTATTAAAGAAACTTATTCTAACCTTTGTCAACTTTTATTTCCCAACTTGCTTGACTTCAAAACTTAACTTACGATCATTGGGAGACTATATCACCTTATAAAACATCCTTATTAGCATATAAGATACTCTTTGTCTTACCCTAAAGGTACTGGTTAACTTAAACCTTACGAACGGGTGGGGTGTTAGAAGAGACATTCTTTAACTCGAACTTGTTTAAGGGGATCCTTGACCCATAACGTTAGTTTAATTTTTTCATTTTTACCACCCCCTATGCAAACTTATTCTTCTAACATGATACACCAAGTCATATAAACCTCATACACTCATGCAATGATACGCATACTATGTGGAAGAACCACAGGGTCTCACAAGGATGGTGATTTGAACCCGGTTTTCGAGGAAAAGCTTTTGGGTAACGCGGATTTTTAACTCTAAATCTTCATTTACCCATTATAATTTATGGATTTATGTGTTCAAATCAAACTTTTGAAATGAGAAACTTGGAGTTATCTTCAAGAACTTAGTAAAAGGTCAAGCTTTTGAAATGAGAAATTTGAGGTTATCTTCAAGAACCCAAGAACTTAGTAAAATGGTGATTTTGATCTCTTTTTCGAAATGATTTTCACTAATGAATTCCTAAAGCCTTAGTATTAAATTTTGGATTCAAACCTTATTTTCGGAATTGAGTTTTGCGTTGATTGACCCACTTTTCAAGAGGATTAATGTGGGTATCATTGTTTTTCGGAATGTGTGGTAAATACTTGCTTGTATATAGATTGTGTGGCTTTGAAAGTGATTAGGAAGGGAAGACTCAACTCTTGGACCGATTTGGAATGTCAGCATGAGCCTTCCAACCTACGATTTAACGGCATCCATCCTTCCATCCAAATATTGCCCTTTTGGTTTGATCCTCAATTTTTGTTGCCTTTTTGAAAATTTTACATAATTTTTTTGCCCGTTTGGCTCCGGACTCAGAGAAAACTGGCACAAAATTGCTGACATTCCAAATATGGATATTCGTTAGTCTTATTGTAATTGTTTCTTGGGTTCTTTGTTTGTGAGTCCTACACAGGTTACATTCCTGCCATTGGATATAATATTTTGATTTTCTGTCCAAATAGTAACTTAAAAGACAATTTTTCTGTTATATCACATTGATCAGCTTCAAAAGTGGGAATTCCATTCTAACATGATCAAAACTATATATCCTGCACCATGCATGTAACTCTCATGCTGCCTTGAAAAGACTATTTCTTGAGTGGGATCTTATGTCAAAGAAAGTAGAGTTCTGTGAGTTAAGCCAACACACAACAGTCTAGGCCCCCAAACTGTTCACCGAAAAACGGTACAGATAAATTTGTATGCGGTCATGGACACATGCGTGTCAAACAAAAAATATTTCATCTATAAATGCCCAAAACTATAATGTACAAAGTTGATCTACGTACTAAGCACAACATGCATAAGATTTTCACTGCACTACCAATAAAATTTGTACAGTTACAAGAATGATTTTGAAAGTGGATAGTCGCAACCATCTGACCCTCTTTGCTCCGGCCACCCACGTGCAAAACTTCAAGTTTACCAATTATTTTTCCTATGGACAAGTGGGGAACCCATTTTTATTATAGTGTAAGACTTTTCACCTTTTGAGTTTCAAGATTCCTTAGCACTGGATGGTAAAAACTTACATTGCTATTAATTAAATAGGTACACAGATGATCTGCCACTCCAAATAATTAGTTTCTTGTACAAGATGGAACTTCAATATGTAAGTTTAAGGTCTCAATTTTTCTCCACTTCAGGATCCAAAATTTGAGTAACAACGATTCTAATGTTTTATTGATCATGCATGCATGCATGCACTAGTTCTAATGTTTCCCTTGTTTGGTTTCTGTTATATCACCCACCTTCAGAAGTGGGAATTCCATTCTAACTTGATCATACAAGCTTCCATTTAATTTACATGTTATTAGAAAGATAAAGCATCAGCCAATAGGGCCATTGTTTCCAGAAACATTTTGGAAATAACCTAGCTAGTTCAATACTAAATGATCATGACATTCAAGCTTAATTTACAGAGGTATAGTGTTACATTCTGAAGTTTTGATGATTTAACAAACTATGCAATCTTATATTATAGGGGAACTGAGAGTTTAAGACTATGCAAAAAGGACGGCTGTAAAGCTGCAACCACTGCTACCGTGACTGCAGAGGAGTCAATGGAATTGCACTAGGTTATTTGTCCATCTTATATTAGTTATTATCTTGACAAGGGACATAACCTAGTTCTTGCATTTGAAGAATTATACATATATACAACAAAAGTCATTCTCAAGAACATATTCTCATACGCTGCGCAGCAGGGGACACTACTAAAAAACTGCTAAAAAACGACGGAAGAAAAAGCGACGGACGGCGTCGCTCCAAAAAAGCGACGGACTAAGAGATGCCGTCCGTCGCTTTTTAATTAAAATAATTACTTTTAAAATTATTTTACAAAAAGCGACGGACTGCATCTCTTAGTCCGTCGCTTTATATTAAAAATAATTATTTATAAATTAAACAATAACCACGCTATCCGTCGTTTTAATTTATTTTATTTTATTAATTAGTTTTTAAAAAAAGTGACGGACGGCATCTCTTAGGGTCAAAATATCAAGTCAAACAGTTTTAAAAAGCGACGGACGGCATCTCTTAGTCCGTCGCTTTTTGGTCAAAATATCAAGTCAAACATTTTTAAAAAGCGACGGACAGCGTCTCTTAGTCCGTCGCTTTTTAATTAAAATATTTTTTTTAAAAGCGACGGACGACATCGCTTAGTCCGTCGCTTTTTTTCGCGTATTTTTGCTAATTAATTATTTTATATAGATAGTGATGCAATCCGTCGCTTTTTATTAAAAATAATTATTTATTAATTTAAAAAAAGTCACGCCGTCCGTCGCTTTTTATTAATTTTAATTGTTTAATTATTTTTTAAATTAGCGACGGACAACATCTTTATGTCCGTCGCTTCTTGGTCAAAATATCTGGTCAAATATTTTAAGAATGCGACGGACAATGTCTCTTAGTCTGTCACTTTTTGGTCAAAATGTTGGTCAAACATTTTTTTTAAAAAGCGACGGACATAGAGACGTTGTCCGTTACTTTTTTAAAAATATCTACACTAGCAGACGCAATTTTCCCCATTTCTCCATATAAAAAACAAAATTGAGAAATATTTTGATTTAATTTTATTTAAATCATCTTCCGGAAAATGGTTTTGTGTAAAATTAAAAACAAAAAAAATTATAATACCAACTTTCAGATGTCGGTAAAATTAAATAGTATGTAATAAATTAATATTTTCAATTAACTTTAAATAAATCGTCCTCCGAATGACGGTTTTATATAAGTTAAAAAATAATTTAATATAAAATACCGACCTCCCGATGTGAATATTATTTAATTAACATGATTACTTTTTATTTATCTTAAAATTTAATGTGATACCGACCTCATGAGGTCGGTATTTTTTATTATATCTAATTACTTTTAATAAAAGCGACATCCGGAGGTCGGTATGTTTAAAATATTCCTATTAATCATAATTTTGCTATTGTGCATAATATTAAAATTTCATTTTACACCTACGATTAATTGTTCAAAAGGTGTAACAATTTTGTATACTTTTACAAATAAAATGTTAGAATTCGTGAAATAAATAAA
>NC_064293.1:8977985-9064388 GCF_019186545.1 Solanum stenotomum
GATGAATACTCAAGTGTCCAACATTTGCAATTAGTGAAAGAAGTAGCCCTTGGACCTCAATCTGAAGTACTGGCAATGAATAAGTATTGTGTCAATGGTTTTAAGTTTCAAACTGAAGAAGTATCTAGGAACAAGAAAACAAATAATAGCGGTGTCTATATACAAGGTGATGTTGATGGTACTGGTCAAACTATTGAATATTATGGTGTCATTCAAGGGATTATTGAAGCGAGGTATTCAGGTTGGCCTAATAAGAAGATTGTATTGTTTCAGTGTGAGTGGTTTGACCCATCACATAGAGGCACAAAGGTGGACCATCAACATAATATAATTGAAGTTAATCACACTAGGAAATACAGAAGTTATGATCCTTTTTATTATTGCATAGCATTCTAAACAAGTGTATTACGCTTCATATCCATTGCGTAGAGACAAAGCTGATTGGTGGGTTGTTATAAAAAGTAAGTTTGTGGGAAGAATTGAAATTGACAATGTCTTAGATGTGGCGTATCAAAATGATGTTGCAATTGTTCAACAACAAGTTGATGTTGAATTGGAAACCACACTACAACATCCTTAACACATATTAGAAGAAGTATCTGATGATGAGATATTGAATGTTGAGGAAGAAATATTCGAGAATGAGGAAAATGAATCATTTGATGACGAAGAATGGGACGATAATGAAAATGAAACAATTGAGGAGGAAGAATGGGAGAATGATGGAATTGAAACAAGCGAGGAGGAATAGTGTAGAATGAAAGCTAGCTAGTACATATGTAAGTGTATTTTACTAATTTTATTTAATTTATGATTTTTATATATATTATACATGTAAATTTGCATACAGATGTCATCAGGTGGTGACGGTAGACATCGCGAGCATCTTGGAGTTGGCCAGACTAAACAGGCTAAAAAGAAGAAGTCTAGGAGACCGATAGATCCTGAGGATATTGCAGGATCTATTTCTTCTGCGCCAGAGCGCATCATCCATAATACTCATTTATTTGCTGTGCCGTTTGGTACGGCGGATCCTCGGCAATATTATCCTAATTATCGTCGACCAGTCGGTGCTTCATCTACTTCACAGGCATTGCCTTCACGACGCTATGAGGACCTACCTTTATAGGCTATTCGTCGAGCACGACCCTTATCGGCAGGTACTCCATCTCCCACAGGTACATCTCCTCAGTTATCTGCCATGAGGCTTGGAGATTCTAGTAGCGAGCAATCAGATGCTATGGCCGGTACGCCTCCATTGACTCAACGTTTTGTGCATCCTGATGTATCACCCTCGTCTACAGCTGCACCTAGTGCTACACCACATGATACGATGTCTGCTCTAGCTTCTGGCCAGAAGGACAGACTTGGTAGAGTCATGATTGAGCCGGATGGATCATCGTAAGTTTGTTTTGTTATCTATTTGTTACTTTATTTTATTTATTTCTTATACTTTAATATATTATTCATGAACTAACATATTTATTATGTGTTTTGCAGGTGGCATCCTGCAAAGGATGTTGCCCGAGCTTTAAAAGAGTGTGTTAGAAAACTCTATACACAAGCTTATCACTCTTGGAGCGAGATTCCAAACAGTATACGCCAGGCGATGTTTAATAACTTTAAGGAATATATTTTTTAGTTAAGTTTAGTATACTTTACTTTTTTTTACTATCGATTTAATTAACGTTATTTAATTTTTTTCAGACTATGTGTACTTGGGAGTCGAGGTACAATTTGGTCATTGGGACCACATTTGAGAGGAAGGCATCCACCAGACTGTCTAGCTGGCTAAAGAGCGTTCGGGATAGTGGTGAACGTCCCGGTTGGATGTTGCCTCATGTTTTTGCTGAATTGAGTCAGTATTGGAACACAGACAAGTTTAAGGCAATATCAGATCAAGCCAAAATGGCTAGAGGCAGTCTTAAAGGTGGCTCGTTGCACACCGGAGGTGCAAAGACGGTTGGAACAATTGCACGAGAGATGGTAAGTTCTAATTCAAACTTTTAAATAAATAATTATTTGATACATATATATTGTTATAAAATTCAGTTTTTATTTATAGGAAAAAGAATTGGGACGCACTCCCATTGAACCAGAGGTTTTCAAAAAGACTCATGTCAGGAAGAAAGAAAATGAGTCAGATCCGGATGTGTAGGTGGAGGAAAGGGTCGAACGAACTTTTGTAAGTTATTTAATATGAATAATATATATCAATAGTGAATATATTTATGATATGTATATATATTGATGTCAATATTTATATTTAATATGCAGAATGACTTTCATAAGTACGTCGCTGAGAATCTAGATAGTTCGGTTCAATTGACACCTGAACTGTCCACTCAAATTTGGAAAGAAAAAGTGGTAGGGGGGACACACAAGGGTAGATGCTACGGTCTAGGCTCTTGCAACGATGTTAGATGCCTTTAGTCAGGCTTAGAAGGTATTGGATCGTCACGTCAAGCTGAGGCACTTGACGGTGTTCAGATTGTTGTTATGTCGGATCAAATAACTAAACTTACAGTGGCACTAGTAGAGTTGGAGCGGAAAAGAGTAGCTGAACAACAAAGCATGAGTGAGACCGTTCAGCAAATCAAAGAACAAGTGATGAACCTCGCTCGTCGACCTACTACTTCGGCTCCCGATGACACCGATGACACCGACAATGAGAGTGATGAGGATGATTATGTAGATCTCACTCCCTAGTTTAGATCTCTGGACATTTATGAACTTTTTGAAATTTTAAAACGAATTTTAAAAGACTTTATAAGTCTTTAATTTATGATTTAGATACTTTTGAATGTTATTTTAAGTTTGCTATTTTATGTTTTGTTTAGACTGTTTATAATTGTGTGTGTTTGATTGGGCTAAATAATGTAGAATTGAATTGAATTGAATTTGCAGGTGGGCAGCAGAAGCTGAGATCTGCTACTGTCAAAAATATTGCAGAAAAAGCGACGGACAGCGTGGTTTAGTCCGTCGCTTTTTTGGGTTTTAATTTTTTTAAAAACCCAGAAAAGCGACGGACATCGTGGTTTTTTCCGTCGCTTTTTTAGGTTTTAAAAAAAAAATTCCATAAAAGCGACGGATAGCGTGAATTTTTCCGTCGCTTTTTTGGGTTTTTAAAAATAAAATTTCCAGAAAAGCGACGGACAGTGTCCTTTTATCCGTCACTTTTCTGGGATTTTCAAAAAATAAATTTCCAGAAAAGCGACGGACTGCGTCGCCCTTTAGAAATTTAAAAAAAATGAAAATTAAAATAAAGCGACGGACTCCGTCGCTTTTTTAAAAAAATTCAAAAAAAAAATAGTCGAAAAGTGACTCAGTCCGTCGCTAAAAGAGACGCAGTCCGTCGCTTTCTTAGCGACGCAGTCCGTCGCTTTTGGCCGTCGTTTTTTGACAATTTTTTAGTAGTGGGACTTGATCGAGTGATCTTCTACTATCTTTAGTTGTTATATGAGATTATAGTCTTGGTTTCATTCAGTTTAATTAAAATCTATTCCTATGTTATAAAGAAATCAGATCATTTCAGTTGTAATCGTTGATTAAGTTTGAGCTGTGAGTGGAACGTTTCATAGTTTATTTCTCAAGTATGATTAGTTGCTGATGCTCAGTCAGTCTAACCTACTGAGTACTTGTGGATTGTACTACCCCCTACTTCTGTTATCTCTTTTGGAGTTGTGGTGAGATCCTGCTTTCCGAATCGTCATTGGTCTTAATTCATCTATCATTTAAAGTCTTTAACTTTGTTTTCGAAGACTTGAGATGTATTTCAGATTCTAGAAATGTATTAGATGCTCTTTATACTTATGCTACCAGATTTTGAGATTATTTTTGTTATTTCTTAAGTATTTGTTATGGTCTGACTTTTCTTTGAAAGTCTTGTATGTGTTATTTTTTTCTACTTATACACCATTTTGGGGTTCTCAGAGTGTGTGTCATCATGACCTCGACTTTTGAGTCGTGACATTGCTCCTTTTAAAATGACTTCGAAAAGTTGTTTTCAACCTTTGGACAAATCGTTTTAACTCAATTACAACCCATTTGAAATATGCAATTCAATCTTGTCATTTTGAGATACCAAAACAATATTATAATTACTCTTATACGTAAAAGCGTTGCAATAAAGGCTTTTTAGATTATTATTTTTGCAGGTTTATATATTGTTTTTAATTTTTATTTATTTTTTTATATAATAGAATTCAACCTTTATAAATCTTTGTTCCTTACAAAATGACGTCTTCAACCTTTAAAAATCTTTGTTCCTTACAAAATGGTGTCTTCAACCTTTCGTCGAGTCCTTTTTAGCCAGTTGCAATCCATTTGAAAAATCATCATTCAAAACATTAACATAAAAAAATATTAGAAACTCAGTTTCCTTATGATTTCTAACATCAATTGGCATCAAAAGTATCAAAAAATATAAATCTGAAAATCAGAATCTCATTTTTGAATCAATTTGCCAATTCCAAAAATAAAAAGACAGTTTTATATACGCTATGATACCTAAATTTAGAGATTCCAAACTATTTAAAGCATGTATAAACATATACACAGAGTAAAATCATAACAAAACTAATGTATTTATTAGCTTTGTTTATTATTAATATCTTATTTGGTACATTTTTTCAACTTACGTATAATTAATGCTTATGTTAGTTATATACTCTCTATTTGGAATTAAGGTGTGTATAATTAATACATAAAAACTCATGGTATTAGACCAAACACAGACACAAGTACACAACCCTTTAAACTTGCTTCTTTTTTCATTTTGGCACTCTATTTCAACCTTGTTCAATTTTAGCCCTTAAACTAGGGGTGGCAGGGGGACCGGGTCAGCCCGCGACCGGTCCGAGAACCGGCTCGCCGGACCCGGTCCCGTTTGAAANTCTCTATTTGGAATTAAGGTGTGTATAATTAATACATAAAAACTCATGGTATTAGACCAAACACAACACAAGTACACAACCCTTTAAACTTGCTTCTTTTTTCATTTTGGCACTCTATTTTAACCTTGTTCAATTTTAGCCCTTAAACTGCATTTTTTATGTACCATTTGAAAATTAAGACAAAGTGTCAAAATGAAAAATGAGGGCAACTTAAAAGGGCTGTGTATTTTTTATTCATGCATAAGCATGATTAAAGACATAATTGCTCCTCAAAACCTTCTTCACATCCTTTCTACTATACTTCTGCATAACTAATGCAAAACTAATATTAGCATTACCAATACAACCATCATCATATTCAACATTATTCCTAATTTTCTATACATTCTACCAAACGATCCATATACATATACAAACATAAATTTAAAATCCAATTATTATCGCTTAAAATCATTATTATAAAATTCAAAACCAATAAAAATGAAATTTTAATTTCACCTCCACTAAGATCTTCTAGCAATTGAAACCTCACTATTATATGGTATGAATTTAAAAAGGTGAAGTATTGTTTGTAGGACCCATTGAATCAAACATGTCATATTTATGACATATATTCACCCAATCAAGAACAATTTCTTGACCCGTTACCATAGTGGGCAACGTGGCCTAAGATTTTGTTGTTATGATGGGTATTTCTATATGGACCATCTCAAAAAAAGTTTCAAACATTAAACTTTAATTTGCCTAACACCAAATTTTAACGATGCTCATCTCCATCACCAATTATAATGAAGTAAAAATTCGTTCATATTCAAATTAGGTATCGTAATATGACTTCATATTGTTTTTAAGAGATAAATTGGTATTATTTAATATTTTTAAAGAAAACATATGGGAAGTATAATTTATTATTGAAAGTCGTACGACAAGCAATTAGTTATGTTGAAATAGTACAAGTACGTCTCTTATGTCATACTCGTATTTATTTAATAGAGTTGTTCAACTATTCAACTTATAATATTTATAGTAGTATTTTAAATACAAGATTCTAATGTAGACACAAGTATTTTGCTTTTTCCTAGGGGTTGACCTTTTTAATGAACAAAATCATAAAAAGATACTCTTTCGTCTTAAAATAAGCATAACTTTAGTAATCGAAAACTATTGTCCCACAATAAATGTCGCGTTAGGAATTTAAAAAAAAAAATTATTATTTTATTCAATTACACCCTTATATTTTACTATCCTCTTATTAGTGTTCAATTCTCAAGAAACATTTATTAAAATAGAGATAGTTTAGTAAACTACTACTTATTATATTTATTATTCTCTTAATAGAGGTAGTATTTTTTAAGTGACTTATCTTTTAATGGAATGAATACTTGTTACAAGTAGCAAGACTTTTGAAAGAAGACCGTTCAATGGGAAAAGAAAAAAAAAATAGAAAGAGTTGGAAAATTGGAAGGAAGCTTTGACATGAAAAAACTAAAACAGGAAAAAGACCAAACAAAAATAGAAAAATGATAAAATCTTATTACGTAACGTAACGTATCTTATTCTATCCATATCAAGAAGTATCTATTCAAAACAAACGGCAATTATATATATAATAAGCGTAAGATTAATTTTAGACGTAATTTTTACTTGAGTGACGTAAAAATTACCCATAGATATAAATGGATCCACCCCTCTAGGTGGGTGCACGTGCACCCCTTAACTTCGGAAAAAATCATGTATATCTATATTGAGAAACTGATATAAATTAGGATATAATTAACGGTGTACCCATGAAAAACATAGGAGTGTCATTATGCTATTAGTACAAGATAGAGGATCCACTTATGAGACCTGGGTTCGAATCTAGCTAGAGCGTTATTTCACTCAGGGCCGGCTCTATGCTTTGGGAAATAAGGCTTTTGCTTAATTTGGGGGCCCAAAATTTTTTATCAAGAATAAATTATGTGTTAAAATTTTTATAGAAAATATTGATTATTTATTATAAAAAGTATATTTTAAAAAATATATTATTCTACCCACTTTAGCATTTTTGTACTTTGTTAAAAATAACAATTAATAGTGAAAAGTGTTGAACGAAGTGAATTACAAATTATTTTTTTATTTCTTTTTAAATTTTAGTTTCAAACATGACTACAAGCATATTAAAATGGGGTATACCAAATCATCAACTTTTTGAGTCAAATTTTATGGTTCTAACTCTTATCTTTATTTAATATTTGTCAACTTATTACTGAATTATGTTAACAATTCATATAATAATTGTCTCACTGAAAAGATGTTTTTCAATGTTGAGTTGATAAAATCTTACCTAAAACTAATAACTGGAAAAACAATTTAAATAATAATAATTTTCATCTAAATAGTTTAAGAAAATATTTTTTTGAATAAATACATATATGAAGTTTGTTTATATTTTAGGCTTCGAATTAAAATTTTGGTTAGGCCCCCAATAACATTGAACCTCCCTAATTTCACTATTTTTATTTGTGCACCAAAGTCTTCAAATCGTGGTTCGCCCTCTGTTAATCGCAGTAGTACTAATAGTGTAGTCTGTATTATAACTGAAACACAAAAAATGAATATGAAGAAGTTGGAAAGAAGAAACACTATTGTTATTGTTATGTTAGTTGTTGTATTTGATCACTTTACTGCTTGTTTGGCTAACATTGCCACTGATGAAGCTGCTCTTCTTGCCTTCAAATCTCACATTTCTTCTTCTTCTTCTTCTGATCCCAACAACAACAACGTAGTCGTCTTGCAAACCAACTGGTCTTCTTCAATTCCATCATCAGTTTGCACCTGGATAGGGATCACTTGCAACGGGCGCCACAGAGTCACTGCTTTAGACATATCTAGCATGCAACTTCATGGTACCATTCCTCCGCACCTTGGAAACCTCTCATTTCTCGTATCCCTTGACATTAGTAACAACACTTTCCATGGAGATCTCCCAGAAGAGTTGACTCATTTGCGGAGGTTGAAATTGATTGATGTTACAAGAAACAATTTTAGTGGTGCCATTCCATCATTCTTAAGTTTGTTACCTAACCTTCGATTCGTTTACCTTTCAAACAACCAATATTCAGGGGAAATTCCATCTTCCTTTTCCAATCTAACAAATCTTCAAGAGTTAAGAATACAGAGGAATTTTCTTCAAGGAAAAATCCCTCCTGAAATTGGCAATCTTCATTACTTGACTTTTTTAGACCTGCAAGGTAATAGACTTACTGGCTCTATACCGCCATCAATCTTCAACATGACTTCCTTGACAACACTTGCTATAATACACAATCGTCTTGTCGGTAAACTTCCTCTAGATATTTGTGACAATCTACCAAATCTTGAAGTTCTTTTACTATCAACAAACAACCTGGATGGCCTAATCCCACCAAATTTACAGAAATGCTCAAAGCTACAACTGTTGACATTGTCTGGCAATGACTTCACTGGACCTATACCAAGAGAACTTGGGAACTTAACTATGCTCACAGTCTTGCATCTTGGAGAAAACCATTTAGAAGGTACGTCGTATGAATTACTCCCTCTGTTTCAATTTGTTTATCTAGTTTTGACTTGGCACTGGTTTAAGGAAGTAAAAAAGGACTTTTGAATCTTATTGTCTGTAGAATGTACCAAAATACCCTATAATCTTAGAGTCTTAAACAGGTCACGTGAAAAAGTTGAAATTAAGAAAAAAAGACGAACTGACTAAAAAGGGAAGTAAGACAAACAAATTGAAACGGAGGAAGTATATCTTTATGCTTTTGTGTTTATTTTAAGATTTCTCAAAAGCTAAGCAATATCAATATGTACTAATGTTTATGCATTTTACTCTAATTGGCAGGAGAGTTACCGGTCGAGATAGGTAACCTACAAAACCTCCAAGTACTTGGGTTAAGAAATAATAAGTTAAATGGTACTATTCCTGCAGAAATTTTCAACATTTCAGCATTGCAGATATTGACAATGTATGGAAATCAGTTATCAGGTAGTTTACCTTCAGATTTAGGCGTTGGAACGCCTAGTCTTGAAGAAGTTTACCTTGGATCAAATGAACTCAGTGGACGAATTGCTCCTACCATCTCGAATTCTTCAAAGCTAACACTTCTAGACCTTGCAGACAACAAGTTTACAGGTCCAATTCCTGGTTCACTTGGTTCATTAGAGTTTCTTGAAGTCCTATTCTTGGGAGGTAACAATTTCATTAATGAGCCATCTTCTTCTGAGTTAAGATTCGTCTCGTCCCTGACTAATTGTAGATATTTAAGAGAAGTGGTCATTGAAGATAATCCTTTGAATGGTTTTCTTCCATCTTCTATTGGAAACTTTTCTGATTCTTTTCGGATGTTTGTTGCACGTAGAACCAAACTGAAGGGCACAATCCCGGAAGAAATTGGAAACCTGAGTAGCTTAGGTGTGCTAGCTCTCTCTCATAATGACTTCACTGGTTCGATACCTGAGAAGTTGAGAAGCATGAAGAATCTCCAAGAATTTTACTTGGAAAATAACAGCCTAAGTGGAACAATACCTGATGATATCTGCAGTTTACGAAATCTTGGAGCTTTAAAATTGACTGGAAATCAAATATCTGGTTCAATTCCAGCATGTTTAGGAAATGTTTCTACTTTAAGATATCTTCATTTAGCTTTCAACAGATTGACTTCCACCTTACCTGAAACCCTGTGGAGCCTTCAAGATCTCTTGGAACTCAATGCATCAGCAAATCTGTTTAGCGGGCGCATACCTCCTGAGGTTGGTAATCTAAAGGCTGTGTCACTAATTGATCTGTCAAGAAATGATTTTTCTGGTAATATTCCTAGTACTATAGGGGGTCTTGAAAAGTTGATTAGTCTTTCCATGGCACACAATAAATTGGAAGGGCCTATTCCGAGTTCATTCGGGAAAATGGTGGGCTTGGAATTCTTGGATTTTTCTTACAACAATCTTACTAGTGAAATTCCAAAGTCACTTGAAACACTTTCACATCTCAACTACTTTAACATCTCTTTTAACAAATTAAGAGGAGAAATTCCTAGTAGTGGTCCATTTGCAAACTTCACCAGTCAATCTTTCATTTCCAATTCTGCACTCTGTGGTGCTCCTCGCTTTAATGTGTCGCCATGCCTCATCAAATCCACCAAGAAATCAAGGAGACACAGAGTTCTAACAAGTCTGTATATCATATTAGGTATTGGATCGATGATTCTCACACTGGTTCTAGGATATGTTTTGTTAAGGTGGCAAAAGAGAAGGAAGAATTCAGGTCAAACAGATGCATCTTTGGTTAAAAGACATGAAAGAATCTCTTATTATGAACTTCAGCAAGCAACGGAAGGATTCAGCGAGAGCAATTTGCTTGGTACCGGAAGTTTCAGTATGGTATACAAAGGGATACTTAAAGATGGGAATCTTTTGGCAGCTAAGGTATTCAATGTGCAATTGGAGGGAGCATTCAAGAGCTTTGAAACAGAATGTGAGATACTACGCAACCTTCGCCATAGAAATCTAACAAGAGTGATCACTAGTTGTTCCAATCCAGACTTCAAAGCCTTAGTATTGGAATACATACCCAATGGAACACTTGATAAGTGGCTACACTCTCATGATTTGTTCTTAGACATGTTGAAGAGGTTGGACATTATGATAGACGTGGCATCGGCATTAGATTATCTCCACAACGGGTATCCAACACCCGTGGTGCATTGTGACTTGAAGCCAAGCAACGTCTTGCTTGATCAAGACATGGTTGGTCATGTGAGTGATTTTGGCATTTCAAAATTGCTAGGTGATGGGGAGACTTTTGTACAAACAAGGACTATTGCAACCATTGGATACATTGCTCCAGGTAATTGAAATTTCAAACTTGACATCCTTTAGATTTTCACATTTCAAACTTTATCTAACAAGATTTCTCCCATGATTGCAGAGTATGGACAGGACGGAATAGTATCCAAATGTTGTGATGTTTATAGTTTCGGTATCATGATGATGGAAACATTTACAGGTATGAGGCCATGTGATAAAATGTTTACGGGAGATTTGAGCCTAAGATGTTGGATTAATGATTCTTTTCCTAATGGAGTTGTGGATGGCAATTTGTTAAGGCCAGAGGAAGAACATATTAAAGAGAAAATGCAATGTGTATTGTCTATCATGGAATTGGCTTTGAGTTGCACTTTAGTGTCACCTGATGCAAGAGTTAACATTGAAGATGCTCTTTCAGCCCTCCAGAAAATGAGACATCAGTTTGTCAATAGTTGTGCAAGGACTTAAAAACAAATCATCAAAGGATTTATTTTGTATTATTTAGGTTCGAAATTCAATTTAAATGATTTGGATACAAGTTATGCAGGGATTAATTATAATGAGATTAGCTAATTAGTTATATAGAGATTATTTTTATTGGGTGTTTGGTTCATGACACTAAAGAATTGAATGTCTTTGTTCATCCCTCATCAAAAGAATCTAATGATCTACATAAACTAATACACTAAACACAGCATCAGGTCTACAACCAAATGGAGCTTTCTGTACATCAACTGCTATTCTCTAGACCAAGGATGTCATTAGCATTACTACGAGCAACCTGAGCATGTCATGACTTTAAGGTTGTGTTTTGTAGAAAATGTTTTCCAATTTTTCCTTGTTCGTTTCATCAAATATTTTGAAAAACATCTTCTATAAGAAAACTGCTCCTTTTTTTTTTCGAATTTATATCACTAGACAGAGCGTCATAGAAAAACTGCTCCTTAAAAATGAGGAAAATGACTTTCCTGATGAAATAGGAAAAAAAACAAGTTACATTCCATATTGATTGTGTCCTCTGTCCTCCCCACCCCCATAGCCCTCACCCCACCATTCCACACCCCACCCCAACCCACCTCCCATAATATTTATCTAAATTATATTCAAATGGCCGCACACATAGCCTCTTAGAAACAACTAGAAATATTAATATTGCACTTGGAAATAATTATAAGCGCAAATTAATAACTTCTACAACACCAAGGTGACAAACCAAGTATTGCATCATCATCATCTAGCTAATCAGACAAGAATCCTCGACACCATAAATAAATTCCTCCTTCTGCTCATGTTTGTTTTAATTGAATACGAGCAATATGTAGAATCAGAACAAGTAATTGTTAAAATTCTTGCAAGAATATCCATCCACTTTGAATTCTAAGGACGTCTGAAACAGCTTGTACACACATCATTATTTTTGGACTTCCTTGTTAAAATTTATGTCTGTGTATTCTGTATTTGATTCAAAATTATGAATTATTTCATCTATGACGATAACAAAGAAAATTGATGTGTATATTCTATATTTGATTCAAAATTAAAACTTTATCTAAATATTTTCTTACATTTCGAACAATTTGATAAACCCATTAGATTTCAAGATTAGGAGGCATCATATAGTTTTTTTTTTATCCGATTTCTATCAAGTTCTTTCAATTTTCGGGGAAGTCATTGATCTTTCAAAGTTATCATTTCTAATTTTGAAGTTATATGAAACGGAGTAATTGATGATACCTTCAAAATTTTAAATTTTCTTAGAAAAATAATTAATTTTGTTATCAATAATTCAATAAAGTCTAGAAAATTGTATGATTTCTTTTTTATAAAAAAAATCACTAAATAAAGAATTTGATTAAAGAAGAAGAAAAAGAAGGAAAAAAAAGAGGAGGGATTCAACTTGACGTGGGGGTGGGGTGAGGGTGGGAGGTGAAAAAAAAAAAGAAAATGGAGGGATGGATCAACTTGAAAGTTGAAAGTGAGGGATGGAAGATGAAATCAAAATTAAAATAAGTCAAAAATTAAGAGAATAAGTCAAAAATTAAAAAGAGATAAAAAAAAAACTTAAAATGAATTTTTTATTTTTATTTTTAATTAAATTAACACGTGTCATGTAATGATTGGTGTGAACACACTTGCTTCTTAAAATTTGGGGCTGACCGAAAAATGATATAATAATATCAATGCATAAATTGTTTAGTGAGGTAATAGGACGGTTGCAAAGTGAAGATGTCTTTTTAAAAATTCGGGACAACTCTAATTGTGACTTTATGTCTTTTCTCAAACAAAAAAAAATTGTGTATGCTATAACCATGAGAGAATTCAAAATGATAATATAAAACCTTCAATTATTTGAATTCGTTACTGTACCTAATTATTTGACATTTAGTAGAATTATACCCTAAATCAAATACCTTAGAATTGAAATGATAGTGAAGAACCCTGGTAATGTATATATTCATTTAACTACGATTCTTCATATTCTTTAATTTAAGATTAAAATGGAAAAAACTTGATTTATCTACTTATTTAAGAATAGTTATTTAGTTTTCATTATTTTAGCAATTATATATGACTCTTAAATTCTAGAAATCCTAATTGAGATGTTTAATCTAGTAGAGCATGTTTGACATTGTTGTTGGGAAGCCAAAAACATTTATTTTGATGAAAAAACACTTTTTAGAGAAATTAAGGTGTTTGGCTAACATATAAAACTTCTTTTAATTGGAAACAGAAGCCGCTTTTCTATTTTTGGGAAGAAGTTAAAAGTTTTTGTTTCTTAAAACAAGCAGAAGCAGAAGCAAAAAAGAATAGCAAGACCAAACTATCTTTGTCATATATACATATTTACCAATATATTCTTTATATTTATTTATTTATTGTGGTGAATTTTCATATGTAGTGATTAGGGTTGTTCATGGTTATGGTTAAAAAATCAAACCGAACTGCAATCCAAATCAAACCGATTAAAAAAATTGATATTTGGTTTGGTTTGGTTTTAGGTTTTCTAAAAAACAATCGCAATAATAACCAATTTGAACCGATAAACTAGATATATAAATTTTGTATTCATATATCATTATAAGTGGGAAGCTCCAAACCTAAAAGTTGAATTACGATTTTACCCCAACTACAAATTAAAATGTTATAAAATATTTAATTATTTAAATATTAATTGTATCATTTTAATTAAAATGTTAATAACTTTTCGACTTCTTTTGATCAATTACTAATTAAATATCTAATTAATAAAAATAATAATGATAATAATAATAATAATAATAATAATAACAACAACAACAACAACAACAACAATAATAATAACAATAACAATAATAACAATAACAATAATAATAATAGCAACAACAACAATAATAATAATAACAATAACAATAACAATAACAACAACTACAATAACAACAACATTCTTAAGAACAACAACAACAACAATAATAATAATAATAACTATAAGAATAATATCAATAACANCAACAACAACAATAACAATAATAATAATAACAATAACAATAACAATAACAACAAACAATAACAATAACAATAAGAATAACAATAGTAATAATAATAATAACTATAAGAATAATAATAACAACAACAACAACAACAATAACAAAAACAATAACAATAATAACAATAACAATAATACCAATAACAATAACAATAACAATAACAATAATAATAATAACTATAAGAATAATATCAATAACAATAACAATAGTAATAATAATAATAACTATAAGAATAAGAACAAGAACAATAACAATAGTAATAATAATAATAACTATAACAACAACAACAACAACAACAACAACAGTAATACAACAACAACAACAACAACAACAACAATTTGTACATAAATTACTCAATTTTTCCTCTTTTCAGAACTTTTTCCATAACTCCTCTCATAAATAATATAATTTATGTGGATAAAGTATTATCCTTTATGATAAATAAAGAAATTTAATAATTTAAAAGTGTGGCAATCTGTAAAATGGATAGACATAATATCCTATTGTTTTTTTTTTCTTTATTTGCTTTAATATTTATATTCATAATTCATATCCAATTACCTATTCAATTGTTACACTCTTAATACCCATAACTCTCATCTTTTCATATTCATAACTCCAAATATTTAATCTAAAACTTTAAGATATCTTTTGGTATTCCTTCATTTTTATCTATATAAGTTCATCTTTTTTTGTTTTATGAAACCCTACCCAATGTTATCATTTTTATTCTATAGTTAAAGTAGATGAAGAAGACTCTTGATTATTAATTGCATATGAGGCAAGGAGTCAATAAGAACTCAGAAAATTATGTACTAATTTTGTATTTATTTTTTCATCTATATTATTATCGATCAAAGTCTTAAGAAGAATGTATACATTGTATTTTTTACTTCTATGATTTTTTGTGTGTGTGTTTTTTCTCTATTAGACTTCTTACTTTTGTTTTCTAGGAATGCATGCATTATTGCCGTAAGTTTATATTCTTATTTGGGCTCAATTAAGTCATTTGTGACTTTATTGAAAGTTTGCTAACTATTAAGCAAAGTTCAAAAGTTACCATTTGTTGCTTAAAAAGAATTAATTTGAAACATCAAAATACCTACTTCATTTGGTGTTTTTTGGACATATTATTAAAGATTTATTTGTATTGTTGTATTTTATTACTCATTACGTACATGCTTTCATAAAATTTTGGTCATTCTAATATATTTATTAAAATTCACATGGAACACATGTGCGAAGCACGTACCCAGATACTAGTTATTTATATATTATTCTTGAATAAAATATAAATATTTTGTTAAATTTTAATTAACTCAAGTCTAACTTTACCATTTTCTCAAGCACAACACTTAAATTTTGGGAAAATATTCAAAATGTCAATATTTTAGCATTTAATCGTACCCTTTTGCCACATTTTTAATATTTATTAAAATGTCAATATTTTAGTTTGTTATGTATCTAATTTTTTTTTTATTTGTTCCAATTGAAAGAATACAATTATTTAATAACAGAAAAGAGAAATTTAGGAGAGAATATTTTTAAAAAGGAACATATCACTTAAAATTCTCATCAGTTACAAATTCAAAAATAAATAACAGGGCACCCATCCCCCTTGTTCATCAAATTTTCAATATCAATTTTTAAATTTCCATTGATAATACTCAATCTATGTTGAAGTGAATTCGATTAAATAACATTTTTCTGTTTGGGAAGAAGATTTTGAAAATGAATATGGAATTTCATTGATAAACAGGTAAAATTACACCGACAAACAACTTTGGAGAAGGAATTCCCAACTGGAACTTCGATATAATCAGTGAAATACAAAATTGATTAGGTATACATGACCCTATCCGCATAATTACAATATTGTATTCCACAAAAATTGAATACAAAATCATCAATAAATACAGATTCACATTCATATTACAAAAAAAGTATTCATGATTGAGTTATGTATGTATTCTACTTCAAAGTGAAAACTAAAAATTGTATCCAGTGAACATAATTGTATTACATCACTACCAAATATATATATTTTTATTTGTATTAGAAAAATATTACTAATTATATCTCAATATAATCTAATCATTACATATGAATACGGTTTAAGAAATGATACATGTCACGACCCGAGCCTACACCCTGGATGTAGTCGGCACTCGAGAACGTTGGTCCCCAAGCGAACCCTAATCCAGGCTGACTACAAGCAGAAGACTTACTCAAGCATACAAAGCTTAAAAACTCAATAAAAATTCATGAAACTCAAATACAAAGCTCTAACTCAAATGAAAAACTCTGAATAAAAATAATATATTCAACTCGCCATAAAATAGGCAACTTAAGTCTTTAAGACATTTAATAAGATAAATGAAATAGACTTCTCAAACTCTACTGTCTAACTATGAAGTCTCTAACTGACAAAGATGGAAGTCAGGACAAGACCCACGACATCCTGACAAAACTGAAAGTAAATGGAATTCTCCGGAAGCAAGGAGGATCACCATAGCTAACTCGAACTCCATGTGGTATCAACGAAACTCCTGTTGATGATCTTGAATATTTGTATCTGCATCATGAAATGATGTAGGCCAAATGACTCAGTACATGGAATGTATGAGCATGTAAGGGGAATTCTAAAGCATAACATAAGCTTGAACTTAATAAAAAGGAAACATACTTACCTCTTGTCAACTCACTCAACTAAACTCAACTCAAGAATAAGATAATTAATTCAAAGATTAGATACTCAACTCAAAGATATGGCATTCAACTCAAAGGTACTCAACTCAAGATACTCAACTCAAGATAAAGCAACAATAAAAGATGTGATATATGGAAAGCTTTTCAAACGATAAATAGCAACTCAATGTATTGAAGAATACAATAATAACTCAGTTTGTATATAATAAAATATAATACAACTCTGTGGGAGTTTTTCTAACCGACAATCATCACTATGAGCAATGTGATAATACAACGTCTTGCCCATGCTGCCAGAACTGTCGTATAACTTGTCGGGATATAGAATGCCTCAACTAAGTGGATCCACTAGTCTATGCTAAAAATCATTAAGGAATCGTCTAAAAAGTATGACCTTTTCGACCCACATTGGCTACATGGTTTATGGAGACTTGAATTATCTGAACTCGTCCCCATATCGGTGCTCAATACTACTCCCAAAAATATACTCAGCTCGTATGTTTAAAAACATTACTCTTTCTGTGGTTTGAGATTATTACTCAAAAACTAGCTTAAAAGCTCTCATGAAAATTGGTGTTTCCTCTCTTGTTTAAATGTGAAAATATTTTTACTCTTGGAAATACTTAGTTCCCATATAATATTTTGAAGAAATGAACTTCACTCTTTACTCAACTCAATGCTCAAGTCTTTAAAATAATTTGTAAAAATACTTCTTAAAATAGGGTTCATGCCGAATTATGGACGTGAACGACTTAATTCAAGGTTTTCAATAACCATAGATAGAACTCAATACTCGGAACTCAAGAACTTCAATGATACTACTCATTTCAAGAATGCTCAACTCAGAGGGTTCATGTAGAATTATGAGCATTAACTACTCAACTTAAGGACTCAAAGATACTTCTCATCTTAAGACTGCTTGACTTATAGGGTTCATGTGGAGTTATGGGCATGAACTACTCAACTCAAGGACTTCATAGGTAACATGTAATAGTCCCATGATTAGGAAAAAAATCTCAAATGGGTTAGGAACTCAATACTCAAGACTTAGAACTTGAAAATATTACTCCTCTCAAAGATACTTAATTTATGGAGTTCATGCGGAATTTATGGGCATGAACGACTCGACTCGAGGGTCTACATAAAAACATGGAACTCATGTATACAACTCTTCTCATTCTCATACTTAATTTCTCAAAACATAGTTCAACTCGATAGTTTATCTCAAAGGATTTACAATTGAACTCAAAAGCTTTCTTGAACTCTACTCTTAACTCTCTCTTGAATGTGAATTATGAATTCAAGAGTTATGGTTCATGATACGAAGGACCTTATGATGATAAAGTAGACTCATGAATACATTCTCCTCATTCTCATACTCACATGCTTGAGTCTTGAAACAAGTTATTAGAAATTGTAGAAGACTCCTCAAAAAGACTCCAAGGGACTTTCTCAAAATGTTTGAAATAACTCTAAATACTAACTCTTAACTGTACCTTGAATTTGAATTATGAATTCAAGGTTATGATTCATTTTATGAATGATTTCTAGGTGTTTAGAAGTAGTTTAGAGTGTTTAGAATCAAAGGGGAGTAAAGGCCTTTGAAAGAACTCAAACGGACGAAACGATGAAGAACGGGTGGGGGCAGGAGACCCTGGCGTACTGAGTGGCGTGGGGCACCAGCCCCTAAAATACAGAGAATAATTCTTGGCGTATTGACTGGCGTGGCTCACCATCCATCCCTGGCGTTATGGTGGCGCGTCTCCCCAGGCACCGCCAGAAAACTCGACGACTTTCTTTGCTCGTTTTCTCACCCTAGTTTGCCTGGATTCGAAAGGTTTCTTCTCCAATCACTTGGATTCGATTTATCAACATAAGTACACACTAATATACTCAATACATCCCTCAAAACACTCACTTTCATCTCAAGAAATCATCAAAACCTCAACAAAATAAGATTTATAATGAAACTTCAAGAACACTTATTAAGAACTTAAATCTTTCAATCTTTATGAATGAATTCAAATATGAAAATCATGTTTGGAATGTGGGTGAATGAACCCAACACTATGGAAACTTACATACCTCTTAGGGATCAAACCCATGGCAAAAATCTGAAACAAAACTCAAGAACCTCGACGAATGCCTTGATCCTTTACTCTTTTCTCTTCTTGAACTCTCAACTAAAACACTAGGCGTATATTAGGATTATAAAGTTGAACCTAATAGGATAGACCTTAAAACCTTACTAAAAATAAATTAAATATGATTGGGTAAGGAAAAGACCAAAATACCCCTTACTATTTTCGGGTAACTTTTCTTAAGTGGAAACCTAATTCAAAAGGGAATATCTCACTCATCCGACCTCGAAACTTAGAAAACTCAGTGGTGTTGGAAAGATAATTCAAAGACCATTCATTAGATATCTTTTAGCCCACCTAAATCATCATGTACTAGGAGTTATGATCATTTGAAGTTGACCCAAAACTCATAACTTAAGCATAACTTGAAAAATTTCAGAATTTGCTATTTCCTATTTAGTTCTTTTTGGAACTCAAGGTGCTACATCTAGTGAACTGACCTTAATACTTATGAAATTTTAAATTCCTCAATAAAATCCTACTCACAACGAAGGATGGTTTGAGTCTTAGCTCAAAAAATTTCTGGGGGTGTTATAATATCTCCCCATTTGGATCATTCGTCCTTGAATGACGACTAGACTTGGTATGGAATGGGGTTATTCTTACTAAGGTCTGAGTCTAATGGTACCCTCTCACTATATTCAAGATTAACCCAAATCCTTAGGTTCGGTCTCTATACCTCTCTATAGGGAATCTCATCCCAAGACTATTACTCCTTACCACCACATTCAAGCTTAGTACTCTAACAACTCCATGGACTCCTACTAACCAACTCCTTCAGAGCCAACTAAAGGGGCTCATTTAACTATTTCTCATAGTAAAACCTCATCCTCTTCTTTTCTAACCTTTAATAGAATTATCACACCATCATCATCACGATAAAATCATTAACATTCTCCTTTTAACATCACTTCACTACTAAAAGGGCCTCCGAAAGGATATCTCTCATACTTTTTGGAACTCATTATTATCTTACTCTCAAACACTTGACTTGATTTCTCATCTTCTCATCTCCCCCTTAGGTCTAAAGCTGACACTTAAAAGCTATGGAATATTCCATCATCTCTAACTGGTCTACATTCTCTTTTATTCTAACACTCGAGAGAAGTTTATCTTATGACTACCGAACTCTCCATAAGCAGGTACCAAGACCTCTTTCTAAGGTGTTTCTCTTAATCTCAATTGGGACCTCGTCTGATTACATACCATCTCGGTACACCTCTTAATGCTCTTGTTACTCTTGTGACTTAGCCACACTTCACTGCCCTTATCTAAAGGTTAGGGTCTCTCACTTGTACCACTCATATTTATTGCAGCTAACATCTCAAATTCAAGCTTAATGTTCATTACTAAACCTAAATATCAATATGATTGCTCGCCTACTATACTATACCTCATTACTTAATCATTTCTATAACCTTCTGAACATCATGACCCTCTCAAACATATCATAAGCCTAGTTTAGATCTATCACTTCATGAATACTTTGTGCTTCTATTCAACACATACACTTGGTCATTACCTACACAATGACATTTCATCACAAGCTCCTTTCTAGCTAAAACATGTTCTACCTCCTATGAGTTTAGTTAGGAACTAAGCTGAGAAATAAAAGGAAGGGAAATGAATTATATTTGGATACACTTTATTTTCTATATAATTAACATATTGACATTTTTAATAATTATTTTAAAGTGTAGATATTTTTAATAATTATGTTAGTTATTTTGATTAGTTAGCTAATTTTAGGAAAGCGGAACTATTACAATCTTAAGTCCAAGTCCATCAAAATCCATTACTTTAGTCTTTACCTATCTAACCTCACATAAGATAGTCACACTTTCTTTTACTTGAATCATTTTGTTCGTGTAATAATAACTCTAGTATTATTTAATTATTTAAATGAACTGACAATAGCTTTCTTATGGATTGTTCATCTAATAGGTGTTTGTGTCTTTCGAGATACGTATTTCCTCAAAAAATTTATTACTTTCAAATCAAAAAAATCAGAAGAGCTGCACCAAACCGAGCCAAATCGACATTAACCAAACCGGCAGTTATTTTGTTTGTTTGGTTTGGTTTGATTTTAGAAAATTAAAAAACCAATTAGATTGGTTTGGTTTTGAGATTTAACCAATAACCGATCAAAACCGAATCACGAACACCCCTAGTAGTGATTTTTAAATTGTGGAATGGTTTTTAAATTTATTTTACTTGATATTTTTAATTATAATTAAATTACTATGTTAATATCATATTAATATTTAATTTATATTTTATTTATCTATATATAACATTGATTCAAAATTTAAATATGTAGATATTAATTTAATAAAAGTAAAATATTAATTCAATACTTTATAATAGATATTTAAAATAATTTTCTCTCTATAAAATAATCTTAATATTAAAAGTGTGTTGATACTTGTCCTTTTTCGTAATTTGACTCTCAAAAGTACTTTTTAAAAATGATTAGTCAAACACAATCAACTTTCAAAAGCACTTTTCAAATGAATTAACCAAACACAAATTATTATTTTTTAAAGCATTTTTTCTAAAAAGTCATTTTAGAAAAAGCATTTCTAAAAATAAGTTGTTTTTAGCAGTAATGTCAAACAAGCTCTAAGAGTAAAATGGTAATCTAATTTTTCATCTTTGAAGCTTCCCATTTTTAATAATATATGATATGATGATTAACACATAAGAGAGGGCTCACGTATGACTTATCATGTGCTTGAGCGAGTCCGGAACCTAAATAAATCACAAAAAGATAAAAGTGACCAAAATAAGCCACTACTCTAGTAAGTAACCAAAATAGGCTTAGTGGAGGAAAATATTCTGTTTTATGTAATATTCCAAAGGTTATAGTTAGTCTCATAATGTGTATATTTTATAATATAACATAATTATTTTTTACACCTTGTATAACAGAACTATTTCTTACACTTTGTAAAGTGTAAGTTTTTCTTACACTTTGTAAAGTGGAACTTTTTCTTACACTTTATAAAGTGGAAGTTTTTCTTACACTTTGTAAAGTGGAACTTTTTCTTACACTTTATAAAGTGGAAGAAAATCTTACACTTTATAAAAAGTTACTTTACCTTTTCACTTTCTTCTTCTCCCCTTTCACTTTCATGGCTTCCAAACGTTTTTTCACTTTGAAGATTAAAATTTGATGGTCCCAATCCGACAACTGAAGCGGCCCCACACTAAAAAATCAGAATCTTGAAAGATTGGAGTAGCACAGCCCGACAACACAACAATTCGACCCTACAAATTATATAAATTAGGTTTTTTTTTCATCTCATATTTTCATTACTTTGAAATGATGTTGTAATTTGTTCAAAATTTCAGCAAGTCGTATACAATGTGCATTCAATTACTAAATATTGAGTTAGAAAAAAAGAGTCTTTAATTCGAAAGAAACAAAAGAAATTACAATATTGGATTGATATTGCAAAAATAGTATTTCGGTACTGCAGAATTACACATTTCCATCTCATGCTTTTTTATATTTAATAATTGAGAGTCCTTACGGTTACATCATGTGGAGTTTGGAACCTAAATAAGGTCATTATATTCTTTCCAAGCTATATCATAATGTCTTAAAGTGACTATATGTTTTTTCCCCATGAAAAATATTGCATAAAGATTGATAATGGCAGCAAACAGGTAGAGGCTAAAAAGGAACCATCTATTGGAACAATTCAGGGATGAAGAATGAGGTATTGAAGCTATGATAATACCTTGAAACACAAAATAATAGTTTGCAAGCTGAAAAATAGTGTTTTGAAGATGTTGAAGTCGTTCTTTATATTTGTCGACAAATTTGTCCATTGCTTCTACATAGATTGCCTTCTTGCATTATTTTCAATTGTATTTGGTGCTTGTCTTCGAGCTTGATTAGTAGCTTCTCTTGAATTTCCTCCCCTAGCAATATAATCCATTGTGTTGAAATGAAAAAAATAAATAAAATTGTATTGAAATGAAATGTTATATCATATAGTATATATAGAAGGGAGACTAATACTTTTGGTTCCTCAATATATATATATATATATATATATATATATATATATATATATATATACATATATATGTAGTAGGGAGACTAGTACTTTTGTGTCACACTCCAGAAAATGATAGGGTAAACTAGAGCCTAAACGTGAGGATGAACGTCAAGAATGAGGGTTATAAGAGTCAAGGCCAAAGGGGCAAGTGCTAAGGCAAAACGGGCCAAGCCAAAGCCAAAGGCCAAGGCTTTCCCCTAGCTTGGAGCTACTGCCCCACCTTCACGAGTGGGACCATGGGTCGTGGTCCACACCACGGCTCGTGAAGGCAGCTTGTGGTCTTGCCTTGGCCATGCTAAAGTGGCCACCCATTTGCCAAGCCACTACCTCAACTTCACGAGAGGGACTACGGCTCGTGGAGCCCTTCGTGAAGAAGCCTTAGGCATTGAGCTAAGGCCGCCCAAGTAGCATAGCTACTGCCTCAACTTCACGAAAGGGACCACGGCTCGTGAAGCCCTTTGTGAAAAAGACTTAGGAAATATGGGTTGTGGCACCAAGTGCCTAGCTACTGCACAATCTTTACGAGGGGGACCACAGATCGTGGTCCTCACCACGACTCATGAAGGGGCTCGTGAGGCTTGGACAGGTTCTTTAAGTGAGGGTCAATTAAGTCTTTTCCTATTTAAGTCCAATTAAAGTGAGTCGTTTTGGGTATTTTTAGGGGTACTATATAAGTTGTTTTTAAGCCAAATTCACCCAATTGAAGTCATTAATTCACAACACCCAAATAATTCCCAAAATCCTCTCCCTCACAATATTTCTCTCACTAGAAATCCTCCATTGAAGAAGAACAAGAACTTGAAGACTAGGGCTTAAGATCTCATCTTCCTTACTCAAATTCGTGAGGAAATCTCCAATCAAGGTATGGTAGTCTTGATTCATGGAAGGCTTTCTTCCATGAAGCCCTTAAACTTTCAATTTCAAATTGGTAGATTCTTCAAAACCTAGGGTTTCCAATATAGTCATGGGTTCTTCATAAAAATGATTTCAATGAGTTAATTGTCTTATATTATGATTGAATTGTTGTTTAATGGTGATTTTTATAGTAAAGTCCCCCATGAACCCATGAATTTCCCCATGACCCCAATTTCATGAATTGTGATAGGTGTATTGATGCAAGATGAATACTATGAATTATGTCTATGGTATTTTAGTTATTGAATCTTGTTTTATCCATGCCTAATGTAGTATTTCTAGGTGTGATTGTGAGACATGATTCAAGACCCTTGAAGGGTAAATTATGAAGGTTTGTACATGTTGATGAAAGTTGTGTATGAACTTATGATTCACTTAGAAAGTGAAGATTCTATGACTATTGTGTAAATTGTGGTATTATTGAAGATTCTAGACTATGTATGAATTGTCTAGGATGATGATAATGTTGTTGTGTTGATTGAAAGGTTATTCTCATGAAACACTATGAACATAATGTGAAAGGTTTACTCACATGTTAATGACGATTCTAAGGTTGAAAGTTCATTCTCACCTAATTAATTGTATGAGCTATTTTATGAGTTGTATTGAATGAAGGGAAAGATATTCCTTCACACATGTAAATGCAATTCAAGACTAATTATGTATAATTTGAGAAATAATGCTTAGCACCGAGTGGATATGGAAAATGAGGTAGAGGACCTCCTGTCAATACAATAGGCCGGGTCATCTAAATTATTCTCATGAGATGGAAGCTCCTCCGCCAATACAACAGGTCGGGTTTATGGAAGCATTCTCCATATCCCATAACTATGTGCCCACATAGGTCTTTAGCTAGTGGATCCACCCAAAAGCTAATACATTTAGTTCTACCTTAGGCAAGTAGGACACCTTCTTTCGGTGTGGGGTTACACGACACGGGATTCTATATATCTCACATGGTCTATGTCGGTTATGGCTAATTTTTTCCCTACATGAAAAGATAATGAATATGACACGAACTATACTTATGACTCCTTAATGAGCTTTACTTAGTAGGAGTGGGGGTATGGGACTTCACTTTTACATTTCACAAGTAGACTTTGAAAGGGTTATGGGATGGTTTCTTATGCTATGATAAGATATGAATGTATGCATGTATGTTGAATGGATTGTTGCTATGGATAACTTTCTTTATGTTCAAGTTAAGGTACATGACTATTTCCTTGTCTATGAGTATTGACTATGATGAGGTCTATGTATGTTATGTATGACTAGGGTGGTCTCAAATGAGTACTTAGTGTGGTTGGTATTATGGGATGCCAATCAAACATTTCACAAGTACAACTTAAGGTTACTAAAAAGATTGTTCTATTATGTCATAATGTTCTCACATGATAAATGTGCTTATGACTTGTGTTTTACATTAAAAGTGCATGGTGATTCTCAAACTTGGCAAATGCATACTTTTGAACAAAAATGTCCTTTTTATCATATTTCAAGGATTTTTATGCATGCTTCCATACTTAGTACATATTTGTGCTAACCCCTATTTCTTCTACATTTTTGAAAAGTGTAGGTTCCGACTAGGTGAAGTCTACTTCCTTTCTTGACAAAGGCTTGGATTGCTTATCTCCAATACTTGTGGTGAGTCATCATGGTTCGAGGACAAGATGTCATTCACTTCTAGATTTTTTTCTTATAGACTACTTTTGAGACTTTTGATTGTAAAGGGGTGTGACCCTATTGATATTCTATTGTAGTAGATAGTTAATGAAACAATGTCTAGACTTCGCTTTTGTTTTTAATAAAAAGACTTTGATTGTAAAATTTGAAATTCGGCATCATTTCTATTTCCTATGTTTATGTATGCTAAGGGCTTGTATGAGACCCCTTCAGGGTCAAGTACGCGGTGTTGCATCTATGGGGTACCCCTGGGTCGTGACATTTTGGTCCCTCAATATTTCATACATTTTAATTTTGGTCCTTGCGATATATGACTCAACATATTTAACCTTTGATCCTTTTAGGTTGGAAATATGTTATGCTCAGAATTTTAGCAGGGTTAAAGTTGGCGTAAATTCTATTTTTTCCTAAACCCCACTTGTTATTACACTCAATATGTTGTTGTTGTATTAACCTAAAATATGGAATAATAAATATGAGNAGTACGCGGTGTTGCATCTATGGGGTACCCCTGGGTCGTGACATTTTGGTCCCTCAATATTTCATACATTTTAATTTTGGTCCTTGCGATATATGACTCAACATATTTAACCTTTGATCCTTTTAGGTTGGAAATATGTTATGCTCAGAATTTTTTTAGAGATAGCAGGGTTAAAGTCGGCGTAAATTCTATTTTTTCCTAAACCCCACTTGTTATTACACTCGATATGTTGTTGTTGTATTAACCTAAAATATGGAATAATAAATATAAGTTTAACATAACACATTGATAATTGAATGGTGGAGTGGTTAATAATTCTGAATCATTTTGAATATTATAAACAAAGAGATCAAAATTTCACAATTACACATTTCAAGTAATTGAAATATATTCATACTCAATAAGCACTAAAATTGAAATTTATCAAATTTTAGGGATTCAATTCCTCTCCATGGGGAAAAAACATATAGTCATCCCTCAATTGTTCCAATAGATGGTTCCATCTCTTTCACTTTAGGTATATGTTTCTTTTGGTTCTTTTTTTTTTCTATTTTATTTTCTTGTGGTTGACTCGACAAATAACACATTGAATTGACTTGCTCAAGTTAGAGATTCTTTAACTCGTACAATTATTTGTTTGAAGGTAGTTCACGGTTTAATTTGTCAAGATATCATTATATTAAACGAATTAATAGAATTTTTCTTACAGCATATAATGGAGCATGTTGTGAATCCTTGACCGATTGATCGTACACTTCTTCTCTCAGCATGAGCATAAATCAGAATTGTTATGGAAAGGTGAGATATCATTTAGCAGCCTTATGAGTAGAGCCGTCAAAAAGGGCTTAGCCCATGGGGCCGGCCCAACCCAACCCGTTATTGGGGTAGGGTTGGGATAGAAATTTACAAGCCCATTTAAAACTGGGGATTATAAGCCCAATCCTTTTAGGCCCTTAGCCCTTGAGGCTTGATCGGGGCCGGGCCGGGGTCAGCCCATGGGCCAAATTATTTAATTTTAATTAAAATAAATATTCAAAAAATAAGAATAAAAAACTAGAAAACCTAAATAAGTGTTTGTGGAGTTTTTCTAAGGAGCTTACCTCGTGAATTTCTTTATTATTTAGTTTTGAATATAAGACTTGGATAGTAAACACTATTTATATTATATGTGATAGAATGTTTTATGGCTTGAACAATTAATTAGTTTCTTGATTTCATTTAACAAAATACTTTAAGTAATTATGTATTGCTAACTAAAGATTTAGTCAGAAGTGTTCTTTAGTTTACTAGTTTGTTTTTCAGATATTTTTCACTTAAGAGATTATAATTTTTTTTCTTTAAATATTTATTGCTAGATTTTATTTAGTAGGCGTTTGGCCATGCGATACCATATCACGATATGGTATCGTGAGATGGAATCAGCGCTTAGACATGCAATTTTACGTTGATTCCATCTCATGATTCCATATCATGAGAGGTGATACCATACTCTCCAAAAACCATGATATGGAATTATATGGTGATTCCATATCATTATTTGAGATATTTTAATACAATAATTGATCTATGAGTTTATATTTTGTTAAAACAACCCCACATTTATATCTACTAACCATTTGTTTCATATGTAAATAAAATTTATAATCACATCATTACTTTTTAAAATTTATTATTCTCACCGACATAAAATTTATTATTCTCACCAACATATAGTCACTTTAACTCACACCTCAAGATTGTGAAACTTTTCAACATTCACTTGAAACAATTAACCGGCATGTTAAAATAGTTGCCGAGGCAATTAGCAAGATGACACCAACATTTATACAACCAAAAAATATGACTGGTGTACATTCCAAAATTCGACATAATACTCGATTTTGGCCTTGGTTTAAGGTAAAATTTCAGTCACATTAATAAATTTATTTTATGGCCTTAATAAGTGAACATTTATATTTTATGTGTAAGTTATTAGTATTTAGTTACATATTTCCTATCAACTTTGTTTATAGAGATAATATTGATTTTATGACTTTGCATTGTCTTGGAAGCACTATTTTTATTACTCTTACAAACATTATTTTTATGAAGTACATTCTATAATGCTTCCAATTTATTTTATGTTCACTAAACTAATATTGATGTATTTTTTATTTGGTAGGATTCTGTTGGTGCGATTGATGGAACATATATAGAAGGGGAGGTTCCTAAAGCGGTGCAACAAGCATATCGTAATCGCAAAGGAAGAACATCACAAAATGTCTTATGTGCTTGTGATTTTGATATGCGATTTACCTTTGTTGTTGCTGGTTAGGAAGGTACTGCACATGATAGTAAGTACTTGAGAATGCACTTGTTGAACCAACGTCACAATTTCCATTTCCGCCACATGGTAACTTTAAATTACATCCTTAGAATAAATATTATTTATTTACACAAAGTTGTCTCATTTACGTCACATATGCATTTAGTAATTCTTTATAAAATATTTTTTGGTAGATAAATATTATGTTGTTAATGCTGGTTTTCGAAACACAAAAGGATTTTTAGCTCCATACAAAGGACTACGCTATCATTTGCAAGATTACCGAGGAAGTGAAAGAGAGCCTCAAAATGCCAAAGAACTATTTAATTATAGGCATTCATCTCTGTGCAATGTGATTGAACGGACTTTTGGACCTTGAAAAAATAGATTTAGAATTTTGAAACAAGGCATGAACCATTATGATATTGATACACAAGTGAAAATTGTCATACTTGTGCAGTGTTACATAATTATTTGCGAGAATACCAAAGTAGTGATGAAATTTTTATGGTCTATGAACATGAAGATATAGTTGCGGAGGATATTGACCAACAAATGCTCAAAGTAACAATGTTGGTTCGTCTTCTCGGTCACATGATCGAGAAATGCAAGTTCAACGTGAGGAAATTGTCCGTACTATGTGTGAGGATTATATTAAAGACTAGTACACTACAATTTATGTTCAACTTTTTTTATTAAATTAAAGTTAGATGAACAACTACTTAAGTGGAGAACAAATAACTTTGTAATAATTTATTATGCTATTTTATAATTTTTTATTTATTTGATAAGATTGAATAAACAATTGGGACTATTTTAATAGTTTTACAACTTATGGATTTTTATGTTTATGAGAAAATATACAACACAAAAATTACATATCGCATGTCCAAAGAAACCTTCAATTTCATCACATGATTCCATATCATGATACCATATCATGATTCCATATCGCATGGCCAAACATGCCCTTAGAATTATTGAAACAATGTTACTGTTTGTGACATTGATTTGACATAACAAAAAAAGGGGTTGTCCCGCCCAAGCCCTTGACCCTTCTGGGGTTGAGCCGAGTTGACCATTTTACAGCCCTTTGAAATGAAGGGCCAACCCTCCCCAGCCCATCAAATTCTTTGGCCCGTGAGGCTTGGGTGGGATAGGGTTGGGCTGACCCATTTTGACAGCTCTACTTATGAGGACGGTGCTCATAAATGATGCTTGGAATTTATTTCGTTTGCACTGACCTCATGGACGTGTTGAGGAGATCTTACGTATGTTCAGACTGTATGATGTAGTTTGTGTGGGCGGGATGCAATATGACCGTGCCCTTGTTACAACTATGGTTGAGCGTTGGAGGCCAGAGACTCATTGCTTCCAGTTTCCTTTTGGTGAGGTCACGATTACACTGCAGGATGTACATGTAATGTTTGGTTTGCACATCGATGGTGATGATGTGTACATGCAGGATGTTACACGGAGGATTCGTCCATGTTGTACTTTATTAGAGACACTCACATGATGCGCCATAGCACCTACTGATATGGATGGTGCAAGTCAGGTGAGGATACATAGCTTTATCGGCTACTTGCGAGATCAGTTACAAGTAGATTCGATAGGAGATGCTACTCCAGTGGAGCGGGTTGAAAAGATTGCTAGACTTTACATATTTGTTATATTGGGGGACATCTTATTTTCGAAAATGTCGGGGAACCTTATTAGCTTACAATACTTGGCGTTCCTAGATCCCATCNTTCGTCCATGTCGTACTTTATTAGAGACACTCACATGATGCGCCATAGCACCTACTGATATGGATGGTGCAAGTCAGGTGAGGATACATAACTTTATCGGCTACTTGCGAGATCAGTTACAAGTAGATTCGATAGGAGATGCTACTCCAGTGGAGCTGGTTGAAAAGATTGCTAGACTTTACATATTTGTTATATTGGGGGCATCTTATTTCCGAACATGTCGGGGAACCTTATTAGCTTACAATACTTGTCGTTCCTAGATCCCATCCATGATGTAGGTAAGTACAGTTGCGGCAGTGCAGTGTTGGCCTACTTGTACCGTGCACTTTGTCGGGCATCTATCGATAATGTGGTTGACATTTGCGGATTTATTCCTCTCCTTCAGGTAACTTTACTAAAGTTTTAAAATACATTCAAATACAAAGAATCTTTAACATTACACCGTACAAGAATATTTTTTCTATATTCAATTTTTTAAAATATTTAAATTATATACAAATAATTTTTAAAAACTATTAAATATATATATATATAATTGTTAATTTATTTTGTTAATGATGATAGTTTAATTATTTTGTTTGTCACATTAAGGTTTGGTGTTGGGAGAGGATCTTGCATGTACAACCATCAGCTCCTTCACCGCATGATGGTGACACATTACTTCCATATGCTAGGCGTTGGACGCGTGGAATTGATAGGGATACTGAGTCACATCATGTTCTTATCCCGATTAGGGACCAACTAGACGGCATGATGGAGGATCAGGTACATCAAATAATTTTTGCAACTCTTTACTAGTTTTTTTTTAAAATATATAAATTACATATAAACGTAAATTATATAAAAGTAAATCAATAATAATTTTATTTGTATACTAAGTAGTTAATGTTGATTTTATCTAATTAATATATTTTAAAATAGTTTCGATGGACACCGTATAATGAGATTTTACATACACTGCTTCGTTGTTGTACAATCGATGAGACTTTATGGATGGCATGCGTGCCTATTCTTTGCCTAGAGATTGTTGAGGTGCACACGTTTGATAGAGTGATGCGTCAGTTTGGTCGTCCCCAACATGTACCTGCGATTCCTAGTTGGGGAACCAACCACCACGTGCATGATCAGCGTAGGAGGCTTGGACCGGAGGTTCTTGAAATGTTGGTTAAATATTTTGATGATTGGGGTAATCGACATCAGAGTTTAGAGGTTGGTAGATGATGGTACTAGCGAGGCAGGGTATAAATTGTGGTACATGTGGTACGGAAGGTTGCTTATAGGTAAGCCTGCATTAGAGGTTGCTGTACCGTCAGGCTTTGATTCCGCTATTACTAGCATTGCAATAGAAGGTTGCTTATAGGTAAGCCTGCATTGGATGATATGTCTCAAACACCCGGAAGAAAAAAGATTGTTACAAGAATTGTAAAGAATGTGAACATAAATGATCTTCTGGCCAAAAAGAGGAAGAGGGACAATGAAGATGAGGATGGATGGATATACGGGACTTAGGCCGCGAGATATTCTACGTATTTCAAGAAAGGGTTGTGGAACATAATATTATTATTTTTGTGTATGTATTTTTTTTTAGGAAAAGTGAATGAAAAAATTCATGTATGTTCATATTTTTGTGTATGTATTTTTTAAAAAAAGTGAATGAAAAAACATGACTCGAGGATGACCAAAAATACAAATAAAAAGTTGCATATAAATTAATACAAAAATAAATTAACACAGTTAAACATATTTCTTTAACTACTACCACCATATGATGCGTTTCGAGCTCGTGATGGACAATTGCGCCTATCATGGACTATTTGTTTGCACGTTGAGCACTTGCGAGTGAGTGTACTTGTGGGAACTCCATTTTATTATGTATACGGGTGGTTTTATTTACGCCCACTTTTCGTAAATATTTTTTATTTGCTATCATAATTAAGGGACTCTCGGGCCAATACTTTTCACTGGCAAGTGAATTGAATTGTCCGGAGTACTAGGCTTTTTTGTAGTTACGCACGCTGAATTCTGGTGCCATATGTTCCCATGTTTGATACCTAATTTGGTCAAATCCCTTTATTGTATGAGAACATGGAATGTGGTATGGTTTCCATTTACCACATTGACATATTCCTTGCAATGCATTTACAATGTGCTTATTACCACCACGACCATGATGCATATGTGTTTGCACCTCAAATATGTTTTCCCTTTGTTGGTGGTAGTTGATGAGTGTGTGACGCTGTGACTTTTTTTGGTTATCCTCAAAAATCTTGAATGGTTTAGGCATTCATTGTTGCTTTTTTTGTACTAGCTAATTGACAAAGTTTGATCTTGTAACAAATTCGTTCACAATTTGATTGTAAGTGAGTCTCACCATTGCAATAACTGGTAGGCCCGTGGCTGACTCAAGCAGATCATTGAATGAATCAGAACTATTTGTTGTCAGCATGCCTCATCTCCTACGTCCATCCTTGTGCAATGTCCATTTGTCAAGATCGTTCTTCATTAACCACACATACGCTTCCGCATTAATCTCATTGATCATCTCCATTTTTTCCAAAATACTTTTCTCCTAACAGTGATTTGCAGCTTCCCATAAAAGGTTGTTCAAAGTGACATTTTTTTTTTTTTTTTTTGAAAATTGGCCTTCAAATGTCTTAAACAAAAACGATGAAACCCAAATGGGCCCTACCAATTTGGAGAATTATACACGGATGAGAGTATTCTGTGATGTCTATCTGATATCAATGCTACACCTCTACGACCCTTGACAACGTGCAAGTGTAAATGATCCAAAAATAAAGTTCATGTCTCCATGCTCTCATTCGCAACTATTGCAAATGTCAAAGGTAATATTGAGTCGTTACCATCCGCTGCAATCGCAATCAACAACTTGATATCATATTTTTCATAGACATGTGTTCTATCAATTGATATAACAGGATGACAAATCACAAACCCATCAATGCATGGTTTAAAAGTCCAGAACATATAGTTGAATACATCTTCAATGACATCGACACGCCGCTCTGGTTACCATTCAACTATTGTTCCAGGATTGAAGTGTTTCATAGCTTCCATGAACCATGGCCACTCGGCAAAAGAACCCTCCCAAGTACCATAGACTTTTTCAAAAGCACGCTTGCGATCAAGATAGGCTTTTCTCCTGCTTGTCAAAATGTCATATGCTTTAAGAATGGTTGTTTGACAGTCTTTGATGAAAAATCTGAAAAATAAAAATAATATTAATTATCAAATAAAAAGGTATACGTTGTGATGTATATTCATCATGTGTATCGCCAAAGATATCTGGACCATCTGGGAGATGATCAAGATAAGGAATTTCATGATTACAAAAAGGACTCATGGACATTGGTATTGCTGACCGATTGGGCATAAAAAAATCATCATCACTAGATGATGCCTAAAATGAAACATTATCTCCTGATTCCTAAGCATTAGGCAAATAATCACTATCACTAGTTGAAGGTGAGCCGTAATTTGGAAGGTCACGATCATCGATATTCACAGGATCAATGGGCTCATCTTGTGTGATATTTTCCCTATATGTGTAAAAAAGTATAAATATTTGCCTCATGCAATTAACTTAAATAAAAAAAATTAAGTGTTGGACATACCGATAATCATCTGCATCAAAAGTAGGCGAGACATGAAAATTTGAGAATGTCCCAGCATTTTCCGTCTGTAGACATTGAAATTTTGTGGAACTCTATAAGACGTGTTCAATTCGAATTGAGACTCTAGAAGGTGTGTTCAGTTTCAATTAGAATTCTTAGAGGCTATCAACCCTAAACCCTAGTCCATGCCTATATAAAGAAAACTAAATTCTCTTAAAAGGCATCTCGAAAATTCCATAAAGAGATCGAAATCTCAAAAATTTCGTAAAGAGATCGAAATCTCGAATATTCTGCAAATTGATGGAATATTCATATAGAGGTCAAATCTAAATCATCTTAGTTCGAGAAATACGCCACTAACGGTCCTCGAATCATGGATAAATCTCAGGAGAGTAGAATCAAGGGAGAAACAAAATTGTACCCGCATTGATTTATCAATAAAATTCACGTTTCTTTAGATTTTATTTGTGTGGTTTATTTATTTTCCATATGTTTAACAAAAATCGCAAACAAATTGGCACGCCCAGTGGGACCAAATCTGCCCTTCATCTCATCTCTCATAAATCAAATCTGAAAATCTGAAGCTGCAAAGGTGGAAGAATGAGTACTTCAAGCCTCGTCTTTTAGTTTCATTTAGTCTACACTCCGACAAGTCTTGACATGGGACATTTGTAGATATTGAAATTTTGTGGGACTCTACAAGACGTATTCAATTCAAATTGAGACTCTAGAAGGTGTGTTTAGTTTCAATTAGAATTCTTAGAGGCTACACAACCCTAAATCCTAGTTTATGCCTATATAAAGGGTATTGAATTCTCTTAAAAGGCATATCATAAATTTCATAAAGATATCGAGATCTCGATATATTCCACAAAAGTCATGGAATATTCATATAGAAGTCAAATTTAAATCATCCTAGTTCGAGAAATACGCCACCAACGTCCCTCGAATCAGGGATAAGTCTTATGAGAGTAGAATCAAGGGAGGAACAGAATTGTACTCTCATTGATGAATAAATATTATGCTTCTTCAGATTTTATTTGTGTGGTTTATTTATTTTCCATATATTTAAAATTTGTTGCAAACAAATTAATTTCGTCAAGTCCCTTGATTAAACTCTCCTCTCATCTTTTCAAGGTTTTGTTGGGCTTCTAGCCTCTTTTTGTCAAATGCTTCTAACTCAGCAAGATGCAGTCGAACATTTTCTTCTTCAGTGATCCCTTATTGAATAGCAAGTCTTAAGGAAGGTATTTGACGCTCAAGTGGTAGGACTGCTTCAACACCAAAAGCGAGTGAATATGGTGTTGCTTGAGTTGGAGTACGGTACGTCATCCTATATCCCCGCAAAGCTTCTTCCATTCTTTCATACCAATCCCATTTGGACTTGGAGACAACTTTCTTCAGGAGGTTGCATAGAGTCTTATTGAATGCTTCAGCGAGACCATTGGCGGTAGCATGATACATAGAAATTTTACGCTGCTTGAAACCAAAGTGATCACAAATTTTGTTCATTAACTTGTTATCAAATGGCTTGTCATTATCTGTTATTATGTAGCGAGGGATGCCAAAGCGATAGATGATATTCACTCGGATAAAATTTGCAACATTCTCTGCTAGATTTGAGATGAACCTCCTCAAGTAGGCTAGTTTTCCTTGGAAGCTTTTTAACTCATGAATATTTCGAAGCTCAGGCATCTTCGATATTGCATCAACTTTGGCTTAATCTATTTCAATTCCTCGATGTCTCACAATGAAGCCAAGGAACTTTCCAGAAGTAACTCTGAAGGCACACTTCAATGGATTCATCCTTAGTTGATATCTTTGAAGCAACTCAAACACCATTCTTAAGTCTTTCAAATGATCATTCCTCTTTCTCGACTTTACCACCAGGTCATCAACATAACATTCAACATTTTTATGGAGCAAGTCATCAAATATATTTTGCATAGCCCTTTGATATATAGCACCAGCATTCTTCAAACCAAAAGGCATCACTTTGTAGCAATAAATACCTTTAGGCATGCGAAATGCGGTGAGTTCTTCATCCTTTGGTGCCATGAGGATTTGATTATAGCCAGAAGAACCGTCCATGAATGACATCGCCTCATAACCAGTGGTGGCATCAATCATTAGCTCAAGAATGGGAAGAGGGAACTCACCTTTAGGACATGCATTATTGAGATCCCTGAAGTCAACACAAACTCGAATTTGGCCATTCTTCTTCCTTACATGAACAATATTTGAAATCCATGTAGGATATTTAACTTCACGAATGAATCCTGCCTCAATGAGTTTGTTGACTTCATTATCTATCAATGGAACCAAGTCTGGCCTAAAACGTCTTTAGGCTTGCTTAACAGGACAAGCACCATTTTTTACTGCCAACTGATGGACTGCTACTTTAGGATTCAAGCCAGACATTTCTTTATAACTCTAAGAGAAGACATCCCTATATTCTTTTAGTATATTCATATAAGCGATTTCTTCATTAACTTCTAGAAAGGCACTCAAGTAAGTAGGCATTGGGTCTTCATCAGTGCCAAGGTTAACTTCCTTTAAGGGATCTATTGTGGTCTTCACTCCTTCTTCAAGTTCTGGTGGAGCATCTCCAGCATCTTCCTCTTCTAGAGGGTCATTGTCATTGACAGATATATGATAACACTAGACAATATCTTCTAACTCTTCATCAATCTTCATTTGAGGTAAAGAATCGTGCTCATTCTAGAATGCAACATGATATGAAGAGCCTACACTTTCTTCATCTTCCTCGTGCTCCTTGGTGTAAACCACAGTATGAGCCTTTGCCTTGAGTTCCTCTTTACACGAAATCACAAGTTCCACTCATCGCCTCATTCTAGAAGGAATCAAACTTTTGAAATCCTTTTGGATCATAGATGAAGTCAACGTGTCACTTTTAGATAACTTCTCTGATGCTTGTTGTTTTTTTCTTCAATGGACCTAATCTCTCGAACACAGAAGTTCTTGCAGTCGATCAAAGACGAAAGGCTTTTTATTGGGAGCAATGACATCATCTTCAAAAGTTATATGATTATTGCTTGCTCTTCTTATGGAGATACGAACTGGTGGTGGTTGGTTATAGCCTAGGCCTTCACGTGCTTGCCTAGTTTTATCAACTGATAGGAGTTTCCCTAACATTGATGGCTCATTAGGATTATATCCGGCCTTCGCAAATAACTTGTAAGCATTAGGATTAAAACCTTCTCCCGTGCATTTTGTAGGGAGTGCCACCCACATCTTGCACTTGATTTTGAGCGATTGTCTTTCCTGGTAGCTTTGAAGGCAAGTTTATTGCATCAATTCGTCTGATAGGAAGAGTTAGTCCTCTTAATGCATCTTCTTGAAGGGTAGATGATTTGACTTCTTCTTTCTTTACTTTTGGAACATAGCGAAGTCCAGAAGTTAGATTCTTCTTTGAAGACATGGTCCTCCCTTCATTGAGATTGGGACGAAGTTCTTTAGTGTCAACTTTTGCCTTTTTGACAGCCGTATCGATTATTTTGCTTGTGATCTTGTCAGACTTGATTGATTTGAATTTATTAGATTTTGTCCCTTTAACAACATAACTCTTCAAATAGAATTTTGCATCGGCAAAGTGCGTCTCAACTTCGGTGAAAGGATTATCATCTGCAACTATCTTCCTTTCAATTCCGTCTTCAAGATACTTCAAACATTGATAGTAAGAAAATGAGACAATTTTATTCTCGTGTACCCAAGGCCTGCCAAGTAATATATTGTATGAAGTCTTTGCATCGATTACGTGCATCCATGCGCTTGATCGCAAATATTTCATGTGGATTTGTAATTTAATGGAGCCTATGGACCTCTGTCCTCCTTGATTGAATCCTTGTATCAACAAACGACTTTCACTAAGTTTTTCGGTGATGATGTCGAGTTCCTTCAATGTGTCGATAGGCAAAATGTTGACTCCAAATCCTTCATCTATCAAGATTCTATTTATCTTCTTCTCTAACACCTGACCAACCATATACAAAGGACGATTGTGTAGTGTTTCACCAAATAGAAGATCATTATTTGTGAATGTGATTTTTGTATCACATGTATGTGCTTCTTGGGAAGAAGGTTCAATAGGCTTTTCAGAAGATGACATCATTGACGAGATTTCTCTTGTTGCATTTTCTTCGCCACTAGGAGACACTTTTGGTGAGGATTCTCTCGTTGTTCCTTCTTTGTCAGTTGGAGACACCTTCATTGTTTCTTCTTTATCAGCATTAAAACATGATGCCTCTACATTTTCTTGAGTAGACTTTGTGCGCAACCAACTTGGTAAGAATTCCTCTAGAGTTACAGGATGTCGGGGTTTCTGGTAGTGATGCACTTTTACCTTTGCCTTCTTTGGGCGCTTTATTGATTTCTGCTTCACCAGTTTCTTCACCATCCTCTTTATAATCGGTTGCTCACATGATTCTTTTCGTAAGCTTGACTTGTTGCGTCTTCGCCTAGTCATAAGAATCCAGCCTTCATCACCATTTATATTAACTTGAGATTTGTTTAGCTCCAATGACTCTTCTTCATGCTTTTCAGTGATACATATTTGGATCGGATCGAGCGAGCCGAATGTGATGGAGATTTGATTAGAACTAGTTTTCTCATCATAAAGGACAATCTTCTTTTCTCTAACCAATCGCATCACTCTATCCTTGAAGACAAAACATTTTTTCAAGAGAATGACTCACAAGTCTATGATACTTGCAATAAGTTGGGTCATCAGCTTTTCCAGCTTCATCAGGCCACTTCATCTCTGGCAACTCAATGAGCTTTAATTTAAGCAACTCATCAAAAATATTAGAAATGTCAGAATCCAAGAAGGGGTATTCTTTTTCTTGCATTTCCCTTAGGATCGATTTTTGGTCTGAACACGCTTGGAAATTCGTTCTCACACTTTGCTTCTTCCCTTCCTTCTGAGTGAACTTCACAAGCGACACATTAACATTCATTTACTCTTTGTTGTCGTTCTTGGCATCTCTTAAGTTCCTGCTTGTCTCTTCATTTGCGAGGGTCATGGACAAACATCATATCCTTTCCGGCAGAGGACATGCTCAACTACATTTCATCAACGCGAGTAGCTAGATCTTCAATGTATTTTGGTTTTATTCCCTGTAAGATATTAAAAAAAAAGTTCTCAGTGCATCCCTTGGATACACATTTCTATTGCAGAAGCTTCACTAAGCCTATCCTTGCAATTCAGGCTCGTGTTCTTCCATCGATTTATGAATTCTATGGCTAGTTCATCCTTCCTTTGGCGAGTATTCGTAAGTTCTACCATGCTCACAGTATGCCTCGTGCTATAGAATCGATTGAGAAACTCGTGCTCTAGTTGCTCCCAACTATCAATAGAATTGGGCTCAAGATCCGTATACCAATCAAAGGCATTTCTTTTTAGAAACCGGACAAACTGCTTGACAAGATAGTCTCCATATGTTCCAACATTATTACATGTCTCCACAAAGTGTGCAACATGTTGCTTCGGATTTCCTCTACCCTCAAATTGTTGAAATTTGGGAGGTTGATAACCAGCAGGTATTTTTAAGTTATCAATTCTTGCGGTGTATGGCTTGACATACATATGAGAAGACTTGGTGGAGACTTCATACTTATCTTTGATAGTGCCTTCAATGAACTCCTTCAAGCGATAGAGTGGGATCATTCCTTCAGAAGAAACTGGCATCTCATTAACAAGCGGTGCTTTCTTCGTAGGATCTCCAATCTCTTGAACTTCAACATATTTTTTGGGCGCATGACTTGCTTCTCCATCTAAAAGTCCTTCCATTCGATCCATCAACTTATTGATTCTAGACTCTTGGTGTTGTACATGCTTTGTCAATCCTTCAACCAACTTCGTCAGATTTGCGAGTTGTTCCTCAGAGGAAGAAACAACAACTACCATTATTTGCATGATCATTGGAGATGTAGGAGAGTAGCATGGATTGTTGCGTAAGTTGATCTTCAGCGGACTCACATTACGCGATGCACGTGGAGGTGACTCATTTGTTGAATCATAGCTCTCATTTGTGGTAGCGTTCTTGGAACCAGATTGCTCAAGGAGAGCCAATGTCTTCTTGATCTTTTCAGTAACACTACTTCTTCCTTCTAAAGCGTTTGTGAAGGAACTTGATATTTTTGGAGTCGTAGACCCAAAAACTGGAGTTGATGCGGATGACATTTGAAGTGTTTGTTGTCCTAGTGTAGCAGCCTTGCTTCTCGTAACAGCTCCGAAACTTCCAAAGGTAACACCCAAAATGCCTTCAACTTCAGTAGAGAACTTGGAGCTAGTGGCCTTAGAGGCAGTTGATCGAGAGTTATTCTTCATGGAAGTCATCTTGATATTCTTTGATGCTTGAAAAGTTGAGATGAGAGGTAGAGATTGTCCCACTGGGCGTGCCAAAATTTGTAGACAATAAAATTTTGTGGGACTCTACAAGACGTATTCAATTCGAATTGAGACTCTAGAAGGTGTGTTCAGTTTCAATTAGAATTTGTAGAGGCTACTCAACCCTAAATCCTAGTTTATGCCTATATAAAGGGTACTGAATTCTCTTAAAAGGCACCTCAAAAATTTCAAAAAGAGATCGAGATCTCGATATATTCCACAAAAGTCATGGAATATTCATATAGAGGTCAAATTTAAATCATCCTAGTTCGAGAAATATGCCACTAATGGCCCTCAAATCATGGATAAATCTTANGTAACACCCAAAATGCCTTCAACTTCAGTAGAGAACTTGGAGCTAGTGGCCTTAGAGGCAGTTGATCGAGAGTTATTCTTCATGGAAGTCATCTTGATATTCTTTGATGCTTGAAAAGTTGAGATGAGAGGTAGAGATTGTCCCACTGGGCGTGCCAAAATTTGTAGACAATAAAATTTTGTGGGACTCTACAAGACGTATTCAATTCGAATTGAGACTCTAGAAGGTGTGTTCAGTTTCAATTAGAATTCTTAGAAGCTACTCAACCCTAAATCCTAGTTTATGCCTATATAAAGGGTATTGAATTCTCTTAAAAGGCACCTCAAAAATTTCAAAAAAAGATCGAGATCTCGATATATTCCACAAAAGTCATGGAATATTCATATAGAGGTCAAATTTAAATCATCCTAGTTCGAGAAATATGCCACTAATGGCACTCAAATCATGGGAAATCTTATGAGAGTAGAATCAAGGGAGGAACATAATTGTACTCGCATTGATGAATAAAATATTATGCTTCTTCAGATTTTATTTGTCTGGTTTATTTATTTTCCATATATTTAAAATTTGTTGCAAACAAATTGTCACGCCCAGCGGGACCAAATCTGTCCTTCATTTCTTCTTTCATAAATCAAATCTGAAAATCTGAAGCTGCAAAGGTGGAAGAATGAGTATTTCAAGCCTCGTCTTTGACTTTCATCAAGTCTACACTCGACAAGCCTTGAAGCAAGGGGCATTTGTAGACATTGAAATTTTGTGGAACTCTACAAGACGTGTTCAATTCGAATTGAGACTCTAGATGGTATGTTCAGTTTCAATTAGAATTTTTGGAGGTTACTCAACCCTAAACCCTAATTCATGCCTATATAAAGAAAACTAAATTCTCTTAAAAGGCATCTCAAAAATTTCATAAAGAGATCGAAATCTCGAAAATTTCGTAAAGAGATCGAAATCTTGAATATTTCGCAAATTGATGGAATATTCATATAGAGGTCAAATCTAAATCATCTTAGTTCGAGAAATACGCCACTAACGGTCCTCGAATCATGGATAAATCTCAGGAGAGTAGAATCAAGGGAGGAACAGAATTGTACCCGCATTGATTTATCAATAAAATTCACGTTTCTTCAGATTTTATTTGTGTGGTTTATTTATTTTCCATATATTTAAAAATTTGTTGCAAACACCGTCATTTCAAAGTGGGAGGACTGACCAAAATAATTATCTACTCCATAACTTGGAGCAATATTCCTCTCTTGCTAAGGTAAACCGATACAAAATATAATAATAATAATAATAATAATAATAATAATAATACTAATAAGAATAATAAATCATATAAATTAATAAATAATTGACAAAATCAACAAATAATAATCGAAATATAACTATTGAGCATTACCGGTCACTTTCATTGATAGTTTTGTTCAAATCAAAATCATATCGACCGATAAGAATATTTTGATAATGAGTCATGTTAGGAAAATCAGTAGATTGAGTTATCGGAAATCCATCAAAGCTGTTATAATTTTCTAATCGGGGATGGACATTGACCGATAAAGGAGAACGTTGTTGACTAGTCTTAGGCTCTTTCCTAACATAGATTTCAAATATTGTTAACTTGATTTGATCTGCGTAGTCATTTGGAACCCTCAGAAAGTCGGTCAACGATTCGTCATTATAGATAATTCACTCTCCAAAATTTACTTGTCCTTGTGATAAAAATGAAGTAGGGTATTTTCCGACTATAATCAAATTATAATTAGTACTATTTATACTCATTCTTTTATAAATTGATGAAAAAAATTTATGATATCGGCCATTAATTGAATATTTAGCATTATGTTTGGGAGGACAATTATAATAAATGGTATTTTCGTCATGTATAATTTCGCCATCCCAATAAATCAAAATTCTAACTTTTGGTTGAGAAGACATTTTTTTTAGATTGAAATGAAGAAAGATAGAAGACTACAGATGTTGAAGGTGTTATGTTTGAACGTCCTTAAATAGAGCTTGGAGGAGTTTTCAAAATAAAAAAAATAAAAATACATAATGTAATAATTTTTTCCGTTTTTATGATATGTCAAATCAATATAATTGTATGACAAACACTACAAAAGCTTTATAAAGAGATACAATTCAATGCAAAACGTGAAAAATATTCCTCTTTGTAAAACAAATATTTTTCTTTCACTTTACAAAATGTAAGAAAAACTTACACTTTACTTTACAAAGTGTAAGAAATAGTTCCGTTTTACAAGATGTAAAAAATAGTTCCGTTATGTATTAAAATATACACGTTATGAGACTAACGAAAAACGTTTGAAATATTGCATAAAACGGAATATTTTCTTCCACTAAGCTTAATTTAGTTACTTACTAGAATAGTGACTTATTTTGATCACTTTTATTTTTTTGTGGCTTATTTAGCTTCCGGACTCTGCTTGTTCACCCATTAATCCGACGTAACCTCGTATATTTATATATATATATATATATAAAACATTATAAGATAGATATATTAAGACATCAACATCAAGTGATCAAAAAGCTTGATAGGTACTTTGATTCAATTGTTGACCTGAAGGTCTCCCTAGGGAGATGAGCTACGCTTCAAAATTCAAATGTTTTCTTCTAATTCTCTAATACAATTTTTATTCCTTTTCCTCCATTTATACTTTATTTATTTACTTTAAGTTTAGTTTTACTTTTTTTTTTATATTTATGTAATTTCTTGAAATAAAAAAAAAATTGTCTGGCTAAAAAATCTCTCAAGATAATTCATTTTTTTCTAAGAAATGAAAGAGTTTCTTAAGTTCATCATTTTGATAGTTATGCACTTAAACAATTATATTATGCAATTTATAGTAATTTTATATTAAGAAAAGCAAGCATCCATAAACTTAAAATAATAGATCCGTCACTAATTAAATAATTAAAATTAAGAAAAGAATAAAAGAAATTAATAGAAGTGCAATCACTAAAAGAATTATGACCTAGATATTTTATTAATAAGAATAATTTTTTATTATTATGAACCATAGTTATCATCATGTCGTGAACCTTATTTCTACATTAGTAAACAACTATCATAATTTAATTACCTTTTAGAATTTTACAATATAATATAATGCAGTTGCTCCTCTAAAACGTTTCCTTGTATACTAATCTTCGCATAAAAAAAAGTGATGCAGAAATTTTTGTACCTAATGCTTTAACGCGTAGACTTTTCTCCAGAAAAAAACGTGGCGGTGCCATTGCAGCACAAATCTTGAAATTGTCCATTCCTCAAACCCCAAAAAAAGTGACAAAGGAACAAGAGTTGTTTGAGCTGAATCAAGAATGGATCTGCCAGCAGAAGAGCTTCAATTCTTGACTATACCTGATATTTTTCAAGAATCAATCTCCATACCTAAGAGATCTCCAAAAACATTCTACCTAATTACCCTTACTTTAGTATTTCCTTTATCTTTTGCAATCTTGGCTCATTCTTTGTTCACTCATCCAATCATTACTCAGCTTCAACAAAACCCAAATTCATCTCATGCTTCTCAATGGACAAAGCTCATTGTTTTTCAGTTTTTTTACCTGCTTTTCTTGTTTGCTTTCTCTTTGCTTTCAACTGCTGCTGTTGTTTTCACTGTAGCATCAATTTACACTGCAAAGCCTGTCTCTTTTTCATCTACCTTAGCTGCAATTCCCAGTGTTTTCAAGAGGCTTTTCATTACCTTCATATGGGTTTCTCTTTCTATGTTGGCTTATAACACTGTTTTCTTGATTTTTCTTGTGCTTCTCATTGTAGCAGCAGATACCCAGAATGTGGTTTTGTTCCTTTTCTCCTTTTTGGTTGTCTTTATACTCTTTCTTGTAGTTCATGTTTACTTCAGTGCATTGTGGCATTTGGCCAGTGTGGTGTCTGTTCTTGAGCCTATTTATGGTATAGGAGCTATGAAGAAGAGCTATCACTTGTTGAAAGGGAAGACAGGAATGGCATTTTTCTTTGTTTTTGGATATTTGTCTATTTGTGGGGTAATTAATGGGTTTTTTGGGTCTGTTGTGGTGCATGGAGGTGAAAGTTATGGTGTGATTTCAAGGATTTTGATTGGTGGGTTCTTGGTTGGAGTATTGGTGATTGTGAATCTTGTGGGGCTTTTGATGCAAAGTGTGTTTTACTATGTTTGCAAGAGCTACCATCATCAAGGGATAGATAAGACTGCTCTCTATGATCATCTTGGTGGATACCTTGGGGAGTATGTGCCTCTGAAAAGCAGCGTGCAGATGGAGAACTTAGAAGGCGGTCCCTTGACGCCATGATGGTGAGAAAGGCTGAATCCTTGTGCTTTCATTCGAATTTGTTGCATGATATATTGGCAAGAGGAATCGTAAAGACATTAACTTTGAATTAGGTTGTTGTGTTTTGGCACTTGAATTTGTTTGTATACATAATAAGTAACTTTGCTCTTTGTGCTTTCTTGATAAATTCCATTAATATGCACCAATAGTGTTTATAACAAAGCTCTGTGTTCTTTGTACATGTTAAAATATATCTATTGATAATTGTTATGCTATGTGATTGTTCGCCACCAGAGGTGGACAAATATCATATACTGCGTATGACTGCTCCGCTGTTGTTTATAGAAAGAAAGTTATACCATTGTTCATTGTATCAATTGAGATAAATTCGTCCAACTTTGTCTCTTATGTTGTACTCAACTTGTCAAATCTTCTCTTTGTTTTCCTGTGCTTATATCTCCTCAGAATCCCAGTGGAGATCGAAATTTAAGTTGTTAACTAAGCTGAGTGATTTAAATAGATACAGAAATAATAAGGGTTTGGCCTACCTGTAATAACTGAGTTGGTACTTTTTCTATTTCAGCCTCACCAAACCTCTGCATTGCCGTAGAACTGATTCCTTTTTTTCCCCTCAAGGATTGGAATGGTACTCTTCTATGATAGTCTAACTAGCTTCACTCCTTTTTGTGGGGCAGTTTACTTGAAAAACAAATAAAAGAAAAGGCGAGGAATCGCCTCATTGGACAGAAAAGCTTACACTTCATTGTGTGTGTCTTTTGTTAGGAAATTGGTGGGGAGAAGAGAGGGGGAAATGCTCAACCTTCACCGTATTATATTAAGTGTGTAAGTGAAGGAACTGTCTTGGACTCAGTTTTGTGAAATATTCTTTTAACGGTAATATGCTAACAAAATATTTTCTTTGCTTCTGGTTATGCAGAACTTCAGTTTAATTTAGTGTACACCACTTAAACTAGTGAAATAGTTTTGCTAGGAAGTCTCACAGCATTATGTGTACTCACTTAAAGCGGCTATCCATGATTTAGTCTTTCCTCCTTTCTCCTTTTCACTGGATATTAGTCTTTTGGGATAATGGTCAAAATACACTTGAACTATCACTTTTTTCGCGAATTTTACATCCCATCTATCAACTATTTCCTTTTCCTATCTAAACTATCACCATCTATGTATTAAAACACACCTAGTTGAGTAGGTGGTGATAGTTCAGGTAGGAAAAGGGAACAATTGAAAGTTGCAGCTACTAGAAAATATTGAACAATTATATTGAGATGGAGTGGGTAAGTGGGTGGGGGTTGAAATCTGAGCTACTTCGATGGAGTGATGTCCTTGGGTTACCTCCACATAGCCTCCAATGTCTGGATGGTCCTCTTTGACTGGCCATAGGTCTGAGGACAAAATGTTGTGCTAAGTACTCTGCTACTGAAAGCCTTTTAGATGCCCTGCCACAAGGCTAAAGTGAACCCTGGATATTTGATTGATACTATGGATGATGGTATCCTGTGTAGGCGTACTATCTCATTATGGAACAGTATCTCAGTATGTATATGTTGGGTAGGTCTAAGAAACTCAGAGATGTCACAAACCCAAATTGGAAAAAAGATATATATAATGTCTTTTTGGCATAACATGGTAGTTGTAGATGAAGCTGAAAAGTTTTCTTGATTTCTTAACTGCCCTAGAGGAGTAGCAAAGGTAGGGGTGGACGTTAGGTCGTTCAAATTGGATATGTAAATTTCAGTTTGGATTTTCCGGTTCTCAGGGTGAGAAATTACAATCCAAATAAACTCGAATTGGATTCGATTTTTTTAAGTTCGGTTTTGGATTAAATGGTTTGGATGTTTTTGACTTTTCAGTTTCGACTTTAGAGCCTTTGGGGCAGGCCATAACAATTAACAACCTCAATTCGCCTAATAGTTTGCTCTTTATAATGTATAACTTTCTACCGTTAACAAGGATGGAGGCCACCCTGCAGTCCATGCCATGTAATTCCATATTGAACTTAATATTATAATAGGTATGGCCGTAGGTATTAATCTAATATCTATTTTTTTTTTGATAACAAGGGAAACCCGCAGCTGCTACCCTTTTGGTGCGCACAGGGTAAAACCCCGCTCCTATGCAATAGCTCGCAAACCACATAGGAGAGGTAACCCACACTAGGCAAGCCCGGTGCGACGAGCTCGACCCAGAAAGCAAACCCCTTGCTTTCGCTGGCAAGAGGTTTCGAACTTGAGATCTCCAACATGAAAGTCCCAAGCCCCCAAACCACTGGGCCACCCCGAAGGGTATTAATCTAATATCTATTGGATCTTTGGAAATTGGATTTAATAGTATTGGACACATTTGATATGGGTAGGGCTGAATATAATGTATAAAATTTTTGGTTGGATATCCAAAATTCCGTAGTACTAAATCCGATATCCAATCCATAATCCAAAAATTCAAACTAAATATCCAAAATGTTCGGACTGTGGGTTGACCCAAACTAAGCCCACCTCTAAGCAAGTGTTCTGCATATACAATAATTCTTAGTTCTATGTTGTGTTGATAAAATTGTTTATTTAGATGCAAAGGGCAGTGGCTTTCGACATAGAAAAAGAACATCCAGTGGCAATTAAAATCAGAGACTAAAGTTCAATTTTACTTTGAGAAATTAAAGCGCACTGGAATAACATGATTGTAGTACAATTTGAGATTTCCTTCAGGAGCTACTAGTCCAATATTGACAATTTGAATTACGTGATCATACTACAATTGGATTTCCTTCAAAAGGAAACTAGATATCCATTTTGTGAAGTAGCTTGAACAGTTTAGTTACTTAGCTCCACAGTTCTAATTGGCTGTGAGCATGTCAATGGACCTTTAGTTATGTCGGGTAATAATCATAATATAGTTTTGGAAGATACACTCATGATGAAGCTAGCTTAAAGAACAAGAAGTAGCTTGTAAGAGGATTCGGAAAGACTTGCAAGAAAAAAGGATTCTAGGAGGAATATAGCCTTCTTTACATCAAACCTTAGCTAACAGAAATATCTATTACGAGCTCATTTGGATTTGGCTTATTTTAAGTGCTTTTAAGCTAAAATAGCTTTTAAGCATTTTTGGAGTGTTTGGGTAAGTTTAAAAAAAGGTGCTCATAAGCACTTAGTTTTAAAGCTAAAATACTAAACATAAGCCAAAAATGAAAAACCAATCCAAACAGGCTCTAACTCAGAACCCGGCAGTTACTGCCACTGCAGATGCTCGCTCCTGTTAATTCTTGTGCATTTTCCTGGTATTTGGACGTGGATCTTGCTGTTGGGTTGGCCTCCTGGATTGTCAATGTTTTCTGGTCAAGCCTTCTACTTATAATGAAACAGTTATCAATCCTGCAATACATAGATCCAGAAAGTCTTTATTCTCTTTTGGATAGTGGTTCTATTTCAATGTCTTTAGATTCAGTGAAATCCTGTAGGGGTACATTTTGGACATTGATTGAAGTTCTTTCAGCATGTTCAACATATACAATATGCTACTATATAGTGTGGTTGGTCCTGGAGGCATTGTACATCGTACCGTATGCAACAATAAGTCTAATATGTCCATGGAGCACTTAGTTTCTCTTGAGAACTTGTTTTGGCTCATAGAGTGAGAAGTTCGCACTTGTGTTTCTCTGTGATTTGATTTCCACATGGTTACCGTCCATTTTGTTGTTTCTCCTTGATGAACTTGCATGTAATTAGCCTGACACATTTAGTTCAGCTGGATGTGGGTAACATGACATGAGAAAGGAGATATATGTTGGCATCATCATTATGCATAGGTAAGTTTGCAATGGCAAGGATAACAAAATTTCAAGTCAGTAGCCACCTGATGTCCTTTGTTTAGGACATCTTCCAAGCAACCTGCTGGCGAAGACTGTCCGTCTTACATAAGCATGGAAATGATGAGGAGTGCCTCACTGCTAAGAATTGAAAGTTCTTAAAAAAGGTATCTTTGTTTAGGGGAAGACGGGGTGGTGTTGTGAAAAAGTATCTTGGCATATAAAAGTAAGTTAGTTATAGATTCAGAGAAGTCGTGTGATAGCTAAATAAAATGCTTAAACTGGCGGAAATTTGAACCATCCATTTGATGGATGATTATTTGGAATGAACAATGTTTTTTGCGCAATTTTAAGTTACGTGAACATGTCTTTCACTCTCCTATATGGGTTCTTCATTGTTTTAAAAGGCATTAATAAGTTTTCTGCAACTTGTTAATGTTTTTCTGCTAATTTTATTTTGCCTATGGATCTTGTGTGAGATTTCTTCTGTAAAAGTGTAGTTGAAATAGTGTTTCTTGAAGTTTGTATATTGTTATAACAGGTGAAGGATCTATGCAGATAACAAAATTGTGGCAGAGCTTTGAAGATTGCCTTGATTATCAGACAGACTATAGGCCTTTTTCTATCCTATATGTTGAAATTCATTCTCTTTTGTGATAAAAATTACAGAAACTTTCATCAGTTTAGTTTACTATTCATTAGTCTTTAGTTTTTGGGTTCAAAAAGTACATACTAATTAAGCTTGTTTAATTTGAATCACTTAACTATAGTCTATTAAATTTACTATTTGAGTCTTGCTTTGTGTTTACACTAACATAGGCAGGCATCCAGAATAGTATATAAATATTCACAAGGATAAAAAAAAAGAAAGAACTTCATTCTGTGATTCACCATATACAAGTCTATTCAGAAATGATTAGAAGCTGATTTATACCAAAATGGAGTGAGAGAGACATCGCTTACTATAGAAAGAAAATCCATGATTGTATAATTTTACCTGCTCTATCGAGGTAAGGTGTGCATACACTATCCTTTCTGGATTTCACTTTATACTGAGTATGTTGTTGTATAAGTACTACTCATGTTTGAAATAATCCAGGGAAGTTACGAAGTCAACTAGTTTATCAATATGCTCAAAGTATATGCAACATATACATTATAGGTATGCAAATTAAATGTATAATATATGTATATTCAGTATAAGATCTATACTATTTATATATTTTGTATATACTTTATAAATTAGATGATGGAATGATTTGTAATCATCCCCAATCCCCATCATGAATATTTACATAATTAATCATAATTTAAGGTTTCATCACTTGGACAATGAAGAATAATGCAATGTTTGAGTATTCCATATCTAATTTGATTCCATGTTAAGTCCTCTACCTGCTTGCTAGCCTTAGGTCAACTCTCTGCTGTCCGCTCTTACGGGAACAATTTTATGAGTTTTAAATTTTGGAACGAGGACTTCACCTTCTAATAATAAAATTTTAAATTTAATGTTTGCTTGATAATTTTTGGGATAAGGGTTTGAAAAATACCTCAACTTTGGTCGGATTTGCTGTTGCGATACTTAACTTTCATGAGGATCTATTACCTCCCTATACTATTAAATACCATATTTTAAACATATATATTTGCCCATGTGGACATAAAAAATAATGCAAAATTATAAATAGTAATGTGTCCACGTGGGCACATATATACCTATGCGCGTTGCGTGTGTAGCCTATGTCAATAAGTATAAATTTTTTTAAAAAAATAAAGTTACATCTATTAATAACAAATTTGTGCTATAAAACAAAATAAAAGTTTGTTATATTTTTTATATCCACAAGCATGATGTTTGATCTCAAAGTTGTAAAAGAACAGAGAATGACAATGTTAAATTATAAAGCTTATTATATTGAAGGACCTTGAATATACTTTTCAAATTGTTTTAATTTATACACAAACAACAAAAACAAAAATAATGACATATCTATATATAGTACCACAAAGCGGGATGATTTTATTATTTTAAAGTGTTTAAATAAATCCCTAGAGTAGTCCAACAAAGTATTCTAAATAAGAAATTTATATGTTTTCGTAAATTACAAATGTCACTTATATTGTATATGTATATATAGCATTCAAGAGCTAGCTTTACAAATGTAAAGGTTTCTCAATGCAAATTCATTGCGAATTCTTATAAAATAGTAAGATTTAAATCCCAAAGACATACTATAACTTTTTTTAATTAATTAAATTAATATGAATGGTTCTCATATTTGTATTTCTTTTAAGTTCAACCTTTTAAATCTTTGTTAGAATGAGTATTGATATTTTAGCATAAAAATTGTTGTTAGAGCAGTGTTAAACAAAAATTTAAAAAGTCTTTCAATTTTTTGGTGAGTTTTTAGTACGCAATTCAGCTTTATAAGTAGCAATTTCCCATTTTTAAAACCACCTCTGTGAATGAAAAATGCACAACTCATTTATATTGTCAAACTGGGAAGAAAACAACTAAAATAAAGAACCTGATAACAATAAATGGTAAAACTAATCTTAGTGATACAACGTGAGAATATGTAAGACCACCTTTATGGACATCTATTAGTATTATTTATTATAGTAAATTGTTCTCTAACTGCATCACATTGATTACAACATATATTCATAATTGGATACTTTTAAGATTATGTAAATTCTATAACCCTTTATTCCTACATAATTACTATTCCATAATATTAATTATCTAAATATTATTACTAATTAGAAAGTATATGCAAAGATTCTTTGAATTAGGAAAAATCTAATTCTAAAATTAAAAAAAATATCATGATAATTTGATTCAAAAGGGATGAATTATACATCGATAAATAAAGAATACATGTCATTGTTTTGTAAATAATAAAATAAAATAGAGATGAAAAAAAGAGAAAGGCAATCTTAAAATTAAATAACAATTACCTGGAGATTCAAAAGGGAAGAAAGAATGTGATCATGATAAACATGAACTTCACAGTATTCGTATACGTACAGACTAAAAAATTCTCTCATTGTTAAGTTATTTTACCTTGTCTGATATTCAATTTGATATATGAAAAATGTGTTTCATGTACACAATAAATTTAATCTTATTTGTGCTTGTGTACGACAATTCCTTTTATATGACTGGAAAAGCAATTCCTTCAAATAACCTCTAACCTTTATTTCTAGTACTAGATTTATAGCACGGGCCCAATAACATAAATGGTATGTTTTGGGGCTAATAACGAAGTTTTTGAAGCGATTGTTTGCGTGGATAAAGGAATAAGTTTTTTTATCACAAACCTGTACTTTCTTTGACGCTATTCAAGGCACAATAAGACTACCCACATACAGCATTTTTGAACAATTTTATGTTGTCAATTATCACGATTTAATTTTAAGAATCAGTCAATTTTTTTTTCTATTTTTTTAATAAATATTTTAAGTTGTCAATTATCACGATTAATTGTATTTTATACATAATTTTTAACGATAGATTAATTTCAAGAATCAATCGAATTTTTTTAAATGTATTTATTTTTGAAATATTTTATGTTGTCAATTATCATGATTTATAGTATTTTTACGATAGATTAACTTCAAGAATCAATGGAATTTTTTGTATCTTTTTCAAAACATATTTTATGTTGTCAATTATCATGATTTATAGTATTTTTACGCAATTTTTAAATATAAAAAATTTTAAAAAATAAGACAAATAAATTAAAATGGACCCAATATATGTTATTTTTGTTGTCTCAATTTATGTGACACAAATGAAATTTGGAGAGTCATTGAATATTATATATTATACTTGGGCATAAACTCTCTTACGCACGGGCCCAATAACTATTATTTTTTGTCCTAATGTATGTGACACAGATAAAATATAGTGAGTTATTTAAATTTAATATGATTTTTAAATATTTTAAGTTGTTAATAATGTAATTTATAATATTTTTACGTAATTTGTAAATACTTAATATATATTACTCCACTTGTCTCAATGTATGTAGCATAGATAAAATTTCAAGAGTTAATCAAATGTTGTTAATTGTTAAGATTTACAATACATTTTACGTAGTTTTCAGTAATTTGACATTAAATAATACATATTACTACTTTTGTCTCATTTTATGTGACATTGATAGATTAATTTTAAGAATCAGTCAATTTCTTTTTTTGTGCATTTTTAATAAATATTTTAAGTTGTCAATTATCACGATTTATTGTATTTTATACATAAATTTTAACGATAGATTAATTTCAAGAATCAATCGAAATTTTTTATATGTATATTTTTTAAAAATATTTTATGTTGTCAATTATCATGATTTATAGTATTTTTACGATAGATTAACTTCAAGAATCAGTGCAATTTTTTGTATCTTTTTCAAAACATATTTTATGTTGTCAATTATCATGATTTATAGTATTTTTACGCAATTTTTAAATATAAAAAAAAATTAAGACAAATAAATTAAAATGGACGCAATATATGCTATTTTTGTTGTCTCAATTTATGTGACACAAATGAAATTTGAAGAGTCATCCAAATTTGCACTTTTTTTAAAAAAAAAAATTTAAGTTATTAATTATTGTGATTTATAATATTTTTATGTAACTTTCAAATAACTTCCTAATTTATGTGATATGGATAAAATTACAAAATTAACCCTTTTAAAATGTCTTCCAGATATTTTAAGTTGTTAATTATTATTATTTTTAATACTTTTTTGGTAATTTTAAAATGATATACGTTATTTTTTCTGTCTCAATATATGTGACCCGGATAGAATTTTGAGAGTCAACCTATTTTATGGTAGAATTTTAAATATTAAATATTTTAAGTCATTTGTAAATGATTTATTATATTATATTATTATATATTATATTATATTATATTATATATATTATATTATATTATATTATATTATATATTATATAAACTCCCTTAGAAAATAAATATATATTATATATATTATATGGTAGAAAAAATGATTTATAAGTAGAATATAAGTAGAATATTATATAGGGAGTTTATGATGGGACATTCAAATGTCCCATCATAAACTCACTCTTATATATAAGTAGAATACTCATATTTTCCTACAATTTCATATCAAAATTGAATATATATATGTAAACACCTAAAACTCTACAGAAAAGTTAGGAAAAAGGCAAGTTTCTAATAGAGTAAGCAGAGCTCGAAAAATTAAACAAAACATTAATAGAGAGGAAATGAAAAAGAAATTCAAACTCTAAATAAGATTCACCATTTTGACTTAGAAACGATTGTAAGATCAATTGTGATTTTTTGAACTTCTGTTTATAAGATGTTATCCACATTACATGGACTTTTGGACTTCTTACTAATTAAAATGAAAAGAATTTGTGAAAAAAGATAACTAAAAGTGGGAAAATCAGATTTTTTTTTTTTTACCTTAAAATGGTAATAGAGTCATTTAATTTTACAAGGGCATTTTGGTATTTCAACTTTTCATTTATGATGTTCCCACTTATAACAATATACTAGTTTTTTGACATGTGTATTGCACGTGATTACCAATTTTAAAAATATATGTAATAGTAAATAGTATTGCTTATTTAAGAGAAGATTTGAATAATAAGCTTAGCACAAAATAATTATGCAGATTCTTTTGTTAATGTTCAATGTGGATCGTCATATATATATCTCTTATTCACGCGAATCTATGAAGATGGTCAATGAAAATTTTTATTAGTTAAATGCAATAATGTATATATTTATTTCAATTTGATGAGGTTCAATCATGTAATTAGTCGTATCTCACTAATATTACCTTAAAGGCGATATTTGTTTTGTATTTTTCTTGTCATCTAACCAGATGTGTTTTGCACATGTATTCCACGTTAAATTGTTTAGATTTCATATGAACATGTGAAGAGAGTAACTACATTTTATCTTTTAGAATTATTTTTTGTATATTAATTTTTATTTTATAAGTTATAACATAATAGATGACGTTCTTGTTGTTGGCTCTCATATTTGACTTCTCGATTGACTTTGTACATAAATCAAAGATAGTTATCTGACTGTCCATAGTTAATTGAGAAAGATTTCCTTTTTTTTTACTGGAAAAATGAAAAATTAAAATTAAAGAATATATTCTATTTGTGGCGGTATAATAATATGAAAAATTATTGGTCAAAAGTTAATATAAGGAAAGTTGAAAGACATAACTAATTAATGTAATAACTATGAAATTTATAATATTATAACTAAGAATGTAAAAGAGTGTAAAGAACGTTTGCAATAATTAGGAATAACTAAGAGAAATGTTATAACTAAAGAATTAATGTGCTAATTGAATTTCTAATAAATTTTATACTTACATATATTCACATATTTTCACATTTGTTGTGAGTTTTTTTCTAAAAAAAGAACTCGAAAGATTTTAAAATAATATATTTTGAAGTTAGAAGATTTTGTTAACTTGATAATACATTTGTGACATATATAATACTTTAATTTAAATACAAATACCTACCAAAATATAAATATATATTTGCATTAATGAAAATATTTATCTCACAATAAATAAATAATAAAAAATTAAACTAATACAAACTTCAACTAACGTGATTACAAGTCATATGAACTTTTTTTCGTCTAAAATACTGAAATATTAAAAAATAGTAAATGAGAAAAACAAAAGGGCAATATTTATATAGTAATAACTATTTTGAAGCAAACTTCCTGACAATCTAAATCACATAAATAACATTGATAAATAACGTCATTCTTTTGCTTAAGCATAAAAAAACAAATCGTGACAATTCTCTAAATTTTGGAAAAAGATATTCAAAAGCATATATCTACATCACAAGAGAAATTGTTAACAAAAACAAATAATTTTAGACTACATCATGTTAAATTCATATATTGGAACATTACATATTAATGTGTATATTAAGCAAAAAAATGATTATTGTATGATCAAAATTATTTTCCTCAAGTACTCAAGGTTATGGAACATACCTGTTAGGATAGAACGACTTACTTCATCAGAATAGTGGTACCTCATATACCGCTAAACTTCGAACCCACTCAATGACAATAAGTCACACAAAAAAATTTAAAATGCAAGAAGAAGAAGAGTACAAGATTAAAAAAAATTGTGGTTGAAAAATGAGATGAAACCCTTTTATTTATAGTCAACAAAGGATAGTATGAACAATATTTTTTTGTGTCTTATCTGAAAAGTCATGAAATTTCTGAGAAGTCACAACCCTTTGGAAAAGTCACAACTTATTGAAAAAATCACAACTATTTGGAAAAGTCACAACTCATTGAAAAAGTCACAACCTAAGTTAGGGATATTATAGTAATTTAACATTCAAGTTAGGAGTTCATGCTTTTAAGGTAATATAGATATAGATAGATATAGATATAGATGATATATGTATATAAATTTAATTTTCTTCTTTTATATAAGAAAAATAAGTCACCTATACGCTTTAACGTTTGTATTGTAAAAGGGAAAAAACGTTTATGCAGTGGGTATTAAAAAGCAAAGACCAAATGGAAGTTTGCTGCTTATATCTTCTATATAAACACTTGCTTTCACATCAATATCAATATATAATTTAAATTAAAAGCATATCCTCTTGGATATTCCATTTTTTTTAATTAAATGCGCTTATGTTGAAACAAAAACACAAAAAAACTGCACAATTCTGTGAAATGAAATTTTGTGATATGATTGACTAATAATATAGGTGTACAATTCTGTGTATATATATACAAGGACTTAGATACAGTAGATTACCTACCACTCGGCTCCTCTGAGTGGTGGAGCCAGGATTTCAGTTTAGGGGTTAAAAAGAAACATGCTAAATAGTGCTGACAAATAAGTTATACCAGATTTCAAGCTAAAACATTGAAAAATGTTGCTAGCCAAATTCAAACCCACGGCCCTACTAGTTTCTGAACCCCATAGTCGCTTAATCAAGCCCCTTACTTGTGTTGAGGGGGTTCAATATTAAATATATAGACATAAAATACATATTTGATCTTATATACACAATATATATAATTTTTTTGATTCAAGGAATTCGGGTGAACCCCTGAACTCCATGTAGATTCGCTCTGCCTCCTTTAACTACCATTAGGATTGTCTAATTAACTGACTACTGTAAGTAGTGATGTTTAACCCTTTAGTTAGAATTTCTAAGTTAAATTAGTTGCAATTAAACAATTAATAGCTATTAGTATGCAAATATTCTATCATGCTGGAGTTTGATATATATAGTCAGTAGTTTGGTTGAAATTTGACCTCTTAAGATCCGTTCTACTTTAATGTAATTTCCACTAATAAAATACACGAAAAATGTCATATTTATTCATGTATTCTTTTTTAAAAGGTTATATTTATCTCGTCATATTTTTTAAATATATTTATTCTTCTTATCAGAGGCAGGCCCACGTTTAAGTGAACTTTGGGAAATTGATATGTATATACATGTTGTTAGTGAAAACTTACAAGATAACAAAAATACAAGATTACAATAGAAAATAAATATGAAGAAAATAAATCTCTTCAGGCTGAGGCGCGGATATCTCGCTTTCTTTAAGGAGATTCAAGCCCACTACAACAAATGTTTTCACCGGTCCAGCAGTAGTCCTTCTTGACTTGTCCCCTCCAGGATACAACAACCTTCACAAAGTATAACTCAACAACTCTGGACAAGAGTTGAGTCCAAAGCTCCACAAAAAAGAACACCTCCCTTCAACTAATAAGAACTCTCTTTTTGACTAACTCTTTCACTCTATATTTTTCTTATATGTTGTGTGTAACAAACCAAATGAAGACCACCATTATTTATAGTACAAGAAGCCTTCCTAGAAGAATAGAAAGATAATGGGGTAGTAAATAGTGAAGATAAATGGCCTAAAGGTTACATAGGTTACAAGGAATAATGGAGGAGTAATGAAAAGAATTAGTGGTCACAGTTGACCACCTAATGCCACTAACGGCAACCTCAAGTTGAATGTTTTGTAACCACCAAATAATGAGCAATAAAACACATGCACGGTGAGTAACCAAAGTGAGTAATTAGGCACAAGAAAGTCCACTAATGGACAACAAAAGAAATGCCATAATTTCCAACGTTCTCTGCACATTCACTAAGGTTGAAATGCAATAAGCCTAGGACACAATTTTGAGACTATTTTAATAATAAATAAATATTAAAATGCTCAAAAAGACCAACAATCTCTCACCCATTTTAATATTAATCAAGAGAGTCTATCAGCTGAAGGAAGACTACTATGCATAATGAAGGTGTGCTCTGCATTGAACCTCCACTTAGTGAAACAGTAACTTTTACTCCAGAGTCGTAGTGCTCTCAGACTTGAACTATGACTGCTTAAGGGAAATAAAATATCACTGCTCACACATAATAATCAAGGTGTTGACATGAGCTTTAAAGCCAGCACGTTATGGCCATGTGCTATCCCGGTTTCATGAGTGTTTTTGAGAATAAGCCCAATTCTCATAGGAAACGACCTACTTCCATACATTACATAGGTGAAATCTGTCGAGAGTGCTCTTGTAAGCTTAACACTCCACCTATATGGGCTAAAAATATTCATTAAGAGTTTTATCAACTCAACCTTCACAAACTACAAGAAACAATGCACTCACATCATAGGAAGGGAAATAAAAAGATAGTGCATTTTTCACAACAAGTCATCATATGATTAGTTTTTCCCTTTGAACCCGGTTATAGGATCTCTAGTCCCTAGGTTGGGTTTCCTCATACATGACTCAAGGATTTGTAGGCTTCAATCCCATCCCCTTCGATGTGCGAGAGACCTTTTCTCTTGTTAAGGCCTTAGTAAGAGGATCTGCAAGATTATCACAAGATTTGACATAATCAACATTAATGGTACCATTTGTCAAATATGATCTTACATTACTGTGTTTCCTCCTTATAGGTCTGGATTTACCGCTGTAACGGTTTTGAACTCTACCAATCGCAGCGGTGCTATCACAATGAATTAAAATAGGAGGAATTGATTTTTCAAAATAAGGTATTTGAAATAATAAATCTCTTAACCAATTTGCTTCCTCACTAGCTGAAGCTAAAGCAATTAGTTCAGCCTCCATGGTAGAGTTAGTAATTATAGTTTGCTTTTTTGATCTCCAGCAAACAGCGCCACCACCTAAAGTAAAGACATAACCAGTGGTAGAACATGAATCACCTGATAAAGTGTTCCAATCTGCATCACAAAAGCCTTCAAGTACAACAGGATATTTTTTATAGAACAAACCACACTTTTTCGTTCCAATTAAATATCTCATAACTCTTGTTACAGCATGCCAATGTTCATTACCTGGCTTGCTTGTAAACCTGCCAAGTACTCCTACTGCATATGCAATATCAGGCCTAGTACAATCAGTCACATATCTCAAACTTCCGATTATGCTAGCATATTCCTTTTGATTTATTACATCATTTTCACTTTCAACAGGAAATAAGTGAACACTTGAATCAAAAGGAGTAGCAACATGCTTGCATTCAATAAAGTTATATTTTTTCAAAATTTTCTCAACATAATGTGACTGGTCAAGAAAAATTCCATCACATGTTCTTGTTATTTTTATTCCAAGAATAAAATTTGCCTCACCAAGATCTTTCATATCAAAATGGCTTCTAAGAATATTTTTAGCTTCATCAATAACATTCATGTTAAAGCCAAAGATCAATAAATCATCAGCATATAGACAAATAATCACATGTGAATTATTCCAAGACTTATGATATATGCACTTATCACACTCATTTGTTTTAAAAACATTTTCAATCATGCAAGAATCAAACTTTTCATGCCATTGCTTAGGTGCTTGTTTCAAGCTATATAGGGATTTAGTAAGTTTACATACTTTGCTTTCTTGGCCTACTTCAACAAAAGACTCGGGTTGATCTATATAAATTTCCTCATTAGGTCTCCATTTAAAAGAACAGTTTTTACATCCATTTGATGAATTTGCAAATCAAAAATTGCAGCCATAGCAATTAAAAGTCTTATGGATGTAATTCTTGTTACCGGTGAAAAAGTATCAAAAAATTCTAGGTCTTCTAGTTGTTTAAAACCTTTTGCAACTAGCCAAGCTTTATATTTATCAATAGATCCATCCGGTTTCAATTTTTTTCTTAAGACCCATTTGCAACCAATAGTTTTACAACCCGGTGGTAAATCAACTAACTTCCAAGTTTTATTAGAAATTAGTGATTCCATTTCATCATTTACAGCCTCTTTCCAAAAAATAGAATCATGTGAAGATAATGCTTCTTTCAAAGTGAGAGGGTCATCTCCAACATTAAACACATAAAAATCAGGACCAAAATCTTTTTCTACTCTAGCTCTTTTACTTCTTCTTAACTCAAAATCATCAACTTCTTTATTTTTCAAAGTAGAAGTAGAAGAACTAGGTAGTGACAAAATATTTTGTTCAATCCTTTGACCCCCACTATTTTTAGAATCAAAAGGAAATTTATTCTCATGAAAAATAGCATCACCCGATTCTATCACAATATTATCTTCAAGATTAAAAAATCTATAGGCTGTACTATTTGAAGCATAACCAAGAAAAGCACAAGTAGTAACTTTCTTACCCAACTTTGTAATCTTGGGATCCATTAGCCTCACAAAGGCTAGACAACCCCAAACTCTTAGATATCCCAAACTTGGCTTGTAACCTTTCCACAATTCAAAAGGTGTCAATTTAGACTTTTTATGAGGCACACGATTCAACACATAACAAGCAGTTAAAATAGCTTCACCCCAAAAATTTAAAGGTGCATGTGACTCAATAAGCATGGCATTAGTCAATTCAACCAAAGTTCTATTTTTCCTTTCCGCTACTCCATTAGATGAAGGAGAGTAAGGAGGAGTAGTTTCATGAATTATTCCCAATGATCTAACAAAAGAATTAAACTCATTTGACTCATATTCACGGCCTCTATCACTTCTAATTCTTTTTATTTTTCTTCCAAACTGATTTTCAACCTCATGGAGATAAGTTTTGAAATTTTCAAAAGCATCACTTTTATTTTTCATCAAGTAAACATATGTAAACTTAGAAAAATCATCAATGAAAGTGATAAAATATCTATTACCTCCACGAGTTAAAATTCCACCAAGTTCACAAATATCAGTATGAACTAATTCTAACAAATCAGTTTTTCTTTCAACTTGAAAATGAGGCCTTTTAGTGATTTTGGCTTTACTACAAGCCTCACACTTTTCAAAATTCTTTTTAATCATTGGAATTAATCCTAAACTACTCATGATTCCAACATAACGATTATTAATATGACACAAACGAGCATGCCAAAAATTGGTAGAAGAAAGCATGTAAACAGAAGTAGAAGTTTTATTCATTTCAACATTCAATTTGAACATCCCATCACATGCATACCCCTTTCCCACAAAAATACCCTTCTTCACTATTACATATTGATCAGATTCAATAATCTGTTTAAAGCCTGCTTTATTAAGAAGAAAACTAGACATCAAATTTTTCCTCATAGAAGGAGTATAAAGTACATCTTTCAAAGTTAATACCCTTCCAGAAGTAAAACACAATTCAACATCTCCCTTTCCAAGCACTTGAGTAGTGTGAGCATCACCAAGCATGATGGTTTTGGGCTCCTCAAAATGAGTATATTTCTTAAACCAGTCTTTGTCATAACAGACATGACGGTTTGCACCAGAATCAGCCCACCATCCATCAACATTCTCAACCATGTTTATGTCGGTAATCACCGCCACAAAAGGTTCTTCGGTAACGTTTGCCTGAGGGTTAGGACCACGTTTCCGGAATCTGCAAAATCGAGCAATATGCCCACTCTTGCCACAAACAAAACATGGTCCCTTGTCTTGAACTTGTTGATTTTGTGCTTGGATATTTTCACCATTATTTTTCTTGGGAGGTCTACCGTTATTTTTCTTGAATTTTTTCTTCTTAGGCTTCAAAGAAGTATTTTTGTGAGTTTCAGGAGTAGCATTATTTGAAGTAATTAAATTTACCTTCGTTGTGATGTTGCTCTCTTCTGTTTGTAAAAGTGCATCTTGGCCCGTATAGCTCTCCAACAATCATTATAAAGTCTTGAGCTTGGTCTACCACTGATTTGTTGTCCACCATTTGGAAACGAACAAATCTACTAGCCGCATATTTTTTTCGCTCCAGCCTCTTCGGTATCATACTTACTCTGCAACGCTTTCTAATTTTTCTTTGCACTAGAGTAAGTTCTATCATAATAATCATAAAAATTATCAGATAGACAATTAAGAATATAATACCGACACTTATAGGAATCACCATCGTACTTTTCCACTTTCTCTAGATGAGAAATAGTTTCATCATCATTCATAGAGGTGATGTCTATTTTATTTGGATTCTTCTCAGTTAACACATAAGAAACATTGAGAAGACTCAAGTAGAAAAGTACTTTACCCTTCCATCTCTTAAAATGGTTACCATTGAACCGAAATGGCTTGTTAAGGTCTCCCATCTTGACATCCGCGGTTTTTTCAATTATAGCCATGGTGACTCTCCTTAAAATTGTTCTATCAGAGGCAAGCCCACGTTTAAGTGAACTTCGGGAAAATTCATATGTATATACCTAAATAAGGACCATATAATTCAATGTGCACCTTGAAACACGTTAGTGAGATTTGAACTAGTAACCTCAAAGCATACACTGAGGGTCAAGACTATCCAACCATAGAGTGATCTATGTTACGTTTTGTTTAATTCATATTTTTTTTTTTATGTTTTTCGATGAAGTATGTCGATACTTCGACTAACCCGCATCCACCATTAATAATGCTTCCGTCGTCTTCAAATTCTGAATTCACCTCTGATTATAATCCTCACCCTTATTATTTTAAGTGGGAATATGAAAATCAATTGTCCAATATATAACTCTTTTATGAGAGTACCATATATAAGCAAATACTTGTGATTTTTTGGGAAAACATATGACTCTTTTCTTTTTTCCTTTTTAGGTATTGTGGTTGACATTAGTGGGGGAAAAGAGTACATTGTCATGGAATATGGAGGGGTCAATAGGAGGAATGTGTGTCCACCAAATGAAGGCAATAAGACATGAATTATTTACAAGATGACACAAATTATGCCATGTGGTGGGCTATCTAACAAGAAAAACACTCAAAATCCATGGTGGTCCCTCACTTTTTGGCTAAAGACAAAAAACAAAATAATGATTTTAACATTATATTAAAAAGTAGTTAAATCTTTCCCTCATGCTTATAAATCTAACTAACTACTAATTATAATGCCCTCAAAACCTAGTAATTATTTACTAACCATCATCCATTAAATACTATTATCTTATAATGGTGTTATTATTGTAGCACATTTGTTTATTAATTAATGGTCAATCAAGAATAGACCTATGACAAATTATTATACCTCAATAATCACAGAAGTATAATACTTGATCTATTTTAAAATATTTTTCTCTTGCACTTGTCATTATGGTGGTGTACATTTAATTATTTAATCTTCGATTGAATTAAGATAGGAGTTGTTGAGAGGCTGTATTTATTTTCATTCATGTCTGACTGAATACATGGATTTTTTTAAGACAATATTTATTTTAATCCGAATTTATTCCTTTGTACTCAACATCAACTTTTCTCAACTTTTCTCCCATATACATACAAAAAACATAAAGATTGACCACTTATAAAATGAATAGAAGAAAATAAACTTTTCATATTTCTTATGTGTAAAAATAAAGATCTCTTATACGTAAAATTAAAAATCTTTTGTAGAAGACTATACAACTAATAATTTCTAAGTAACCTACAAAAATTATTTCTCCCAATATTAACTTAGTTAATGTTGAATCTAAATTTTAATATTTTGATGATTGACAAAAAGAATTTGGTCAAATAAGTGGGTTTCAAATGAAGAAGTCTTGGATATGAATAAAGGATAAGAGAAATGTAGGAGTCTTTGGGAAGATCTTGGATACTATTTGCACAAAATAGAGCTCCTAAATTTCTTGTAACGTTACTTCTTTCTTCTAAAACATCATTTGATTTGCCATAAAATTAAGAATTAAAAGTTTCTTTTTAAAAAAAAATTGTGATCTAGAATATCACTACAAGAAAGTCTGGAATTAGCAACAATACTAATATTGTTGTTAAATATTAATATATATATTGCAACAATTTTAGTTAGTTATTGCTATATCATAAATCTTTTAACAATTTTATTCGTGTTGACAAATATTGAAATGTTGTTGCATATCTTATGATTAATATATTAGATTTTAAATATAAATTGATTGGTGATAACTTTTATCAACAACCATAGTATTGTTAGTTTAATTCAATAAATAACAGCAAATTAATTTAATTATTGTTGTAAAACTAAAGCAAATTAAGACAAGAAATATAGAAGATGACAAGAAATAGGAAGACAAAAGATGAGAGCTTTTCTTATTATTTCAAGTCTTCAAATGTTCACCAAATCTTCAAGTCTATACACACTACAAGAAAAGTGTGAAATACATGAGAATTTTCCTAGGGACTAGTATGAAAATCTGTAGGAAAATTATTTTCCTGCAAATTTTCATACTAATCCCCAGGAAAATCCCCATGTAATTCACACTTTTCTCGTAGTGACAATAGGAACCCTTATGCCTCTATTTATAGTGTAACATAGAAGCATACAAAAGGTTAGTCATAAACATGACATTAAACATGAATATAATGAAGGAGGTTATGGAGGTGAAAGGTTACAGGAATAATTATCATAAAGGTGGAGGTTATCTTCATAATGGAGGGAAGTAATGTAGTAACTTCTTGGTGTAGTGGATTATCTTCATAATGGAGGGAAGTAATGTAGTAACTTCTTGGTGTAGTGGACATTCACATTATATTATTTTATAACACTCCCACTTGGATGTCCATAGATAATATGCCTCGTTAAAACCTTACTAGGAAAAAACCCTGTGGGAAAAAAATCTTAGTGAAGGAAAAAAAATACATATATCTTTTAATACGCTTTGAATGTTGCCTCGTTAAAAACCTTACCAGGAAAACCCAATTGGGATAAAACCATGGTTAAAGAAAAGAGTACAACACATATTTTTCTCCCCCTGATAAAAACTTTATTTGATATCTCGAAGACGATGCATTCCAATCTTATATCACAACTTCTCAAATATTGATGTTGGCAATCCTTAGTGAATAAATTTACAAGATTATCACTTGAATGGATCTTTGAACGACTATCTCACCATTTTGTTGAATATCATGTGTGAAAAAGACTATTGGTTAAATATGTTTTGTCCGATCTCCTTTGATTGTTTCCTCCCTTCAATTGAGCTATATATTATTTTCGTATATGGTGGCTGGAATATCCTTTTCAAAAGAAAATAACATATTTTCTGAATATGATAGATCATGATTCCAACCAAACTCACTCCCGACTTAATTCATAGATCAATATTATTTCTGCATGATTTGAATAAGTGGTTACTAATGTGATTCTTTGAATGCCAAGATATTGTTGTGTCTCCATATATAAATAAATAGTCCATTTGCGATTGAGCTTTATGCAGATCAAATAAATATTCTACATCTACATAATCAAATCATTTCTGACTCGGAGATTGATCATTTCAATTTTATTGAACCTCATCTTTTCTTCTGAAAGAAAATCACACATCTTCTATGTGTTGAGCAGTCTCAAAATCATTGGGTACTCAATGAAATTGCTTTAAGACCTTTTAAATCCTTCAAGGATTTTCATATAACCTTCATCGTCTAGTTAGACATAATAATCATTCATTATACATATTTAAGTATTTCATCTATTGCTAGACTGAAACAAGTCGCATTGCATCCACCATTGGAGAATATATATCCATTAAATAATGTCAGAATTTTTGCGAAAAACCCTTAATGCCCCGAGGCACAAACCACACTTTATATCTTACGGTTATACTTTCGCACAATGATTCATTTGTACCACACTGACATTATATCTTAATCCATGAACTATAAGATCAAAAACATCACTTTTCTAAGTGAAACAAAATATACTTGAATATTGTCAATCATTTATCTGTCCACACTATATGACAGATTCAAATTTAAGATCCTCGTAATTATTTATAGCATTGAGTGCTACTTCATATCAAAGATACCATCAACGGTTATTTTTATTCGATTCCAATACAACATAACTTATCGAGATCTCTTCATTTTTCATCATTTTCAAGTACCTGAACCTTTGCCAAGATTTTATGAAGTGTTATGTCATAGTGCTCTTTCAAAGCACTTACCTCATTATCATGACCATTTTGATAATTTGCTCCTCTCCTCCCTCAAGGAGTTTTACGTTTGGAATCGATTGGTCTATCACGCTTCTGGCGTACCTTAGACTCTATCCTTCAAGGACTATTTATTGGAGCATTTGCAACTTAATTAAAATATTGGGTCAGAATATACATCTGGCAAATTATTTGCAACATTTTATAAATGAATTATCTCTTGAACTTCAAGTTCACATTTTTTTAACAAGGATCTAGATAATTCACCCGACACATAATTTTCAGTTGCTAAACATATCTCCCCCTAATGTTAGGAAATCTAACATTTACCCCCAACCTCTTTAGGGGATCCATCTTTGTGCGTGGTGGAGCAATAAAATCATATGTGCACACATCAAATTTTTAGATGGAAATTATTTGGTTCTTGACCCTGAACCAATTGTTGGCTTGATGCATACATGTTAAATAAACTCATCTCTACCAAATTTTATTTGAGAGATTTGTTCTCATAATCAATGGTCTAGCTATAATTGGAGGCATACAATTTCTGCTAAACCAACCNTTTTTTTTTCCAAAAGTGACTACTTCCAATTTATGCTTAAACTTTAAAAAAATTCATACGTTAGGCTCTAGTTTCACCTATCTATTTTTAGGGTCGCTACACAAATGCACATGTGACCATACCATAGATGCATCTATTAAATCATAATAGTAAGCGGTCCACATGGCAGGTGAACGGGCCCATATTCACCTTTTTTTGTGTTCCAAATAATTTCAAGGGATACAATCCCAACCTTAGCTGGTACAATGATCATTTTATCATGAGAACAAGCAACACATGAGAATTCTTGAAGAATCTTTTATTTCTTCAACATATAACCACATGATTCTCAATTCTTTTGCATCAAATTTGAACCGAAATGGTCAACCGGTTATGCCAATTGATATTTATTCTAGTAAACTTCTAGTTTACTTTTGCATGTGATTCCATCATCATGCCTATATTTGTATACAACAAACAAGAGAAAGGCGGGTAACCTTTTATGTAAATATTCATAACCCGCTTTGATTGTAGTAATCTGAAGATATTTAATCTTTCAATAATTTACAGTCTCAATATAATAATTTTTTTTCAATTCCTCCGAAACTTAAAAAGTTTCTTTTGAGACTTACTACAACCTCAATATTATGAACTATTTTCATTTATGGATAGTAACAAATTAGTTCTTCCGAAACTCTTAATTAAGTTTGTGTACTGCCACAAATTTCACAACACCATTCTTATGGTGACCATCTCCTTCAAGGAGAAAATTATTATTATTGTCATGGTTAAAATTATTACATGCAAGACTTATTTCTTGACAACCAATGACAAATTTGTGTTGCCACACAACAACATTTATTTTGGTCATGACCACAACCTTTATAGAAAAGAATTATTTCTTTCTTTTGTCCTCCAATAGTTCATAATAAAACATACCACAATATTTGTGTAGTACTCAAAGTATATGACCAAAATGACCATTTATGTCAAAATATATTTTTTTTTCAATATCTCAAACCTCCCGTAGAGGTGAGATGTGGCATTTATCCAACCATACATGAACATGTCCTTATCCATACGAACACAAGTCATATTCTCTTCAAGAAATGACCATAACCATTTGTACATGCTCCATAAGTTTTTATTAGTCATACTTTGACATTATTAAATTTATTTGACCCACCTCAACATCACTTTAAAAGTACTAAATGTACTACCACTTTGTATTTCTTTATTTTGATGGAGGATTTAAAAAACTTTCAAATTGGGTTGCACCAACTCAATGTTCCCAATAACTTTTCATATCACTTTGATGACCAAAACTTACCTTCACATTTGAAGGACCATCTTAAGAACCTATAATGTTCTTCCTTTTAATTACCACAATTGACCATTAACATTTTACCACACTCATATTCATACATTTAACCACTTGTCATTTTCAGACACATTATGTCCTGCTACCACATTCACATAAAAGAATGGAGCAAATCAATTGGACAAATTTCATGACTTTTATCAAGAGCATATCAATTTGCTCAATCATTGTTACATCGTCATTATATAACGTTGGGACTTGAACCCAACATCTTACCCATAAGAAGGCATTTTAGGTCATTATTTGTTGGGACCCAACCCAACATTTTATTATCATGATGCACCAGGACTCTCACCCCGATGTATTACCCTCTTAGTGCGATAGGACTTGAATCCTTCGTCTTACCCTCAATCAATGACATAATAAGCCAAATATAATAGGACTCACCATTGAGCCTTAAAAAAAATATTGTCATTTTGTGGTTAACATGCACAAATAAATATAGAACAAAAGAAACACAATAAAAATATTCTCAACAAAGTATGTACTAATATCTTAAACTTGTCAAAACAGAGAGTTACATATAGCATTATATTATATTATGTTTGGTGCACAATAATTAAGCTAGTGAATTACCGTTATAAATCAAAGAATCAACTGCACACTAAGAAAATAAGAATTTCAATTACACTAAAATAAAACTGCTCAATAACACCACTCTTTTTTCAATTTCCATGTGAACCCAAAATATTTCACAAACAAAATAAAATAAATTAAAAGCTCATGCAATAATCAAAACAGTGACCATAATCATAAATAAAATATAAAATAAGTTTCACATACAAAAGAAAGTATATATAGTCATAGGTGGAAAAAGAAATGCACAGTAACAAAAATATTAATCATTCACCTTGTTCATAAGTAAAATATAAAATAGATTCCACAATAATTTACCTTGTTTCCGAGAGAAAAATAAACACAATTATTTTACCTTCTTTTATTTACTTTGCTTCAATCCTACAATGGTAGAACATTCGTGCTGATAACGTGTTGTAAAACTAAAGCAAATTAAGACAAGAAATATAGAAGATGAAAGCAAGAAATAGGAAGACAAGAGATGAGAGCTTTTCTTATTATTCCAAGTCTTCAAGTGTTCACCAAATCTTCAAGTCTATACAATAGAAACCCTCATGCCTTTATTTATAGTGTAACATAGAGGCATACAAAAGATTAGTCATAAACATGACATTAAACAAGAATATAATGAAGGAGGTTAAGGAGGTGAAAGGTTACAAGAATAATTATCATAAAGGTGGAGGTTATCTTCATAATGGAGGGAAGTAATGTAGTAGCTTCTTGGTGTAGTGAATTATCTTCATAATGGAGGGAAGTAATGTAGTAACTTCTTAGTGTAGTGAATTATCTTCATAATGGAGGGAAGTAATGTAGTAACTTCTCGGTGTAGTGGACATCCACATTATATTATTTTATAACAATCATTGCTATATAAAATAGTTCTTAACCACAATTTTTTTCTTGTTACCAAAAAATATAGATTTTGTTGCCATACACTATCAATAATAAAATAAATTTTAAATATAAATAAATTTGGCTACGACTTTTTTTTTTTTACATAATTTAATTTCAGTCTTACGTTGTGTGCCCTCGATGTGGCCATAAAAAGTAAACTTTAAAATATAAAAATTATTCTTTTTAATATTTGAAATTTTGTGCTTTATTATGTGCGAAATGTTTATAGTTATGTTGTTTAATGAAAGTCTAATTTGATAGTAGATGCCTTGGTTAGTAATGATCCATTGAAATTTGGGAATAAATTTTTTATAACATTTTTCATAATTTATATTAAAGTCTTGATGATCCGACAAAATTTGCATATGATGGTGACAAGTTTTTGTCCATCCATTCAAACTTTGGGGATCCATTAAAGCTTGTGAGTTATTTGTTCCAAAGTTCTGATATAATTTATACTGAAGTTAAGACGATCCACTAGGACTCGTGGTAAGGCAAGTATTTGCTGATTTATCAAAACTTCTGATGATTTGTCAGAATTTATTGACCTATTTTAACACACAAACTATTTTTCAAAATGAATCAAAACTTAAAATTGGGGCATAAAATATTTTATTCAAAAGAATCAAAATGCAATATTCGAAGATCGAAAATATTGAATATATACTCTGCACGAACAACACATATTTAGTTGATAGTACACAGATTATATAGAATCATACCTTTTCTATTTTAATTTATATGAAGGGCTTCAGAGTACTCGAATAAAAATATTTAATTTTTAATGAAAATTGGAGCATAGTGTCTTTAATAATTTTAATACAAATTTGAAAGTTTAAAAAGGTGTAAGGGCCTCCATAAAATAATGATTATATATATACCACTCCACTCCATATATATATTTTAGGCGTACAACTCTGATCTCAATGATTTGTTATGTATGTGTGTTGTATTGATCCCAAAATAACAATTACATATTGATCATGATATACATAATTTGTACAAATCAATCAATGCATTTCAATTTTATGTTTACTTTCAACATTTTAATTCATACATAAATTTAATATCAGTTCAATACATAGTCGTGACAACAATTATCATTAAATATTTGTATTGATCCCAAAATAACAAGTACATATTCATGATATACAAAGTTTGTACAAGTCAATCAACGCATTTCAATTTTATGTTTACATTCAACATTTTAATTCATACATAAATTTCATATTAGTTCAATACATTGCCGTAACAACAGTTATCATTAAATATTTATATTGATCCCAAAATAACAAGTACATATTCATGATATACAGAGTTTGTACAAGTCAATCAACGCATTTCAATTTTATGTTTACTTTCAACATTTTAATTCACACATAAATTTCATATCAGTTCAATACATAGCCGTAACAACAATTATCATTAAATATCATCATAATCTGACTCTAAATTCTTAAAGGAGAGTAAAACATCAATTATCATATACACGAGTCAAAGATAAATCACAATCTTTCAAAGTACGCTCACAAGTCATGAAATCATTTTAAGCAAGTAAAAATAGTTAATTTATACCCATATTATGATATTAGTACCCGCATAAATACTCGTCAGCTCATTTATACAGAACTCCTATTATCCATTTTCCCTTTTGTTTAAATAAGTAATAAACTAACATTTCGTAAAGAGTGAAAGAAAGTTTCAACTTACTTTAATTGGGGTTCCAAAAGTCAAATTATGACTCTAACCTTTCTTAAAGCCTCCGAACATTTCTGTCTAGTCAAATATGCAATCTAGGTGAGTATATGAGTCTGTAAACATTATGTCATAACTTTTGACTAAAAAATTGAGTCAAAAGTCAATTCCGAGCTTCTATATCAAATTTGAAAATTTATTCAAAATTAGTTTATTCATAGATTAGTAAACTTACTTGCCAAAATTGGCTAAACGGGTCATTAATAGGCTCCCAAATAAAAGAATTTCATTTAATCAAGCTTAGGACCAAAATCTCCAAATAGCCAAGTTCAAACACCATTCAATCATTAATTACATAATAGATTAGTAAGAAAAACACATTGGAGAGTTAACATAATATTACCATATGAAGAAACCTCGTGAAAATTGTGTGCCCAAACTCTAAAAATTGTGTTAGAATAATGAACTGAAATCAGGAAAAGTTCAGTATTCATGCCTATAGTTCTTTGCATGAAAGTGGACAATCGATCGCAGTATTGAGTTTGCCATTTTAGTCGCACGACTTTGCAAAAGTAGCTCTCATCATGCATGAGTCGACTTCGCCGATGCAGATGAGGCTCCACATTAGTGGCCTGACCCGACTCTGGCCATTTTCAAAGAAGAGAATCAAGGCTTGACGAATGCCTTCATCAGTGTGACACAAAGATCATTGCACCAGGTACAACAACTATCATAAAGTAATTAACAAATAGTCAACTCGATTATAATCAACCCTCAAAACTCATTTGAAATTCTATAGAGAAAGATCAAATAAGTAAATATTAACATTTACATTTCAAACTTTTTGAAATCACCAATTCATAATTGTTTTGACTGTAAGTTGACTGCGATCAACCTTAACTTCCTTATAACTCAAAAACTCAATCAAAGGATCAAAAGACTCTCGAGCACCTTGAGATCTAAACAAACTATCCAACTAAGTCAAATATCACCTTTCAGACATAATGAAACACTTCGCACATGGTGGACAAGACCTAAGTCAACACAACATCAACTAAACACACAATTCATACGATAAATAGTTCGTGCGACCTGTGAGCATCAAAAGCTTACCTTTAAGATTTTATAAGTCCTACATTGGAATTCAATCACATGTGGAAAGAATTCATTATTATTAAAAGTACATCATTACTCACAATACCCCAGACTTCATTCACTACTTCAATAGTTACTTATTCGATCCCTCATCCTCTTAAAGAGGTTAACTCGAGTTCATGTTTAACTTTATACACACAATTACACTCTATATGTTTAGTGCAATAGCCGGCCTGTGTATACAAGTTTATTATTCAATTAATTGTCTTTCCTATCTACTCGAATCTATCTATTTCAATTCAACTGCTTTCTTAGACATGTACTGCATTGCCGAATCATTCATAGCTATTAGTAACATGCTAAAGTAGAAACATTAATTGAAACTTCAAGAAACAACAAAAAGGTCAAAGGGTATTTCATTGAAAAGTCATTTTAACTTTTCAAGGTCTCACACAATGAAGAAGCAGGGAATCATTCTTTCATTGACCCATTGATCACTTGACACACGTGGTATGAAACACGTGCTACGATGTTTTCACCTTATATTGGTGTATGTGTCTCATTCTTTCGATTAACCAACATCGTACAAACCTCAGTCTAAACACCTCAAGATGTTTAACCCCAGTTTCTCTTTTTAAGTGATCCTTAAATTCATTTTCTTTGAGAAACTTTTGTCTGGCTCATAAAACAAGTCATAATTTGATGGTGGAACTCATCTCTTCACGTTTTTCGACGTAAGAGGCGATTGCTCGTGTGAGAGAGCCCAATCTCGCGACTTGTTCAACACACTTTATTTGTTACAAATTATCACATGCATATTATATTTGAATATAAATTCAATAGTGTTATATAGAAGAGAATATTATAACAATCAAGTTATTTTACAATACTAAAATATCATCATATTCTACGCAAACCTAGAGCCTTAACATGTTTTTCAAACAAGTCTCTAGAGATAGCCTTCGTAAAAGGATTAGCTATCATTTCACGTGTAGGAATGTATTGCAAAGTTATTTCTCCACTTGCCACTACGTCTCTCACAAAGTTATACTTGATGTCGATGTGTTTGGTCTTGCTGTGATACTTAGGATCCTTTGTGTATGCGATAGCCGCTTGACTATCACAATATAGAGTCATGGGACCCTTAGAATTCTTTGCAATACTCAAATGCTCAAAGAATCTCTTTAACCAAACAACTTCTTGTACTGCAGACGCATAAGCCACAAATTCAGATTCCATGGTTGAAAGAGTTGTGCAAGTTTGCTTCTTACTTTTCCATGAAATAACATACCATTTAGTAAGAAAGCATAACCGGATGTTGATTTTCTATCATCCCGGTCACCAGTCCAATCTACATCTATATAACCTCTTATGAATAAATCAGATCCACTATAACACAGTGTATGATCTGCAGTTCCCTTCAGGTATCAGAATATTCTCTTTATTGCTTTCCAATGATCTCTTCCAGGATTGGATTGATACATGCTAACTAGACTTACGACATAACAAATGTCTGGGCGAGTACACATCATAGCATACATCAAACTCCTGACATCACTAGAATAAGGAACTCGAGACATGTCTATCTTTTCTTTTTCAGTCTTTGGACACATTTCAAGGCTTAAAGTTTCACCCCTTGCTACAAGAGTATCCATGGATTTGCAACTATTCATTCGAAAATGTTCCAATATTTTCTTTATATAAGTTTCTTGTGATAAACTCAAAAATTTCTTGGAACGATCTCTTTGGATCTTATCACCCAATATATAGTCTGCTTCACCCATATCTTTCATATCAAACGATTTTGAAAGCCACGACTTGACAGTTTTCACATACTCCAAATTATTTTCAGCTAATAAATTATCATCTACGTAAAGAGAAAGAATTACAAAATTTCCATTAGACTTTTTCACATAGATGCAGTTGTCTTCATCGATCATGGTGAAATCAAATGACATCACCTCCTTATGAAATCTTAAATACCACTGTCTTGAAGATTGCTTTAGGCCATAAATTGATCTTCTCAATTTACATACTTTTTTTTCTTGACCTTTAACAATGAAACCTACTGGTTGTTCCATGTAGACTTCCTCGTTTAATTCTCCAGTGAGAAAAGCAGTCTTCACATCCATTTGGTGTAATTCTAAATCTAAACGTGCAACAATAGCTAAAAGTAATCGTATGGAAGTAAACTTCACAACTGGTGAAAAGGTTTCCTCATAGTCTATTCTAACTTCTTGAGTAAAACCTTTTGCCACCAATCGTGCTTTGTGTCTTTCTATTGACCCATCCGATTTACATTTAACTTTAAGAATCCATTTATTCCCAATAGCTTTACATTCCTTAGGAAGGTCAACTAAATCCCAGACTTTATTTATTTTCATGGACTCTAATTCTTCTTTCATCGCTTTTAACCATTCATCCCTTTCAGGTCTCGATAAGGCCTCAGTTACAGAATTAGGTTCATCCATTTCTGTGGGAGATACCAGGAAAACATAATCTGCAATCTTATAAGATCGTTTAGGTACACCTTTTCTTGTACTTTTACGTATTTGAAGTTCAGATTCCTCTATAGGATTTTGAGATTCATAACTCCCACTCGGACCAGGAATCATTTCTTGATCCATTGAATTATCAAGTATGTTTGACAACATTACCTGATCTTCTGAATTCAACATTTCGTACAGAGGCTCAACTTCACCTATTTCACCCTTTTTGGGAAAATCATTTTTCAAAGACATCTCGTGATACAATTTTAGTAATACTTTCATCCTTCAGTTCATCAATGAACACATATCCTTTAGAGCGTTCAGAGTACCTTGTAAAGATACATTTCTTTCCTTTTGGACTTAGTTTACCAAACTCACCAAAACGATCTTTAATATATGCCGCACAACCCCACGGTCGAAGATAATTCAAGTTTGTTTTATAACCAGTCCAAAGTTCATAAGGAGTGGAAGACACTGACTTATAAGGCACTTTGTTCAATATGTAAGCCACAATCAATAATGCATCTCCCCAGAAAGAGATAGACAAATTTGCCTGCGCCATCATTGATCTTGTCATGTCTAATAATGTTCTATTCCATCTTTCATCTACACCACTTTGTTGAGGTGTATAAGGAGTAGTTAACTATCTAATAATACCCTTTTCAGTACAAAATTCTTCAAATTGTTTTGACAAATATTCACGTCCTCGATCGGTTCTTAAAGCTTTTATGCTTTTATCTAATTGATTTTCAACTTCATTCAAATATCTTTTAAAGCACTCAAGTGCTTCAGATTTATGAGAAATCAAATAGACATAACCAAAACGCGTGAAATCATCAATAAATGTAATGAAATATGTAGCACCAGACTTTGCCCTTACATTAATTGGACCACAAATAGCTGAATGAATTAATTGAAGTGAGAACTCAGCTCTCTTAGCCTTTCCAAATGATTTACGCGTAATCTTTCCAGCAAGACAATTTTCACAAGTTGGCATTTCAATTTTGGTGAAAGAACCTAAATGCCCTTCTTTTGCCAACCTATTCATTCTATTTTGCCCTATGTGACCTAATCTAGCATGCCATGTAATAACATCAGCAACATTGTTACTTGAATAACATGTCATTACACAATGGTCAACATAATAGTCATAAGTTGAAGGATTACAATCTAATACGATAAAACGATCATAACGAAGTCCAAAACCATATAAAACATTATCTAGAGTTATTCTAACACCATTACGACTAAAAAACAAATCAAAACCAACGTCTAAAAGAACAGACACCAACACTAAGTTTCGTCGAATCTCTGGAGTATATAGAACGTCATGCAACATCAAGGAACGACCATCACGCAAGTCCACTTTGCAAGTGCCTATACCTTTGACTTCAAGCGCATTATTTCCTACGTAGATCCATCTTGATTTAGATAAAACTCGACGAAACTCCACAAACGTCTCTCTATCTCGACTCACATGGTCGGTGAATCCTGAGTCTACAATCCACATATGATAAGATTCAATTAATAAAGAAGTGCTAGAAACATATGTAGCACTTAGAGATGCGTTTAGAAATGCTACTTTTTTGGGCTCGGTACATTCACGAGCAAAATGCCCCAATTCTTGGCAATTGTAGCACTTCATTTTACTCTTGTCTCTTTTCATGAAAAACTGTTTTCCTTTCTTGGAGTTTGGATTCTTTTTTTTTCTTAGAGGGTCCTTCTCCAGTCTCTTTTGTCTTTCCCATTTCTTTTCCAATTTTTCTTGCGCTTGAAGTATGAAGATTTTGTACCACTTGACTCCGCCACAAAGGCATTAGAAGCAGCTTTAGCAGCACCAAGGCGCTCATCTTCAAGTTCAACATGACATGCAACATCAGAAAAAGTCTTGATGCTATCATTTTGGGTCAAGTTAACCTTTAAATGTTCCCAATTATTAGGAAGAGACCGAATCACTGGCTGAACTTGTTGTTCATATGAAAGAACATGGCTAGCACTCTTGAGTTGAGCTGTCATGTCTGACATCACCCTAAAGTGTTGTTTGATATTCTGATCATGACCTTTTTGTAAGTGTCAAACTTGATAGTCAATTGTCGGAGGCGGGTTACAGACGTACCCCCATACGTTCCTTGCAAATGTGCCCATATAGCATGAGCAGTAGGAAATTCCTCACATTCATGTATGAGGTCATCAACTACAGAACTAACTATTATTGCACGTGCAGTGGAGTTAGCCTTTTTCCAAGCTTTGTAAGCTTCAAAATCCCTTCTGTGTTGTGCAGTATTACCCTCTTCTGGCTGATTCAAAACATGATTAATACCTTCCAAAGCATTTTGCTCTTCTAGTACATACCATATTTTACGACTCCAAATGTCGTAATTATCACCGTTAAGTTTTTCACCTTTGTTTAAGTCAGCAATGATACTTTTTGATGCCATGTCTGTTATTGACATATAATTAGGCAAGAATTTTAATCAATTATGCATGCGACATACACATTCAAGCAAATTAATTCTCATAAAGATTTCATATTTAATGTAAAATTGAAAAGACACGTATGCATCCAATCATCATCTACAAACTAAATATTTAATCAAAATTCAAATCTAATTTCTTAATGCGTATAATTAATATATTGAAGACTTTGATAACAAGGATTTTTAAGTCTAATAACATAATTTGAGAGAGAAAATCAACTACATAATTCATATCTTGAAATAACAAATAAGCAACAAAGTTTACAAGTAATTCAAAGACTGAAATCCTCCCACAAGTCTTCAAGACAACAAATGTAAACCCTAAAAGGTTGACTGGGCCAAATGTCATGATAAACATCAGTCAATCTATTACCCCAAGGTTCACGGAGAGAGTTTGTTAAATAAGCTAAGGCTCTCCAATTTGAAATTTCCGTATAATCAGCCAGTTCAACCCATTTTATTTCAAAAAGGTGAATAAAATCACGTGCTGACATATTAGGGGACATTTTCAATGACTCAAACTCTTTAAATTTTTTCTCTTTTCCCCTTCGAATGGCCCTTTGGATCCTTGACTGATTTTATGTCGCCCTTGGGACACCAATCTGTACAATTTCACGCCCTCAGAAACATCTTATGACGGCTTACTCTTCTACCTTGTCCCTTTGCTCGACTTTGAGAACTCCTACTTGGAGTAGTTTGAGCATGTTCCCATTCAGCCATATCTGAAATGGGAACAAAACTAAAATATGGTTAATACCATTTAATGCGACAATATATGTCACAAATTTTCGTAAAAGGCACGGAACTACTCAAGGAACATAAGAATTAAACTAATTTATCGAGACCAAATTTTAATGCACATATTAAAAGTATAATCTAGTCAAAATAATTGGTCATTATTCTTTATGAAATTAAGAAGATAACTCATGGGAAAAATAAAACAAAGTCAGCCTCAATCTGATTTGACCATTTGAATAAACTTATGTTAAAATAAATCAAATAAAAACTTTATCAATATAAAATGGTAATATTCTTCCTTTGACTATCTATCAAAGAAATAACACTTTATGATTCCAAATGAAAAGGTACAGTATTTTATTAAATAAAATATATGTACTCTTTAAAATAAAAAAGGACTATTTTTTTTAAAAAAAAATAAAATTGATTCGTCCTCCTTTGACATGTTTTTCATTTTCATGTGGGACCCTCTTTATTTTTTTTATTTTTAATCCTTAACAGAAAAGGACAAAACAACAAATCCCACCCTTCACACAAGTGAAAAGGGAAAACAAACAAAAACATAATCACTTTTAATAAATGAAGAGAGAGAAAATGTCTTCTAATTATACTAAAACTCAAAAAAAAAAATCAACAAAATAAATATCACCCTTTTTTTTTATTTTCTTCACAAATTTCTAGCATTCAAGATATCTATCTTATGCTAAAAAAAACCCGAAGATCAACGAAGAAGGAAAAAAAATATGCGACATGAACCTCTTTATTTCTTTTCATATTTATACTCATAACATATCTTCAAAAAAAACAAAGAAACTTCCCAAATTCCTGGTCGAATTCAAGGTGTTCATGTGGTACTTTCGATCTCAGATTAGATGGCATAAAATATGAGATTCAATTTTATGATGAGTCTAATCTTTTCAATTTATATCAGGTTAGTATAATCAGTGTTACACTTCAAGGAATTACTATGCAAAATTATGGAGTAATTAACCTAGCTCTGATACTAATGATAGAATTTAAACAAAGTTTGGTACAAGATTTGTGTACCTTTGATTGTTGCAGCGGAATGAAATTCACGAACTGAATTATTTGCTCCAAATCCTTCTTTGAATCACTAGGAAACAAAGATAGTGTTTTACAAACTAAATGTTCTTTGTTGTGTTTTTAATCTAAGTCTTTTTGAGTTTTTGTTGTTCTTCCTGTTTCTCTTTTCTGAAGTGTTACAGAAAAAAAGCAAAAAATAACTTAATTTAAAAAGGAGAGAATAGTAACTATTCCTACCCCTTTTTAAATTAATATTTATCTTCTTCTTTTTTTCTTTTTTTTTTATTCAGCAAAAAACAATCTTGGGTTGGATCGGGTCGGGTCAATTCACATGGGCAACCCAAACCCAAAACTTACAGAAACCGTTAGAATTTACATTAAATCTTGTTCATCTAAATTGTTGATTTTGGTCAAAAAAATTTACTTTCAAAATTGAAAAACTCACTCAATATTCGTCCAATTACCTCGAAAATTATGGCAGTCATCCGCACAAGTCATAAATAATATACAAAATCTAATGAAAAGGGAAAAATAGGAAAAACATGAATAAAACTCAAAAGAGCCATAATGATCATTACATCCTCCACTAAAATGCACATTTGTCTGTAAAGGTAAAAAGAAAGAAAGTAACTTAACTGCTGAAAAATTGAGATATCTGTTATGCATGTCTAGCTCAGTCTCCTAAGTAGCTTCTTCCATTGGATAATGTCTCCACTGCACCAGGAGAAAACCCACGTAGAGAGTATCGGGTGCTCGAGCACTCATTGACTTCGATGAATAATTTGTATATATGTTTATAGAAAATATTGAAAGACTGATATAATTAATTCTTGAGCACCCATTATACAAAAGATCTGATGGGTGTTGTGGTTCTCAGACTGAAGTTAAAGCTTGTGTTCATGCCCTCGAGTGTGAGGGTTCAAATTCAGGTAAAATCAGATATTTTTTAATTGGAAAAAAGGCAAACTCAAGTTTTGTTTTACATTTTTACTCTTCATTTTATACCTTTTCACTGCTATTTGCTTTTTTTTTTCTTTTTGATTTATGATGTTTTCACTTTTCTATTTTTAGTATTTCAATTACTAACTAAACTATAAAAATATTAGTAAGCTTTTAGAAGAAAACCCTTCTTGGCAAGCAACTTTACGTTAAAGGAAGTGAGCACTGATAACATTCATGTACCATCTCGCAATTCGAAATAACTAGGAAGAAGCTTATAATTGGAAATAGTTATTTTTGGAAAGAATTTAAAATCTGGAAAATTTGTCTAAGTTAGGAAGAGTGAGTTTTGGCCATTTTCAAACGGCCATAACTTCTAGCTCAGGATGAGTTATGTATATTTCCGGATATGGTTGGAAATCCCTTGGAATAATCTTTCCAACACCTCCAAGTTTGGGCAATTTTGAGTTAGGATGAGTGAGTTATGCCCTTTGGAAGTTGGGTTGTTGGAATAAGGAAAGTCCAATCCGGATTTTTGAAGGGTAGTTTGGTCTTTTCCTTACCCGATTAATTAAATCCATTTTAGTAAATTAAGTGGGGTCAAAAACTGAATTAGTTCAGTTTACGCTTTTGAGAAATAGAGTTAGGGCTTTTGGAGAAAGAACGCAAGAGAAAGGAGAAGAGGAAAAGCAAGATTCGCCAAGAACGATCGATTTTGGTTGTGAATTCGCCAAGGAATTGATCCTACAAGGTATGTGAGTCTCTCATAGCGTTGGGTTCATTCACCCACGCGTCAAGCATGTTTAATTCAGTGAGATTCGTCCTAGAAGAGTTGGAAAATTGATGTTTTTGACAAATATTCTTGAATTCGAATGTTGTTAGCGAATTAGGATGAATTGAGAAGTTTATGAGATCCTTACATTGAGTTTAGGTTTGCTTTGAGTTAGTTTCTTGAGTATACATGTTGGGCATCGGGATTTAAAACGAATTTGAGGAAGATAATCGAATTTAGGTGGGTTGAGGTTGAAAAACGAAGAAGGAAAAAGTCGAGTAAGGTTCATGAAACAAGTCCGCGTCGCGGACTTGTTCATCTTGTGAACAAAAATCTGCTCCGCGTCGCGGAGAGGACACGGACTCCTCTGTCTCAAAATTTAATTTCGCGAGGATTTATTTAAAAACACCTCCGCGTCGCGGACTTGTTCCAATTTCGTAAATTTTCTCAAGTTTAGCTATTAGAAATCATTCCTAAACATCAAGAGACCTTTCCTATCACAAATCATAATCCTTGGATCCATAATTCAATTCAAGGAAAGTTAAGAGTCAATTCAAGTGAAGTTAAGAGTCAAGTTAAGTGAAGTCGTCAAAGTTTTCAAGGGTCTTTTACAAATGCTCTAACTTAGTTTTAAGACTTAAGTTTCAAGTTAAGCAAAGAGTAAAAAGTTGAGTTCATTTCTCAAAAAGCTATTAGGGAACTAAGTATTCCCAAAGAGTTATGACATTTGAACAACAAAAGGGAACATCGATTCCAAGAAGAGCTTTTAAGCTAAGTTTTGAGTAATTATCTCAAACCAAAGAAAGAAGTTGTTTTAAAACATATGAGCTAAGTATATTTTGGGAGTAGTATTGAGCACCGATATGGGGATGCGAGTTCATATTAACTCAAGTCTCCATAAACCATGTAGTCATCATGGGTTTTAATGGGTCATACTTTTTAGATGATCACATAAGTTAAGCTAGTGGATCCACTAAGTTAAGTAGTTCTATATGACGGCAAAGTATAGGACAGTCTGGCAGCGTGATGGTAAAAACGTTGTATCACCACTTAAGCTCATAGTAGTGGTTGTCGGTTAGAGAAACTCCCATAGTAGTAATTGCACGGTTCCTCAAGGGGTTTTGCTAGTATGAATGGGGGTATGGGACTTCATTCATGCATTGCACAAGTAGACTTTGAGATGGAGCATGGTATGTTTTTATAATATTATGATTATGATTTTGACGTCATGTTTTAAACAATTTTCCTTTTCTTTATATTGCATTTGTTTTAAACTGCTTTATAATGAAATGTGTTCAGTTAAGTATTCATGAGTTGAGAAGAGGGTAAGTGTTTCTTTCATAATCTTTTTCGAGCCTATGTTTGTTAGCATTCCAACTAGCATACTCGTACATTTAATGTACTGATGCCAGTTGGCATGCATCGTCTTATGATGCAGACACAGGTAACTAGGATCAGCATCTAGCGCCTCGTTGATCAGGTTCAACACTCCGAGTCAGTTGGTGAGCCTCCTTGCATTCCAAAGGACTCTTTTATCATTTGCTTTCTAGTTTTCAGTTGTTAGGATGATCGGGGGTCCTGTCCCGACATCCCTCTTTGTTTTAGAGGCTTCATAGACAGATAGTATTAGTTCTTTGGTCTTATTAATTTAAGTTATACACGTTTAAGACTTGAATTTCCATTTTTGGCTAAGTTATTATCTTTTAAGTTATTACATGAGCTATATCTCTTGTGTTTAAGTCTTCCGTTGAGTAAGTAAGCCAGGGCAAGGGTTCGCTTGGGGCCAGCAATGGTTTCTCAAGTGTCGGCCACATCCAGGGTGTAGGCTCGGGGCGTGACAATTCAAATCATGAATCCATCAATGCACTGCACCTTCATCGATGCTATCTCCTTGGACCTCAACTTTCGAATCTGTATGTCCAAAATTAGGGGTGTACAAAACCAAACCGAAAATCGAACCAAACTGCAAATCGAGTCAATCCGGAAAAAAAACCCGACTAGTGGTTTGGTTTGACTTGGTTTGGTTTTGAAAAAAAAAACTCGACTATATTTGGGTTGCTTTGGTTTTAACTAAAAAAACCAACACGACATTATATATATAATTTTAAAATTTTATTTTATACATAAAAATATTTACTTTGATATAATTTTTAAATATTTCTTATACTTTTTCATAGTTTTTATCTTTTAATTTATTATTTCAAGTTTGAAACTTAGAATTATGAATGGGCCAATAAAGATTATAGTACACAAATGTTGGTAATTATAATAAAGCTTAAATCAAAATCAAATTAATACTAATGCAAAAAGAAAATCAATTCAACACTAAGAATGACAATAATATTGAATAGTTATTCTTTAGTTTTACATTGGTTTAGACAATTAAAATACATAATCTAATTTTAGTTTCCTTTAATATTTAGTCATGTAACTAATACTTATTAAACTTAATTTTAGCATGATTTAGTACTTTTAAACTATGATCATTTTCATTATGACTTGTTAATTTGCAATATTTGTTTTACACAATTTCATTATTATTATTTTTGTTGCATATTTTAGTGCCATTAGTCATATCATATTATGTTATATTTTTAAGAAACATCTTAGATAGTTGTATTTTGGTAGGACTAAAGAAATATTTGAAGTACAAGCAAACTATATGTTTGTATGAATAATTTACTGGAAAAACCCGAAACAACCCGAAAAACTGAAAAACCCGAGGTTGAAAAACCCGGGTTTTATTGGTTTGGTTTGATTTATAAATTTAAAAATCCGACACAAATGGTTTGGTTTGATATTTGGAAAACCGGAACCAACCCGGCCATGTACACCCCTATCCAAAATAGCTATAAATTTCTCCTCAAAAGCTAGATTCTGATTCAATTTCAGCGAGTCCCATATAATCACATGAAAATCATCAAAATGGTACTTCTTCAACATATACATATGAAATACCGAATGGACTAGAGTTGAGGTCAACTCAAATTTACTAATTTAAGAGTAAAACGAGGACATACATATAATGCAAAGAATTTTTTTGTAACATTTCTTTCGGAGTATACTAGGTTTCAAAACAATTGTTGCTTTAGGAGTATATGAAGCACCATAAAATTTAACAAATTTTGATTATTATAGACTTAAATGAACTTAATCACTACGAGATTTATGAAATATATGTTGGGTTTTAAAGGTGTGAATAGGAAATGAAGGGTTGTGACTCTCCTGAAGAGTTGTGACTATGTCAAAGGGTTGTGACATTTATGAAAGGTTGTGTCCTTTCTAAAGGGCTGTGACCGTTTAAAAGGTTGTATCTTTTCCAAAGGGTTGTGACCTTTCTGAAAGGTTGTCTTTCTTTCCTAAGAGTTGTGACATTTACCCTTTGTTGGCTATAAATAGAGAGGTTTTCTCTCATTTTTCGGCATCGAATTCTTCCCTTCTTTTGCATACATTTCTTACAAAACAAAAACGATCGATCGTGTCTCTGTGTGTGGTTCGTTGCTATCATTTTGAGTTCGTTGAAATTATCGAAGTTTGAGGTACCGCTACTTCTTTAATGGTTAATCCGTTTTATCTTGGGAGGAATTAATATACAACCTCGGGTATGTGAGGGGATTAAATTTCTTAAGGACACACAGTAAATTATGTGGACTCGGATAGTTCTTTATTTTTTTTCTTTTCATCTTTTATTATTTCTGGTTTTCTAATCTGAATATAGGAGATAACAGAAATTTAATATTGATGGTATTTTTTGTGGTAAGGAAATTACTTTTATTTTATGTGTTCTTTTTGTTGGGAAAAGAAAAAGAAAAGAATAAGAGAACTATTTCATTATATGATAAAAGAGATCTGGGGTGAATTAGTACTACTTTAATATGTTCGAGTATAATTTGTGTAGTATGTTTTACTTGGATGGGTAAGATTATTTTTATTTTCTTCCCAAGTGCATTGAAGCATTGCACCCCTTTAGTTTTCTTTTCAATAAGAAAAGTTATTCTGTGCATAATGGTCAAGATATGCACTTCAATTTATTTATTTTCCCTATATTCTTGGTTTATATAACTATGAGAAGAAGTAAATGAACAAATGTTGTCTCCTAAAATATTTGAACATGAGTTTAGTTTCTTGTTGAAATTAAATTCTTCTTGAGGAAAATAGGAATATGATGGAAACTTAAAAAAAAAAATAGCAAGAAAAGTGACTTGCATGGATTCATTGCTGACAGATAGAATATATATGATTCAATGAGAGTAAAAATCAGGTTCTATCTTTATTTCCCTTGATTATTATTTTTCTTTTTCTATCATTTATAAGTTATGAGATTTATTTCATAAATGTTAGGATAGATGGTCATTATGTGATGATCTCAGAATATGTCTTTATTATTATTAACATGTATTCTGTTTAGAGGGGGGAAAAAAACTTTTGTAGCTTTCTACTCCATGTGAAATTTGGTTGTGTTTGACTTTTGGAGACTAAAATCTTTTGATTTTTTTTGCTCCTTTGATTTGAAGAATATTAGAACTTCACGAACAAATCAGATTGTGTATTGGTTTGAAGAATATAGAAACTTCACCAATTCATTAAATACTCTGTTTGAATGAACATTCTGACTTTAAGAATACAAAATCTTCGTCAGGAATATTAAGGCTAAATGATTTGAAAAAGATAAAATCTTCATCATTAGCTAGAAACAGTGTTGTATTTGAGGTTTCTGGAGATTAAAATCTTTTTGGTTTACTACTCTGTCTGAATATGAAACTGATTCGAAGAATATAAAAACCTCATCATAATTCAAGGTTCATTCGGTTAACGATTAGAAGAATATAAAAACTTCATCGTTAAAATAGAAACAAGTTGAATAAAGATTAAATCTTTATTGTTAGTATTCTAAATACTAAGTGGTTTGTCTAATTGTGACAGAAATGAAAAAAAAACACCAGTGACATAAAATTAGTGATTTTTGTGCCTGCAATCGGTGTTTCTATGGATTAAATCTCCAAAAGAAGACTTCGTGTTGCCAATGTGTATTTTGATGGTACACAATATGAAAGCATGAGAAAAATATGTGGAAAATAATTTCAAATATTTGAAAAATATTTTTGAGAACATATTTAAAATGTGGGGGGTTCTTTACTTGTGATAAACACAAAATTAGACTTACTATCTAATTTAAATTTGAAAGTACAAGATATGAAATTTAATGACATTCTTGTATTATGTTAGATCCACAAAATTCTTGGAATATATTTGATATTGTGGTCGTTGAGTCTCTCTTTACTAGTATATGATATGACTAGTATAAAACCACAAAATTATATTACTCGTTCAAAATAATTGTATTCTTTGATGAAAAAGTTTCACTTAAAATATTGTGATTTTTAATGAAAAGATGTCTATTGAAATATTTTTTTTTGTATAGACGTGAATATTGGTGAAAAGTGATATGTTATGTTTGTGTTGTAAAACAAACATTTGGGTCATAATGCCCTTATTGGACCGATGAGACTATGGTCATGGGTAATTCTATAACAAATTGAATGTTATGGAAATGTCCTTCTGAAAAGGACATATGTCAAGGTGTTGACTCTAAAACAATGT